>NC_036241.1:13573976-13576351 GCF_002742605.1 Olea europaea var. sylvestris | reverse complement strand
TCGTGTAAATCAAAATAATAGAAAACCTTTTTCCCTTTTATAACCCCCCCCCCCCCCAAAAAAAAAAAAATAAATAAATAAAAGAGGCAGAAGAGTTGTAAATAGAATTACCTATCATAATTTCTTTGAGCATTTAAAATATAATCTGTTGATCAAAACATCTTAGGCCCCGTTTGGTATGCATTTTTTTCAAAATGCATTTTTCTTTCTCTTCTTTTCAACCACACATTTTTTATTAAAATAATATTATACATAAATAAAAAACTTTTCTTTATTTTTCAACCACACATTTCCCATCAATTTACTATTCTAAAATGCATTTTTTCAAGAAAATGGGTATCAAACACCCCCTTAAAGTTTGTATCACAGAATTCAGAACACCTAAATCACCATAGAGATACAAACTTTATGTTACCAATAATGTTCTATGATATAAATCTGGGTGAAATGCTCAAACTGTATAACAATCACCACAAGAAGGAATTCTATCACCGTCTCAAGTGCATGCACTCGACGTGCATGAATCCAATTTTGTTAATTTCATTCTCAATAGTCAATAATTTTCCATGGCAGAATGTATCAGATTCATCACCGGAAAGACATTTTGAAAGATTTTTCTTTCACATTATAATCACTTTACATGATGGGAAAACCAAAATCCTTCTTCAGAATATTTTATGCCTTAATTCAACTTTTGCAACAATTTAAGATTTTGTCGCAGTAAGAAGAGACAAAGAAAAAAGAAATGTCTAACATCCATTTTTTTTTTTTTCAAAAAAAAAAAAATGAGAGAATTTTATTCACAGAGATGAAATAATTCTCCCATTAAAATAGAATCAAAAGTAAACAACTTATTATGCTAATCAGCTACTCTGAGGAATCTCCCACAGTCTACCTCGCATCATGCATGCAGTTAAATTAAGCAAAATGGAGAAAATTCGGTTCAGGACCAGAGAGAGAGAGAGGGCGAGGGAAATGTGAGCTCCCTCTTTCACACTCGAGCATCTGGCTGGGCCTAGTGTCGAAATTGAGCGCTACCAATGAGCTTTGAATGGGATGAAACATGACAACGCTTTCTTTTGTATGGTTTCCCTCATTACTAAGTCATTTCTATGGCATTCAAGGCAATCTCTCTAATTGCTTTGAGCCTTTGATGTTCCAATCAACTTTCCCAAAGCCTATAGGCATACATCAATACATACCTTTTTAATGTTGGTAAGCACGCATTTGATGTTGTCCCATCAATCTATATTCAAGTATTTTTTTAATATCAAATGAATTTTTTCAACTTCTCAGAAGAATTTAAGGGCAGTAACCACTCTATCCTCACATTGCAACATGCTAAATCCAAATTTGAGCATTCACTATAAAAGGGAGCCAGACCCATAGCATCACGTGATGCAGGCACTAACAGGCTCCACTTTGGTTTGCCAACTTATACAACTCTTGAGCCTGTGAATACATGCATGCCATAGGCAGATTTATAGAAAATAATGATACACAAAAGGAAAACGACAAGAAGAATGGTCATTAGACAATGTAAAGTTCGAATGATAGCACTGGTAAATTGGAACTTGTACTGCTAGCAAAATACATAATTCCAAGCAATAACACACACACACACTCCTACTGCGGTTGTTTCTCAGTGTCCGATACACCGCATGGTGCGCCCCTTTTTTATAAAAAAATTCTGACACTCAAGGGACACCTCTCAAAAAGCCCCTAGGACGCGTGTTCATCGAGTCATGTTACCTGTTCAGATTTTTATCATTCTTTAGAGTTTTTAACCCACAAGGAACATGTCAGTGACACAGCCCCATAACGTAAATACTGGAGTGGAATTAAAACATTTGTGTAAAATATTCAAAAAATGTGAGAAAAATTCAATATCATATGTATTTTTCTTTATCTGTCAGAAGCAACATATAGTTTAACCCAAAGCATCTTATTACAACAAATAACAATCATCTTATTCAAAAGATTGCATGTACAAAAACCTAAGCTAAAGAATATTTAATTTTTTGAAAAATAAGACAGCATAAAATATATGATATTAAATAAATATCTATAGTTTTAAAGAATTTAAATTGGCGTGTACTTAATGTGTCCATGTCCAACCATTTTGAAAAAGCACGTGCTGGAGTGTGCTATAGTTTTATGTGACTGGGTTCCATTCTTGTTCGCTTCCAACATGCATAACAATTTTTGGCAACCAGACAAAAATTAAATAAGATTTGTATTACTGAAATTAACTTCAAAAGGCAGATATCATACAGTATAAAGCAAACCATAAAGGCACCATATGGTATAAAGCAATCCCAAATTACATTATCAACATCATCTATAGCTCAACCATACTGGGGGGGGGGGGGGGG
>NC_036241.1:13568041-13573957 GCF_002742605.1 Olea europaea var. sylvestris | reverse complement strand
GGCCAGGGGGGGGGGGGGGGGGGAGGGGAGTAATTCATTATCAAATTATGCTTTGGCGTGCTTATAAAAATAGCATGGACACCACTCACACAACTTATATAAAAAAAACTAATAAAATAGGAGATTTCATTTTTTAAAAAAATTAATTTTGGCGTGCTCATAAAACAATCACACAGTAATAAAATTCAACCATGCGAAAATGAAGTGAAAAGTTAAGCTACAAACCTCAGAGCCTCAAAGGTTAATGAGACTTCTTCATCATTGCTTGTTGTGGAAGTGCTATAGCTTATAGGCTTAATGATCTGAGTGATGTTGCACATTTCTTTGGAGTTGTCAGATTTATTCTTGCAATCCCGATCATTCCCCATAAAAGCACGAGTTTGAAAATTTTTCTGTTCTGCCATAACACAAGCAGAAATTGCATTTTGTGTATCGTCCATGCTGCATAATGCTAAATCTTGTTTGAACCTCTTGACTGGAAAAGATTTCCTCTTTTTAGCTCCAATGCAGCGGCCAGATTGAACTGGATCGACACCATCAGATTTTGGCAATCCATTCGCAAAGACATTTCCTCCTGTAACTAAGCCTTCTTGGGAAGGATGTACACTAAACTTATTTGCAATCTCTTCACTAACCATAATTGATTCCTTTAGTTCACAAAGCTTCAGATTCAACTCATTTTGCTCATTACTTTCTCCCCTTGTAGCAGACACCATCTTAACAGCATGCTCATTCACATTCTTGCACATCTCAAATCCATTCACACTGCTGACATCAGTTTTCCCTTTGCCACTCCGAACATTTAAGTTATTCAGCTGAGGATAGTACGTAGGGTCCTCCACAATCCTGACCCTGTGCGAGGGCAAATTAGACGTAACATCTACAAGAGGTTGCTGCTGCTGTTTTTTCTTCACCTGAGCATGAGTGATCCCGTGTTTGCGCTTTCGCCCACGTGCCGACCTACTTCTACCTGTTATCAAACTTCAAAATACAACAAAACAAAATATCCCAAGTAATGAAAAGAAAGTCATAATTAAGTATTAGAGAATTATAGAATATCATCCTAATCATTCCATACACTTATCTATTATAAACTGAGAATAGAAGGTTATCTCGAAATAGAAATAAAATCTACCTCTCTTCAAAAGCATCAACAACATCGGAACATTGCAATAGATTCTTTAGAGGCTCCCATGTATTCTCGGCCTCTGGCCAGCCTCGCCTTTCCAAAACAATCCATTACATTGATCAACACAAAATTCCCGAAACACATGCATTCATATACGGATGTGCAGAATGTATCTAAATCACTCACCATTTTATGAGGTACTGCACTTGGCCCTTCAATATTCGCATTCCAGAAAACCCCCAATCATCAAACAGACACAGAATCAGCTAAAAGGGAAGAAATTCGCTAAATCTACCAGTACTAAAACCTCCATTTCATTTCTTTTAGACCTCTATTTATAAACAGAGTTGTTTGTTAATCAGTAAGAATTTTCCATCATCTGTAAACCCATGAAAAAGGGAGAAATGACGGACCTTTCGGACTCGCTTTCTGCGAACGGCCTCGATCTCATAATACCCATCAGCAAGCTTCAAGCGCTCGGCCTCAGCTTCAGCCCCCGCCTCAGTCTCTTCGATTTGCAGGTTTTCGAAGTGGTCGTAGTCCTTTTCAGTCTCGGAGTCTTCATCTTCATCTCCATCATTTTCTTCTTCCAAAGTCCACTCTGTATCTTCAAAATGCTCAGTTTCCTCTGGTTGCACCTCCGCCGCACCTCCTTCACCATCGTCGCCATTCATGGTGGCGGTGTGGTTAGAAGGTGACGGCAGAAGAGGTTGCACGGACTCCGTACTGAGTTTCTTTTTCCCTACTTTCATTCTCTCTCTACAAGTCTGTTTTTGGATTCTTTCTCTATGTTTCTGTAGAGCGTATACCGTGTCCTTACGCTTACGGGGTAGATACTCTATTTCTTTGTTACAACAGATCCTCGGAAGGGGTGAATTTTTCTGTACTGTGTTTTCTATGAGAATTGAAAGGCTGTGTTTGACAAAAATCTGGCAGGGATCCAACCCACAGGCTACGGCAATTCAGCTTAGGTGTTTCCAATGAGAATTGTAAGGGATATTTCCAAATAAAAAAAAAAAAAAAAGAGGGGTCCAACCTCAACGTTCCCCACCTCCCCGTCCCCGAAGTATCGTGAGAATGGTTAATCGTAGAATATGCCCCAACAGAGAACAAAAACTGCATGTACAATGAATTTTGAATCACTGAATTTTGAATCCTATATGCATATATTATATGTTTATAAAGTTCTTACAAAATGGATTGTGTTCTCATTTTATTATGTGTGGTATGGATTAATCGATTTTTTATTTTATTTTATTTTGTTCCCTTGATGAGAAAGTAGACACAACAGGCAGCTTCTAAAGTTTCACTAAGGTTTGAAAAACTTAAGGTCAATCTTGGCTGGAGGTGGATGAAGAGAGTGCCCGGGAGGAGGGATTTGAGCAGCTGGAACAAGGGAGTGCATAATATATTGAACGGTGTTTTGAGATTTTTAATTGTCACGAGACTAGTTCAAGAAAGTTGGAAAGGTGGAGTGCATAATATATTGAACGGTGTTTTGAGATTTTTAATTGTCACGAGACTAGTTCAAGAAAGTTGGAAAGGTGGAGTGCATAATATATTGAACGGTGTTTTGAGATTTTTAATTGTCACGAGACTAGTTCAAGAAAGTTGGAAAGGTGGAGTGCATAATATATTGAACGGTGTTTTGAGATTTTTAATTGTCACGAGACTAGTTCAAGAAAGTTGGAAAGGTGGAGTTATTTAGTAATGCTATCTAACATTAATGGTGTTACAACACCCCTTAAGCTACCGTTATTTATCTTTTTCATTAGTATAAGGGTAAACGAGCCTCTTTTTAAACGGATTCATCTATTTGTGTGAAATGGTAATTATATTCATATCATATTTTTTTATTATAACATATTTTAATTGTATTTAAGGTCCTCAATCTCTGATTATTCGAAGCTGATGTTCTTAAATTTTTTTAATCAAATTCTTACATTCCACTTTACATTAATCTTATTTACGTGCTTTGAAATATGGGAGAAAATTATTTTGTTGCAATTTTTTAGACAAAATCGTTATTGAAGAGGTTTAAAAGATGTAGAAGAAAAAGTTACAGATATAAGTATTATATATAAATAATAATTAAGAATCTTAACCTCAATTAAAATATAGTATCAATGATAAAAATGTGTAGCGAATTTAATTACCTTAGTGAAATCTAGGAAAAATCTTATGACAAATTGCCTTTATTTTTCCTTAACTAGGTTCATTTGTGAACTTTTCTTATAAGGGCCCAATACCATCAAGAGTTTTTTAAATTCTTCTTCTTCAAGTCGTCCTCCCACCCTTTCGCCACTCTCTGTTGTTGTCGTGTCATTCCTTTCTTTTTCGGTTATTTAATACAAAACCAAATTGCAATATTTCGAAATTGAGTAATTCAAATTTTAGTTTTAAAGCATAATATTTTTCTTTCTTTGTCATATAAAACATAATAATATAACAAGTATGTTATACAAATATATTTTTCACTTTCTTAAGTTGATTTTTTGTTTATTATTATTATTTTTTGCGTGTGTAATACATGACACACATTCCTAGAACAACTCTATATTGTGACTTTCCATCAACTGCGTTTTTAGAGATTGCATATGACTATTTTAAGCATAGCATAATTGATACATAAAGCATAAGATGTATCTTCTCATTTTTTGGTCACTCTTTATCCACGAAATAGAAGGGTAGCATTCCTTTACTTGAAGGTGATCATCTTTTCACTTAATGTCATATCACAATTAATTCAAAATTGACTCGTGGTCCATCCATTAGAGTAATAGATTTGAGTGTTAGTCACTATGAAAGTGTAATGCTTATAGACATATGAACTATTTAGAAATCAACGAAAAATACATACGAAACATAGAAGTTCGTTGACAATTTGGAAAAAAAAAAAAAAATTTAATTGATCAAATAGGTAGAAAGAACCTACATCGTGAGGACTAAATTGGAACAAAGTTAAAAATTTCGAACTCCGTTTACAACATGAGCTAAATATATGAACCAACGTTGCAATTTTTCTAATATAAATTGGCAGCACCGGGGAGAGTGTACGAAAGGGGCGATTCAATTCATTAATTTCCCAACAACCTCCAAAACGCACAAGAATCCAATGTCGACTCCATCTAGGTTTTTCCGAGGATGCCGGGCCTTGTTTTACCCTTCCAAATCCTCTGCCGCCGCCGCTCCCAATCCCGCCGTTTCCACCTCCAAGAAAAATCCCAGCACCAGTACAAAGAAGAAGCCGCCGCCGTCTCCCACTGCCGGGATTCTGAAGTCAACTCCGGTGTCTCCAGCACTCCAAAGCTTAGTGGGTGCCCCGGAAATTTCTCGTGCAGGTGCTGTTAAGAAAATCTGGGAATATATCAAGCTCCACAATCTCCAGGTATTTGTTTTCCTCTTTGCTTTTTGTTTTTATTTATTTATTTTTTTTGGCATTTCTCATGTTTTACCGTCTGTCTGTCTAGTTGTATATTAACCGTGCTAGTAAGAAAAGGAGGGAACTCTAACTATCACTTTTTCGCTTCTCTATGAAAGTCTGATTTGGGTTTTTTTCTCGATTCATTGATTGTATTAAAGATTTCAAGTTGGAGTGTTCTTTGGTAAGTCTCTGTTTATGTTCTTTGTTCTTTTCGTTTGTGATTGCTGAAAATTAACTTTGAGGTTTTAGCCAAAAGTCATAAAAGAAAGAAGAAATTTTTTGGAAAGCCCTGATTCATTGTTCATCCCTGCTCAGTGGTGATGGGTAGTCTATTAAAAAAAAATGCGTAGCTGGAACTGGTATGGAATTTCATTGTGTACTCCACAGTCTCCACTTGTATGTGCTGAGTATATTAGAGGTTTTACTTTTTTATTATTTTTTTTCCGTCTTTTGAATTTCTAATTTCATTGAGGAAAAGAGGCTTAAGTTCTAAAGAACACACAAACTGGCCATTGTGCAAGAGAAAATAAGATGGTAGCAGAATTGGGAGAAAACAGTTGAAAGAACCTTAGCGATTTTTAAAAAAATAAGATGTTTGCCTCGTTAATGTGTGATCTGAGTAGAACATGTAGCGGGAAATTTCATATTAATTGTTAACATCGACATCCCACCCCCTTTCTTCCCCTTATGGCATTTAAACAATATGATTATTTCATGTTTCTATTATCTTCTTCTCCCCTTGTTATGTCCGAGATCCCTGCAGAAAGTTATGATTTCTAGTTTCTATTCTGAAAATAAACTTTATTGAATCTTGATTCAAGGAGAAGAAGCAAAATTGGATAGAATATGCTTTTACTCCTGTTATGTAAACCAAAAATGCTTAATTCACTACCGTATGCAACTCTCGTTTACTTTCTTTTGTATTTTTTAACATTACTACAAGTAGATTAATGTTACAAACATGGGCTGAGATAACATTTCTAAGAGCTAAAACTGTTGACTATAATCTACTTGGGAATATGGTTGTTCTTGGAAAGGAAGAAATAAAATAGAATTATATTTATCTTCTATTTCTTTTCTCCATTTTATCCTGTTATGATGACACTAGTGTCCTAATGAAACCCTGTCTGGATCAAAACCTTGTTTTAAAACTAAAATGTGGGCATTTTCTTGTAAGAATCCATGCAAGTTGCTTCGTCCCACTAAATTGCACCAAATTTGATCAGGCGGTTGAATTTATAAACTGTAGAAGCAACAATGGTCGACCTGCTTAACCTTTGATACTGGTGGGACTTTTCTACTTGCAAAGATAAGCTATATTTAACTAAAACTTTCAAAATTTTTACGTCTATAAATATTTAAT
>NC_036241.1:13554266-13566998 GCF_002742605.1 Olea europaea var. sylvestris | reverse complement strand
TATTATTATTATTACTACCATTATTATTATTATTATTTTTTTGTAGATTTTAATTTGTTCATTGAATTACAATTCAGTCAACCAAGCACGTCGAGTTGGAAAATCCCCAGAACGTGGACAAGGAACCCGGTTGCTAATAAGATGGACACACTTGAATTTATTTTGTAAAATTTAACCACACTTTAAATAAAATATCTTCTTTTTAACTTTAAGCAGTAAAAGGACTGCTAATTTTAAAAGTACGTATTCACACACGGTAACATGCACAAAAACATGCTCATATTATTATTATTATATTTCAAATTCCTAAATTTGGCGTAACATTTTTTGGCCTACTTTAGGGCTATGGTTTTTATCGTTAGGGTTGGTTCTTAGAACTATTTCAAAGTACAGTAATGCTATTTGTACATTTTATTTGACATCATTGTTATTATTGTGCCACGTGTCGGCACATGATCGGACAGTTTTTGAATTCAACACACTTTCCCGCCAAAATATTTTCAAATTTGCACACAATGTCATCCAAGTTGTCATCTATGAAATGTACAAGAAACTTTATTCTTCAAAGTATTTAAATTTTAAAACAAGCTCTCCTTGTTAATGTGGTAATCCCACAATAGCAATATCAACTATAACTACAGAACCATTGTCTATGATCATTGACACACATTTACCTACGTAGATTAACCACTTTCATGTTAGATTTTGTAACCCAAATTAGGTTGAATTTTTTGAAAAGTATTATTTCCTTATTTTCACATGATTTTATTGAAAAATATTGTTTTATTTATTTCACATGATTTTATTGAAAAAAATATTATTTCTTTTATTCCACATTATTTTTTATATTATTTTCATCTTTATGTTATTTTTAGGGTCTTATATGCCTCTATAAATATGTGGCTCTTTTATCAGTTTACGTGAAGCATTATTATTGAAGTTGTATTATTCTCTCCTATTGGTTGTTAATAAAACGCTATGTTCCTCTGCTAATTTCTTTTTTTACTTTTAATTTTGTTTTTGTTTTTGTTTGTGCAATCATATACTTCACATTGTGTCAACAACCTCCCCGATTTCCCCAACAAGTGGTATCATAGCTATGGTTTAGTGTTTTGTTTGAGGTTTCTGTTATCGATGGTAGCCATGAAGTATGATATTCTGCTTTTGAATCGCAATACAAAGTTTTCGTTGTGGCAAGATGAGAGTAGTGTTGGCATAGATGGACTTAAATGATGCGTTGTTAGGGTTTGGTAAGATGTCCACAACTTGGACAACAAAGGAGAAGCAACTGAGGGATTGGAAGGCTCTTTCGGAAATACATCATCTTTCTAACAGCATTTTTCATGATATATTGAAGGAAAAGATAGATGCTATATTATTTTTGAAACTGGAGCAATTGTGGATGACAAAGAGTTTGACAAGCAAGTTGCATCCAAAGCAAATGTTATATTTCATCGTATGGCAAAAGGAGGATCATTGGAGGATCATTTGACCGTGTTCAAGGAAGTCGTAGCTAATTTGGAAACGTTAGAGCTAAAGTATCAGGAAGAGGACTTGGCCTTGATCTTGTTGTGCACACTACCCGCTTCGTATTCATCCTTCAGGGACACGATTTTGTATAGTTGTGACACACTTACCATTGATTGATGCTTATAATGCTTTATTCTCAAAAGAGGAGATGAAGCATCTCTTTGGAGTTGGATCTAGAGATGAGGAAGCTCTGGTTACTCATGGTGATCGACAAAGGCGTAAGTTGAGGGTAAACTTTAGTTATCAAGTCTGCTTCTATTACAAGAGGAAATGATACATCAAAAAGGTTTGTGACAAGTTATAGGGTAAAGATAATTCAACTACAAATCGTGGAAGGCAATTAGATCATTCGGACGAGACAAACATTGTCGAGGACTTTTCTGATGGCGGAGATGTGATGTTGACTTTATCTGACCTGGAATTCAAGCCTGATGAGGAGTGGATTTTGCATTCAGCGTCTTTGTTTCATATGTGTTCCAATAGGGCCTGATTTGAAACATATGAAACAGTGAAGCAGGGTATTGTTGTCATGGAAAACAACAAATCTTGTAGAATAGCTAGAATTGGGAGGGTCAGATTGAGGTTGTTGGATGGGACAGTAAGAACACTTAGTTAGGTTCGACATGTTTCAAACTTAAGGAAAAATCTCATCTCGCTAAGTACCTTGAATTCGAATGGGTACACGTTCTACACTGGAGGTGGAGTCTTGAAGGTATGAAAATGTGTCCAGGTTGTACTGGAAGGACGGAAGAAGTCTTAGTTGTACATCTTGCAAGGGAGTACAGAATCAGTGAAGAAATATCTTGACAGGTTCAGTACTGTGATGGATATACAGTTTGGCACAATACCTTTGGGGTTTGATTTTGAGTCATTGAAGAACACTACTCGAGAGTGTTCTGGTGATATGGGTAAGTCCGCTTTACCACCATCATTCGTGGTTCCATCGTGGTCATTTGTTAGGGAAGAACTCATAGAGAATAGGTACAGTGTTGTAGATATTGGTGTTCATGCTTTTAAGGACTTTGAAGGTGTGAAGTCTAGCAATGGCATTTCAGTCAAAGCACTTAGTGTGGATTATGCTACAAGGTGTGTTTCAACCATGTTTGGTAAATCTTGAATTCCTTGTGGAATTTTGGGAACTCAGGGTTGGGTTCATGTATCATTTGTGGATATTGTGGAAGAGGTAGAGCATTTTTTCGTTTGGTGGAGAATTTTGATTTTGAATGAAGAGATCAATTTTGAAATTAGTTTTGACCTATTTTCAACTAGATTGTTTAAATTAGTTTTGAAAAAAAAGTCCAAATCGAAACCAAACTGTTTCATCATATGCAAATTGAAATAAAAATAACAGTTTTGTTCGATATCAAATCAAATCATTAATAAATAGATTGTAGCACCACACATATTCACAATATTTGTATTTGCTGAAGCTTAGTGATGTTAATGAAGAGCAATAAGTTATCCTAATCACTCCCTGTATAGGCTAAAGGGCACAATAGTTATGTACTTTGAGAAGTTGATCATTCTGTCTGCAATAAATAACACTTCTATAATATATTAAAAAATTAGATAAATGAAAATTTATTTTAATTAGTAAAAATAATTTTGGATTAATTTTATTTTCTTAAACAAATAAATTTCATCAGCACTATAAACTAATTAATAGTAATTTAATTTGCCTAGTCAACTATGACATTTTATAGACAACTCGAGTTTATTATATACTAAGTATAGAATAAAAATAACAATTCAGTTGCCATGCTACGCTATTTGACATGTCTACTCGTAATGAATGTTTGTGAAGATGGTCTTTTGGTACTAAGAAATGGGGAAAAATACTAATTCTCGGTTTGGTACTAATTAAAATCTAGATTTTAATTTAAGTCAAAATTAATAATGAATTTTAATCACCTATTTTATAGGTTCTGCAACTTTTTAATCAAACATTTATTAACTGCTATCAAAATTTACTAAAAATTTAATTTCAATCACCATGAAACAAGGATAACTTATGGTCAAAATGAAGTTTGTCTCCAACCAATTTTTTTTTATTAAATAAATTATGACCATTCAACCATGCAGAATAAATCTAGGGCTCTAAAATATCTTCTAGGCAAATTTAAATAAAGTCGACGAAGAAGGTTACAAATTTTTGTCAACTTTGCCTACTTCGACAAGAATGTCTAAATGTTTCGAAATTTATGAAAAAAATTAAGAGAAAGATTGTCTAGATGGATTAGGAATTCTCGTCAACTTTGCATATTGTAACAAGAATGTTTAGATGATTCGACATTTATAAAAAAAAAAAAAAAAAAAAAAAAAAAAAAAAAATTTAAAAAAAAAAAAAAAAAAAAAAAAATGAAAAGAGTGTGTCTAAAAGGACTAGGCATTCTTGACAAGTTCGTCTAATTTTCAAGAAAGCCTACAAGGTTTCAAATTTGTTAAAAAAAGAAAGAACGAGAGCTAAATAAATTAAGCATTCTAGTCAACTCTGTCTATTTGAATCAAAATCCATTCGAAAAAGAAAAAAAGGAGAATTCAGTAACACTTTTTGAGTGAAGATATATTTTTCAATTAGAAAGTTTGTGTTTTCCATTTGGCTTACTTTTTGGTTAGAAATTGAAAAAATGTTACGCCTTTCTTTCTCAAACTTCCTCAAGTACCAAGGATTTTGAGGTTACAATCTTTTTGACCAAACTATGCCTAAAATTATTACAATAAGGTTGTATTATTTTCAGAAATGTCTCTAAGATTTGACATTGAAAGTCATAGAAAGGAAGATTGGATACACAAATTATTGAGGTAGTAAGCTCTAGTGCTCCTAATGTAGAACTAGAACGGCTTCTACCGTGAAATCCGCGATCAAACATGGGTACCTCGCCTTTCAAAAAAAAGTGGCTGCTAATTATAGCACTGATGCTAATGGGGACAATCGATCAAGAAGGACTTCAAAGACTGCAATCCTATTGAGAAAAAAATAGAACAAAAATATAGGGCCAAGGGCCAACTCTTTTAGTTGTGCTCCTTATTACGCTAATCAATCAGATGATGAAGGTCGAATCTAGTAGGGTTGCAGGCATGAATTGAAATAATATTTGTCACTTCCAACCTGAGCATAGAAAATCTGATGACGAAGATAAAGTACCAATTTTGGATCTTATGGCGTCGACGGGTTGGCAAACCTACTACATCCAAAAATCCATCTCTATGATTTGGATATATTTTAAGTCGTTAAAATTATAATATGATAGAAATAAGTGATGGATAAATAAGTAATAATTATGAATTTTATGAAATATATCGTTAAGATATTATTTGACTTTGACCATTAAATGATAAAAAAAAAATTATAATATTTTTCAAACATGCATAAAAAGAAAAAATTAGAAAAAAGAACTTTCACATATTGTTTTCGGAAGGGGAAATATGAGTAAAAGAATCAAGTAAATAAACATATTATTAAGTATTAATGAAGAAATTTTAGAATTTTGGCCTGACCAAACAACGTTAAATTAAAGATCACTTGTAATATGTCGATTGTGTATTGCTTCAAACACGTTTGATACAAAATATTTAACATAATTCAACTATCAAACAAACACTAAATTTGGATCTTCGAATAGATAAATAGGGTGATGAAATAAACTCTCATTCGATTCTAAATTGAATTAACATTGAAAAGTGTTTTAATCAAGTGATAAGCGATCAAATTTGAGCCAATATTTGAGAGGCTAAATAAAATTATTTTAGTGGAACCAAGGCCAAAGACGCTCTGATTTCCATGGAGATATTTGAGGTATACTTGGACTGAGAAATTAAATTGGATCAGAATTTCTGTACATGTAATTTGACAAATTGAATTTCACAATTTCAAATTAAATGACATGCATGCATTTGTCAACTTATATGTACAAGAACATCTGTACAAATAGAATAATTCATGAAATCGAATGATTAACCTAATTAAAGTTGAAAAGTGAATATATATGAAATATTTACGTGAAATTATGAAGTATCTATTCCCTTGTTGGTAGTTTCAAATACTCGCGATGACTATATATATAAAGGATTGATTAATTAAGGGCTTGTTTGGAAGCGATTTTTCCTTCCAAAAAATTGATTTTTTGATTGTTATTTTATTATTCCAGTCGTCATATTTGACTTCTTTTCTCACAGGTGGATCTCACTTTTTTCCTAACGGTCAAAAAATCAATTTTCAAAATCACTTCCAAACAGGCTCTAAATTAAGATTTGAGCATGTTCGATTTACAATTTTCTGTTGGATCTATCTCATTCTCGGTTGACCAAACCTATTTATAAACCAAAATTTAGATTTAATTCGGATTAATAATCTACTTTATTTCGTTTTATCTTTTTTCCCCACCGAATAAATTCCCCTTATCGTTATAATTTATAGTTTATTATTATCGTCCATAAAGCATTTTGCGTTGAAGTTACGCATGAATGGTATAAATTATAGGGTTAACACAAAGTTTACATGCATTTGTGTAGTTTTGCTCTTAAGTTAAAGATGGGAGACGGAAGGGATAAGCATTATAGTGAGAATAAAGGGATATTTTGTCATCTTCCTGCATATGCCGCAGGAGCTAGTCATCATCCTCCAACCCAATGGGGTTACCACAACCCTCCGCCATCTGGCTATCCTCCGCCGCCGTGTGGATACCCACCGGCAGGTTATCCTCCTCCTGCTTTATACCCGCCATCTGCATGTCCGCCACCAGGTGGATACCCTCCAATGGCCGGTTATCCTGGTCCGTATCATTCAGGTACTTTTCTTTTCACTAATTATTAAGAATAATTCTTGTGATAAATAATTGATGATAGATAATAATTCTTGTGATAAAATATATTCTTGGAGGTCATGGAAATCACTTGGGAGGACTGTTGGCAGGAGGTGGGGCAGCTGCTGCCGCAGCTTATGGAGGTCACCGTTTGGCATACGGTGGCTACGGCCACCACCATGGTGGTTATTATGGGCATCACCACGGAAAGTTCAAGCATGGAAAATATGGAAAACATTGGAAGCATCATGGCATGTATGGGGGAAAGTTTAAGAAGTTTAAGAAATGGAAGTGAAATGATTGTGCGGCCTAATTAGTCACTGTTTGGTCAAAATTTTCACTTTTTGCTTCGTAAGTTTTGGGAACTGTGGACCTAAAATTACTGGCTTTTTATTATTATTATTATTATTATTAGAGGAATGAAAATCAAACAAGTGCTAAAAAGCCGAATAATTCGTACTAGAATTATTTATTCCCTGCATTTATAAATTTGTAGCTCTACACGTGCTTTTTCATGATTTCTTTTTTATGGGGGTCCTTGTTGAAAATTTATGAAATTAAACTTTATAAATTTTACATAAAGATCTCCATGTCAAATCACCAAAAAAAAATATATTTAATGCGAAACATACCTTGATCCATTTATTTGTATCTTGAATATTGAATTATGATATTTGAATTTTGTCTTCCAGATTTTTGAATTTTTCTTCTTGATTCTTAAATTATCCCTTATGTAGGTTTTTGGATTTTTCTCTTCAATATGCTTTTTTCCTGGACTTTTGCGTTGATGAGATGACATAAAAAAAATGAGAAATTACATATAAATTAGGGACCATAGCCTTATATATAGTTTGAGATCAATACATAAATCCTAGTTATAAAGATTGCATTTCATAAATAACAAACTCACTAAAATATTTTAAAAATCGGGTGGTAAATAAATTTATTAAATATTAAATTATTATATAATATACATTTATTATTTCCACCCCATGCCACCTCACCCTACTACACCACCTTCCCTCCACTTCAGAGATGGCCATTGACTTCAGCGACCACTCCATCTTACTCTACCCCACTCCAGCAATCTAAGAAATTCAAATCTCTCTCCCCCACTCTGGCAGACCCAACCCTACCCTACTTCTCACTGTAGAAAACTCCAATATCCAGGCCACATAAAATAACGCCAAAACAAAAACACCATCGACTAAACTTTCAACTCCTAATATCATAATTTCTGAATGATTTTCACCAAGTTCAAGCAAAAGAGCTTATCAAACCCATTCCACCATTAGATAATTTTCCATTTATCTAAGTCCAAACAAGTTGCAACAAAATCCAACCAATAGACAAACTCCAGTAGATTTGCTCTAGATTCAACAAATGGCCCTAGATTCGTCTGGCACGAAATCCATGCGGCGATCACTTTTATCCTTATATAGCTTCAAGAAGCCAATGTATGGGCCCTTTTGGTTTGGTTTTCCACTGCAACGAGGATTTCGGTGCAACTAAAACCGTTTGTTTCGAGATGATTAACTGTTTGTTTTGCGGTCATCTATGTTTCCTCGACGTCACCACCACTGGAAATCTCTTCTAGTGACCTCCCTTTCATCTTAGTCACATGGAAGGTACAGAAAAATCCAAGCCTAGTGGGAAAAAGCTCCGTCGGCAGTACAAAGGTTGTTGAGTTGGGGCCGAAGTTAGCGAAGATGAACGCCAGCTTGTAAAGAACTGCAAAATCCCATTCTTTTCATTTTTGGAGTAATCATATTTGGGATAAAGGACAGTTTGGGCAACTGGTGATGCTAAAAATGAAATTGATTTTGTGGGGAGGGTTAGGGTTGGGGTTGGGAAGACGGTGAACATGTAGATTATGTGTAATTAAAATTTTATTCATTATAATTATTAAAATCTAATTATCACCTGATTTGTAAAATCAAAATTAATTCCCTTGTTTTTAAAAATTGGTCTTTAATTGTAGGTTTCTAGGTAATTTTGTCATATAGTTTCCACATGTACTTGTCCATTATGAAATACAATTCTAAAGGAATCCAATCTCTACACATATAACTCAATCTATACTTTATTTAGATGCCCTAAGCCAAATTACTTATTTTTTATTAGATCACTTTAATAGCTTTAAAATATCCTTTATACACAATTAATTACATATGTCGGCTCACGCGGTATCAAAAGTTTTCTTTTAGGATAATTAATATTTCAAACTAAATTAATTAAAGCAACTTGTTACCAAAGTAACATCTCTTGTATAAATTAATTTATTTGAAATATTAGGAAGGCTGTGTATTCGTAATTCACGTGGATATTCACTGGCCAAAGGGAGATAAATGTTTGGCTGTAATAAATATGTGATAATTGTAAAGTTTCTTATGTAAACAATATATTGATCCAAAATAGGTTTATTGTTTGACATAGTTTATTATCAATATTTTATTATTACACCAAGAGTGCCACTTATAAGTTGGTATTTATATCCAAAAACTAAATATCAATGTTGTGCTTGATATTTCGTGATGGGGATTACCATTATTTGAATTTATTAATCGTTTAACATAGATTCTAATGTAAACATGTTTCTTTGGTTTTGTTCTCTATTTGATTAACTCTTCTGCTTTTACAATATTTGTCAACATCAATTCAATTCCTTTGCTAAATGGAACCGACTTTGAGCACTGAAAAGAGAATGTTCAGATTGTTCTTGGCTGCATGGCCTTAGACCTTGCGTTAAGGACTGAACAACCCGCTACACTTACGGATAAAAGTTTCGACAACAAAAAATGAGATTTCGATAAGTGGGATTGTTCAAATTTCATGAGTCTTATGATCATGAAGCTTGGTATTTCAGAATCATTTGCGGCATTGTGTCATATGAGGTAACTACAACCAAAGAATTTCTTGATGAAATTGAAAAACGTTTTGCGAAAAGCAATAAGGTAGAAATTAGTACGCTTCTGACAAACTTAGTTTCACTAAAGTATAAAAGTAAATGAAGTATTTGGGAGTACATCATTGAGATGTCTCATATTGTTTCAAAATTGAAGGCATTAAAGTTTAAGCTGTATGATGATTTGCTCGTGCATTTGGTTTTGATTTTTCTTCCTGCACAATACAATCAATTCAAAGTCAGTTACAGCTGTCGAAAGGAGAAGTATATTCTAAATGAGCTTATTACATACTGTGTGCAAGAAGAAAAAAAGACTAAAATAGGACAGGACTGAAAGTGCTCGCTTGGCTAGTACTTATGAGGACAAGATTAAAAAAAGAAAGAATAAGGAAGCTACACTTGATCTAACTCGAAAGAAAAAAACAAAAGTCTAAAAAGGATGAATCTGGCTATTATTTTTGTGGAATCTGGGACACTTGAAAAGGGATTGTACCAAATACCACACTTGACGCGTGAAGAAAGGTACATATCTCTCTTTGGTTTGTTTTGAAGTTAATTTGGTTTCAATACCTAGACGTAGTTGGTGGATTGATTTGGTGCCACTACCAATATAAGTGTGTCTATGGTTGTCTGAACAGCTGAAAACCAAATGATGAACATTAATCTTTGTAGATGACGGCAAATCAATTGAAATTGAGGTTATAGAGACTTTTAGATTATTATTAAAGACTGATTTTTATTTGGATTTTAAAGAGACTTTTGTTGTACAGTCTTTTAGATGAGATTTGGTTTCTATTTCTGTATTGGACAAATTTGGTTATTCTTATTCATTTGGAAATAATAATTTTAGTATTTTTCTTGATTCAAATCTTGTGGGTATTCATTCTTTATCTGGATACGATAATCTATACTTGTTTAATTCAATTACCTCTTTTAATGAAATCTTGCATGTGAATTCATGAGATATTAAACATAAATTAATCAATTAGATTTTTGCTTCATTATGTCACAAGTATTTTGGTCACATTTCTAGAAGGATGATCGAAAAGCTTGTATCAGAACGAATTTTTGATCCCCTTACTTTTTTAGATTTAAGTGTTTGTGTAAATTGTATTAAGGGAAAAAAAAGAGATTAGCTTCTAATAGAACTTCATACATCTTAGAACTAATTCATATGGATATCTGTGGGTCATTCTATTTGGCTTCTTGAAATGATCAATAATTATTTATTATGTTCATAGACAATTATTCTCGCTATGGCTACATATTCTCATTCATGAGAAATCCCAATCATTAGACATACTCAAGGATTATAAGTTTGAAGTTGAAAACCAACTCTGCAAAAGAATAAAACATATTAGATCTGACCGTAATGGTGAATATTATGGTAGATATAACGGATAAGGAAAGAGTCTTCCAAGGCCTTTTGCTAAATTCCTAGAGGAATATGGAATTCCATCGTATATCATGTCAGGTTCTCTTGGCATGAATGGTGTTACTAAAAGAAGAAACAGAACACTTAAGGATATGGTAAAAGTATGAATAGTCATTCTACCTTACCAGAATCTCTTTGGGGAGAAGCATTAAAAATTGTAACTTATATTCTCAATTGAGTTCCTAGTAAAGCAACTGTCAAAACCGCTAATGAACTTTGGACAAACAAGAAGCCTAGTTTGAAATACTTACACATTTGAGGTTGTCTAGTTGAGGCAGGGCCTTATAGGTCCAAGGAAAAAAATGGATTGCAAAACTGTTAATTGTTATTTCATTGGATACTTTGAGAGGTTAAGGGGTTTCAAATTTTATGATCCCACTGCAAAGTAAATTTTTGAAACGAGAGATGCCTCGATTCTTTAAGGATACAGAGTTTGTAGGGGAGATATGATTAGGGATTTTATCTTTGAGAAAGAATATATAAATATTCCTTTTGTTGCAATTGATTATGATTTGGACCAGAGATAAATTTTTGCTCCACAACTTATTTTAGAAGCAATTTCGGATCAAGACAATATTTTAGAACCCCTTATAAAAAATCACAAAAATTATTCTAAAAGAACAAACCCAACAACTTCAAGAACAAATGCCATTAAGGAGATCCACTAGAGAAATGAGAAATGCAATTTCAGATGACTTTATAGTATTTTTTCACGAACATGATATTATTGGATTGATGGAAGAAGATCCAAGCAATGCAAAGTGATAATTCTCAAAAGTGGATTGATGCTATGAATGATGAAATAAAGTTCATGAAAGACAATAACATTTGGAAACTTGTTCCATAGCCTGAAGGTACGAAACCCATTGATTGCAAATGGATACTTAAAACCAGGGGGAATTTGAAGGGTAATGTGAAAAGATATAAGGGTTAAAGGGAATGCATTGATTATAAAGAGATTTTCTCTCCAATTTCAATGAAAGACTCTTTTAAGATTATAATGGCATTTGTGGCATGTTTTTATCTTGAACTACATTAAATGGAAGTAAAGACGGTGTTTCTCAATTGTAACATTGATGAGATGACATATATGGTGCAACTAAAAAATTTTATGTCAGACGACCCAATGAAAATGGTTTGCAAATTAAAGAAATTCATTTATGGACTTAAGCAAGCTTCCTGTCAATAGTAGTACAAATTTCATCAAATAATGACGCCGAGTAGGATAGTGATTATCCTATTGATTTGTTGTAGCAGATGATTTGCAAGAAAAGAACGACAAAAAATGCCCAAAAACCAGAGAAAATATTCTGAATTCAACTCAATATTATTAATAATGCAACCTCCTCAAAACCAACCCACATTAATAACGCAGAATGATGAAAACTAACCTACAAGCCGGGTTAAATAGCTGCGAAATACGAAATTATGGGAAAATTACCAAAAATGGCAAAATCCCAAAATTATACCAAAATAAAATATTAAGTAAAAGAAGTAAGTTGCTAAAAATCTGGCTCAATTCGAGTTTTCTAACATATAAAAAAAAGGAAACGAAATATTACCATAAATAGTAAAAAATAACTTAAAATTGAATTTTGGAAAGGAAAACAGTGGATTTTGGGCTCGAAATTGACGTCTACCGAGCTGACATGCGGGCCGAAGAGAGCTTTCCGAATTGGGGTCATAATAGCGATTTCGATAACCGTAGCCAAAGTTATGGCCAAATTACCAAAGACACGTCAAATTCCCCCAATTAAGGAAATAATGGTGATTCACTTTCCATCTTTGCGCCGATCCACCATCTCATGGTATCTCAGTGCCATCATCGTGCTATCTGACAAATCAGCATTACTCGACTCAGATCCTCCTGCATCAGTTGCCCCGGGTTGGAAAGAATTCGCCCTTGAGTTCATAGTAATTTCATCGGACTCCATAAAATAAGGGCTTAGGTGTTTTACATTGAAGATGTCAGAGGTCCTCAAATGGCTCGGGAGGCGCAATCTGTAAGCATTATCATTGATCTTCTGCAACATTTCACAAGGTCCAATCTTCCGCTCCTT
>NC_036241.1:13523429-13553151 GCF_002742605.1 Olea europaea var. sylvestris | reverse complement strand
ATTCTGAATCCACATTCGCTGTACTATTTTCATGAGGCATTAAAGCATAAACTATTTTTTCACGCCCAACCTCAACCAAGAACTTGGACATCGAAAGTAGATTGGGGTTTTTAACTACCGGAGCAGGGATGTTTCCTTCCCTGCGAGGCACCAAAACAATTCTCTTCCCTGTGATGCTAAAAGAATAAGTATTCTTCCACCCATCATGGATAACACTGCAATCATACTGCCAAGGTCATCCCAACAAAACATGACACGCGTCCATTGATACCACATCACACCAAGCATTATCAAAATATTTTTTCCAATCGAGAAAGACACTAAGCATCGTTTTTCTACCGTTACCTCACTGCCTTTATTCAGCCAAGACAACTTGTATGGTTTGGGATGACGATCCATCTTCAGTTGCAGTTTCTCGATAGCCTCCTCAGACACTATATTCTCACAACTGCCACTATCAATTATCAACTTACAGACTTTATCAGCAACTGTGCAGGTTGTGTGGAAAACGTTGGTCCTCAACCAATCATCCCCTGAGTCACCCTTGGGAGTCAGCAGGCTCTTTCGAACGATCAGGGTCTCCTGACCATCTCCATATAGCACGTCCTTATCTTCACCCTCATCATACATGGGTTCCCCAACTTCCTCGAACTCCTCTATCATATCCTCCTCAATCAGAAGATTTTTATTCTTCTGACCAGCAGGCTTCCTGCAATCAGTCACCCTATGCCCCTGTTCACCACACCTAAAGCACTTAATATTTGAGCTGGAACTATCCCGCTGTGGCTGATAAGTAGGACGAGATTCTTGAGGGCGAACTGGCTGACTTCCTTTACCTCTGACCACTAGCCTCCTACTTTGCTGTTTCTAAACTGCAAGTGCTCGCTGATATGCCTCAGAAACTGTCCACAATGAATGAAGGCTGAGAACATCCTGCAGGGGCTGCCTTAATCCCCCCAAATACCGTGCTACCATCTGCTCCTCTGTCTCAGATAAATCATTCTGAGCCACCAACTGATAGAATTCTTCAGTATAATCATTGACTGATCTTGCGCCTTGCCTTAGTGAATGAAGCCTCTGAAACAATGTTTGAGTATAGCCGAAAGGGAGGAAGTGCCCTTTCATCTTCTTCTTCATCTTCTCCCAGTTAGTAATTTTGGATTTCCCCTGTCGCTCCCGTGAACGCTTCAACTGTTCCCACCATGCAGATGCCCTACCTTTGAGTTTGATGGCGACCAGTTTCACTTTGACATGATCTGGAACCTCCTTATATTCAAAAATCCGCTCCACTTCATTCAGCCAATCAATAAATCCTTCAGCCTGCAACGTACCAGAAAACTCGGGCAGATCCACTCTGAAACCGAGATCCACATGACGATCCTCCCATCCACGATGCTCCCAAACTCGAGCACGATGGTGATAAGGGTTTTCGAAACTGGTATCGGAATCGTGACCTTCTATATCATGATTACCAAACTCCTGCTCCACCAAACGTTGGGTTAACTCCGCAACTTGTCTATGCAAATCTTCAATCGTCACATCCTGGATATTACGATCACGGTGTTGGACTTCCTCAATCGGAACCTGTCCTCGACGACCACGACCACGTCCACCAACCATTATAACTGATGGAATTTATCTCCCAAGAAGATGCTGATGCTCTGATACCAACTGACGCCGGGTAGGATAGTGATTATCCTATTGGCTTGTTGTAGCAGATGATTTGCAAGAAAAGAACGACAGAAAACGCCCAAAAACCAGAGAAAATACTCTGAATTTAACTCAATATTATTAATAATGCAACCTCCTCAAAACTAACCCACAAGCCCGGTTAAATAGCTGCGAAATACGAAATTATGGGAAAATTACCAAAAATGGCAAAATTCCAAAAATTATACCAAAATAAAATATTAAGTAAAAGAAGTAAGTTGCTAGAAATCTAGCTCAATTCGAGTTTTCTAACATATAAAAAAAAGGAAACGAAATATTACCATAAATAGTAAAAAATAACTTAAAATTGAATTTTGGAAAGGAAAACAGTGGATTTTGGGCTCGAAATTGACATCCATCGAGCATAGATGAGTGGCCACGACGTGCGCGCTGAAGAGAGCTTTCCGAATTGGGGTCATAGTAGCGATTCCGATAATCGTAACCAAAGTTATGGCCAAATTACCAAAGACGCGTCAAATTCCCCCAATTAAAGAAATAATGGTGATTCACTTTCCATCTTTGCGCCGATACGCCATCTCATGGTATCTCAGCGTCATCATCATGCTATCTGACAAATCAGCATCACTCGACTCGGATCCTCTTGCATCAAATAATCATCTTGTTTGGTTTTGAGATAAATGCAATTGATAATTGTGTATATCACAAATTCAATGAGAGTAAATATATTTTTCTGGTATTGTATGTCAACGACATACTGCTTGCCTGCAATTATATAAGCCTATTGCACGAAACTAAGAAATTTCTATTAAAAATTTTTGAAATGAAAGAATATCCCGTTTTTTGAGTATTCTTGAATTATCACAAAAGAGCCATATTGATAAGGTACTTAAGAGATATTGAATGCATGCAAACCAAAAGATACCCTTGTTGCTAAGGAAGACAAGTTTAGTCATAATCAATACCCTAAGAATAGCCTTGAAGAAAAGGAAATGCAGATAATTGCCTATGCTTCAGCACTAGGGTGCTTGATGTATGTTCACGTATGCGCATGTCTGGATTTAACATTCATTGTTGGAATGTTAGGCAGATATTTAATTAACCTTGGGATGTATCATTGTAAGGCAACTAAGCGGGTTATGCTGTATTTATAGAAAAAAGATTATATGCTCACATACAGGAAATTAAGCCAACAGTAGGAGATCCACATCGAGTTATATCTTTCTACTAGTTGCAAGAGCTATATAATGGAAGAGTGCTAAGCATACACTTATAGCTTCTTCAACCATGACAACGAAGTTTGTAACATGTTATGAGATATCCAATCAAGGAATATGGCTTCGAAATTTTGTCACAGGGTTGCAAATTTTTGATGGAATTGAAAGACCACTTAAGTTATTTTGTGACAGTAAGTTAACAATCTTGTATTCAAACAACAATAGGAGTTCAACAAAGTCTAAGTTTATATAAATAAAATTCCTAGTTGTTAAAAAAAGAGTTCAGAGTGTTCAGGATGCTGTAAAACATATTGGGAAAAAAAATCCATGATAATAGATCCATTTACTAAAGGATTACCACTCAAGGTCTTTCATGAGTACATTACTCACATGGATGCTATACATTTTGATGATATACTAGTTTAATGGGAGTTTGAAATTTTGGATATTGTCTTTTTGACACATGATTTTAGTTGTGTACATTCAAGTTTATTTCAGTAATAATGTATTCAGTTAAATTTTACTCTGATTAAAGTTTTTATGGGTTTGATCTCATTAAAGTATAGTGTATTACAAAATAAAGTATGATCAGTTGGAAATAGGCATGTTTAGATCACATTACATGTAATTTCAATGCTACACATTGATATATGTGACCATCGATGGGTTTAGTTATGATATTTGTAACGAGGATGGCTTTGATCCTATATTAGCATAATTAATGGACGAGATTGTTCGAAAATGTCTTTTAATTATGATAGCAAAAGTATTGAACTCATTATGTTATATGCATTTATAAGGTAATATATGTGGCCCATATGGAAAATTAATAGGGAAGAATTTACAAACCATGTTCTAAGTATGCACACTTCAAAATTAAAGCGGTTAAGTTTAATTATGCAAAAATTAGGTTTTTATGTAATTAATTAAAAATATTTAATATTTAAATATAATAAAAGTCACGGTTACACAATTATGGTCACAAATCTCCAATTATAGGTCACAGATTTTTTCTGGGTCACAAATTAAAATTTTGTTGGTCACAGATTTTTTCGTGGTCGTAAATCAAAAAAATTTGTTGGTCACAGATTATTTCGAGATTGTAAATCAAAAATTTTATAGGTCACAGTTTTCATCATTGGTCGCAGATTAAAAAATTATAGGTCACAGATTATCTATTAGTCACATATTTTCGAATTTGTTGGTCACAATTATCAAATTTTAAGGTCTCATTGGTCACAGGTCAAACAGTGGGTCACATACCACCACCACCTCTACTGTCACCACCACCCTCACTCAATCACTATCATTGCCATCGCCACTACCATCGCTACTGCCAAAATTTTCACCACCAGATCCAATCGATTGCTAACAAAAACTTGGGCAATCAACTCTACCAGCTCGCCAACCACCAATCACCACCTCCACCGCCGTAAAAAACCACAACAACCGCCACCACCAAATACAATAACAATACTTATGCACAATCTCACCACCGTTTCCACCCAAAATCATCACTGCCAACAACCACCGCCAACAACAACACCATCGTACACAGCCACTGTCAGGGGCACCACTACCACCACCAGAGCCACTGCACACGAACTGGCAGAACACAAATCGAAAAAAATTCAACCACTCATTGCCTAACCATACCATCAGCAACACCACTGCACAGGCGCACACACCACCACCCGTCAAATCCACCAACGATCAAAACCATGAAAAAAATCAAGCAGAGCCGCGAGTAGCAGCATTCATAGCAAATTGTCGAAGAATTGTTCACAGCACATCTACCTCGTAAACCATCGGCCACAACAAATCGTCGGAGAAACACCGCTAATCGGAGGAATTTCAGGTCGAAGCCTTCATCGCAGGCTCCGATCTCTTCATTCCAGTAGCAAAGTGCTGGCGACAGCGAAGTGAAATGAGGTTGATCTCTGGCGACGGATGCTCCAACGGCGGCGACGACATCATCTGACAGAGGATGAAGATGCAAAAGAAGAGTGAGAGTGCGAGTGTGAGAATGAAATAAAAGTGGGTGGAAATAAAATTAGGGTTCATATTATATGTCAAAACCTGATTTGTGCACAATGAAAGTTGGTCCCAGGCTTTTGAATTGTGGTAATTAAGTACCTGGTACCATGTAATTTTTCCAAATTAATAATTTTCGAACAGTCCTATTATCTCCATATCAGATTTGAACGAACAATAATATAAATGGAGGCTCTTTTTTTATTATTTAAATATTAGGCATTTAAAAAATAAATTATTATTATTATTATTATTATTATTTTTATCTTCTTTGTTTAATCATATGGAATTTAAAATGAATGAATGTTTTACGCTTAGAATGAGTAGCTGGAAGAGATAATATATTTTGTATTATTAATTTGTCTTTGATATATTATAATGAAGGCCGTGTAAATAGACTTGTAACACTAACTACCTAATAACACTAACAAACTAATAGAATTAGTTATACAATTATTTACAGTGGTTTAATACTCCCTCTAAAGATGGATTGCGAATGTCCCTTATAGCCAGCTTGGATAAAAGAGGAAACAATGAAGAGGAAAGAAGAGCTCTGGTAACAATATTCACAAGTGGATATTGAGATCAAATGGGCACGAGCTTGATAAAACCGTCAGCAACCTCATCATGAATAAAATGGCATTCGATCTCGACATGTTTAGTCCTCTCATGAAAAATAGGATTAGAAGCAATATGAATTGCAGCTTGGTTGTCACAGAACAAAAGAGCAGGAGAGGAAACATCCATTTGAAAATCCTTCAATAACTGGTGTATCTAAACCAATTCACATGCAGTAGAGGCTAAAGCTCTATATTCGATCAGCTTCGACAGAGAACGAGAAATTGCAGTTTGCTTCTTATCCTTCCAATAGTCTAGAGAATCACCAATGAAGATACAAAAAACAGTTACAGACTTGTGTCCAAACAAGAGCTCCAATCAGCATTAGAGAACGCTTTTAAATGAACAGAAGACGGAGCTGCAACTGAGTAAGCTCTTAATTGAAGAGAAGTACAAACCTTGACTAGGATTGGATTTAAGATAACATAAAAGGTGATGCACAGCTTTTAAATGAGGCAAACGAGGCTGAGCCAGAAACTGACTTAGTTTATGGACAACAAAGGTGATATCTAGCTAAGATAGGTAAAGAAGACAACCAACAAGTCTTCTATATTGAGAAATATCTGGGAGAATATCACCATCATGAGCACTTAATTGAACCTTAGGATCCATAGGAACAAAGGTAGTCTTACAGCCCAGATAACTAGTATCTTTAAGTAGTTGAAGAGAATAATGTCTTTGAAATAACACAATGCCTTTGGCAGACTTAGCGATTTCAAGTCCAAGAAATTTTTTAAGACATCCCAAATCCTTGAGTTTAAATTGTATATGGAGAAAAGACTTCAATACCATTTTTTATATATACATTATATTTAATAAACATTTTCATATAAGCCTTTTCGATAAGTATATCTAACAGGTCACCACTCGATAAAATTTGTTTAATGAGAAAATCTAACAAAGAAATCTTGAAGAAGCTAAGAAATACGACCACATGACTCAAAATAGTGGAGACTAAAAATCATAAAAAGAGGAGAAAATTATAACATAAAAAATTAAATTATAATTTGTGAAGAAATGATCTTTTTTTAATAAATTTTATTTGATCCAGAAAATGAGGCATGCTGGTGCCTCTAATATAATTTTGGACAATGCTTAAATTCATCTACTTTTAAAATGAAATGGCATAAAAATACTAACTAGATACATAAATATATAGTATCAAAAAATTATAGTCCAAGTATTGAACTCGCTCTATTTGAGTAAAAAAAGAAAAAAAATTATATTTAAATAGAGAACCACGAACTCGAAATAACAAAAAGGTACACCACACTCCAAACTATGACTATATCAAGTTCAATTGTCAAGAAATATGGAAAAAAAATAAATAAATAAAATCAAATTATCACTTAAATCTGTAAACAATGCTAGAAAACAAAAAACTCGGATTCAAAAAATGAACGCTTTGATTCATCAACTTAAATCACAATCCTAGCTCGAACTTTTTGATGCATATAAAGACCAAATCGCAAAAATTAACATATATTAACTTATAAAATGTAACAATCTGATGTAAAGCAAAAGACAAAATAGTAAGACATGACGAAAATATATCAAATTTAATATTTAAAATTGCTAGTGACAATTTTTAATATGTAACTAGGATTTTATTTTTTCAATAAAAAATTAATTTATCTATTGCAAAGTTTTAAATTTATGAAGCGCAATGCATCATAAATTGTTTGTTACACAATTTGGTGCTCCTTTTGTTCCATAAAGATATATTTACTTTCCATTTTTGTTTATATCAAATTATAGGCCATTTTCTTTTTTGAAAGTATTGATAATTTTTATATTTTTTCAATATAAATATAAGAAAACCAGTCCCTCTTGGCCTAGTGGGTTTGGGATTTTATTTGATACCCTCAGGTGAAGGATCGAGGCTTGCTACACCACACCAGCTAAAAATAGACAAACAGAGGTATTTTAAAATACCTCCTTTTTGATTTTTGATTTTTTGAAAAAATATTGTAGACACAACTTATACCGACACACAGTGGTGGAGCCAACGTCCAACGAGTCATGCTGACTACTCGTACTAGCTTTGATGAAATGTTTTTCCCATATATTCCACGGCCACTCAAATTAGAACTTCTATTTAGACATACATCATAAAGTCAAAAATTTTCATTGATGACTATGTACATTAAGATTTTTATAATGTCACATGTCATTCTACCATTTGCCAATTTAAAAAATAATCAACTTTTTAATCCAATATTTTCAATGCACATCATATCATGTAATTCATTATTACATTTTCTATGTACAATGTAGCAAAATCCATCGACTAAATTGTACTCTCAAAATTTTGTTTATTGAAGTTACTATTCTCAACTTTACATGAGTTGTTATTTTTCAAAATGAAAATTTATATCTAGAAACTATACTAAATCAATGAAGGAAAACTGAATCAACTATTTCAAGATAACTCTATCTTTGTTTATTTTGGACAAGTTGACTCCTGTGGAAAGATAAAAGGTAAGTTGAGCTTGATTCTCTATACCCGAGCAACATGTTCCCGTTCTCTCTAAACATTCTTGCTCATCTAGCTCCTAGTAAAAGAAAACTTTTACATTGCCAATATATATATATATACTAGTGCATGTAATGCAAATTTTCTATTCTATTGTCACTATATTAGTTATTTACTGTAATAGTTAAAAATTAAATAGACACGATGTTTATCCTTCATCGTTTTGTTCTCACTTGTACTTGTTTTTATCTTAATTAAGTACTAAATGCTAGTCATCCAAATTATATCTTGCCTTTATTCACACACACACACACACACACACACACACACACACACACACACACACACACATAACAAGTCCTGCCAAAGGATTAGGGTCAAGAAAAGAGTGGGGTACATGGGTAGAAAGAAGAGTTGTCTTTCACATTCAATTAAGACATTCCGTTTTAGCCAAAAGTCGAAACACAATAATTAAATGTTATTAGGGAAATGCTAAGTGTATACAATGGATTACACCTCCCTCACATTGAAGGATACCCACGAATATTTTATTATATATGAGTTCTCCTCCATATGAGGGGGGTATATATACACATAGCATTGTCTAAGTTATTAATAGATAAGTAACTTTTATTCATTTACATTTAAAAGAAATAAAAAATGAAGAAGATAAAACCAGTCCCTCTTGCCTTGATGGCTACGAATTCAGGCCCTGTATGATGCAGATTATTGGCTGAAAAGAATGGATTTTTCTACCGTTGCGACCGTAATTTTTGATTGACTCTTTCTTTGGTGGGACCCACACTTGGACTCAACGGTAAGAAAATGGCTGAAAATCCATTGAAAAATCACGGCCAGACGAGGGCTCAATTTCATCCTACAAGTTCAAGGGACTAGTTCACCTGCAAAATAACACATACTAATTAGGTATTTTAAAATACCTCCCCTTTTGCATTGGGAATATATTTGGTTATAGATTTGCATCTCCATCCAATTTGATATTTCAACTTGATCTAATTTTCAATTTACGTAAAAGAAACAACCAATTTCAAAAATTCGCACAAATTCTTACGATGTTACGAATTGTAACAACAATTAGCATATTGAGATTCGAATCAAGAATTTCTTACAACGAAAGAATGGATTTGCATTTTTTTTTAATGGACGGGCACACATGCAAACATGTAAATGTGCAAATGATTGCATGCAACTTCAATATTAATCAAAATACTTGACCAGAAAAGAGGAGGTATTGCCATCCAATGTTCATCTCCCCATCACATTCCATTGATCAATATACAAGGCAATGCTAATGTTTGCACACTAGAGACGAGCAAAACAAGATTTCATGGCTAATCCTAGACGATCATAAAGGAAGATGGATAGGAAGGCGTTAAATATGCTTGCAAGAGTTGCAAATGAAGTAAATCTGCACACCAAACACCGGTGCAGAATGAGAACTATTCCATCAAACTTTGAAGGATATAAAATAAATCTTGTCATTTGAGTTGCAAAACTATGCCTTTTTGGCATGATTTTTGCTTTTGCCTTTTGTAGAAGAGCTTTTGGAGGAAGCTACCTTAAATTCTATTTAAAAACTAATTTTTAAAAGCACTTATTGGATCAACTTCCTCTAAACATTTTTCTAACTAGAAGAAGCACTTTCATAAAACTAGTCAAACGGGTCCGAAAACTACTTTTGAATCTCAAAAGTTTCTCGTGACTTTTCTAGTGACCTTAAATCTAATTAAATGGGAAGACATACACAAAATCTCATCATTCGAAAGTGATCCCTCAAAAAATGATGCCGATACACACACGTATTAAAAAATGTGCATAGAAGGTTTCAATAAAACATCATCAATATTGCATCTTGATCTTGTGAATCTTATTTGAAATAATTCAATCTTCAACATACTTGTGCAATTGAACTTCTATGATCCACAATTTATCACACAATGAGTTAATTCTGCTTTCTAATCACATGAAAACTCTATTCCACACTAGGCTTCCCTAAAATTTAAAACTTCGAAAGAGGATTCAGAAAAAAAATTATAACAAACATGGACACATGTGATGATATGTAAATGCAAGCAATAAACATATAAGTCTTCTTAGCAACAAGCCAAAAAGCCTCATTCTCAATAAACTTGAATTTCTAGCTTCCATAAAAAATTTACCTCGAACAAAGACAGCAGTTCAAGTTCTATAAAAAACATAACAAGAAATAAACAAGAACCATCTTTCTAATCCTTCTTCTCTCCCGCCTCTACTTTCGGTTTTTTAGCCGTAGCCTGCGAATACAAGAAAGTGCCAAATATGGCAATAGCCGATCCAAGTGCATTCAGTGGCCTAACAGGATTCCTAAAGACCAAAACAGTAGCAATGATTACCACCACTCTCTTCATAGTGTTTCCGACCGAGAATGTAAGCGGGCTAATGTCGTCAAGTGCTTGGTATGACGATTGATTATAGAGATGGTAAAATACTCCGGATAATATCACCCATAAGTAAAATGTCAATGGTTTTCCAATTGTTGCAATAGCTTTATGATAACCTGCAACCCATTGAGACCCTTCCACAAAAACAGCCACTGGAAATAGATAGAGCAATGAGATAATACTAATCCAACCATACAAATTCAATCCATCGACTTCCTTGAAATTCTGCAAACTCTTTTTCGAGTAAATGTTTCGAAGTACAAATCCAACATTGCTTATCATAGCACCCCAAAGGCCTTCAAAATTGAAGGAAACTTCAGTGACAGCAGCCAAGGAGCAACCAAAAACAATTGGGATAATTGAAAGCCACACTTTTAATGGATATGAATCACCAAGAAAAGATGAAAACACTACTGAAAAAACAGGCTCTGCTGATTTAATTACGTGAGTGAAAGAAACAGCCACTTTTGAGAATGAAACGCACGCTGAAATGTGGCCTATAGTGTGGAAAAGTGCAGGTCCAAGAAGTGCAACAATAAAGGACTTATTGATTTTGGGGGCAGGCTGAAGCTTTAGAGACCATAGAATAAACATCCAAACAGATCCACAAAACAACTGAAATGATGCAAGAAGCCATGGATATGGAAAAATGTTCAACACCTTTTTATTATAAATATTAAAAACAATGTTCTGAAAGTACCATAGACCAAAAATAAAAGCTAACTTCAGATTCTTGTTCGGCTTTGACACTTCAATTTCACCATTTGGGCTGGCTTCTTGTGGGGCTCCAGAAGCTGCTCTGGCTGAAAGTCTTGAAGAAAATCCGAAAGGGGTAGTCACTATTTTTCCAAAATCTGATCTTGATTTGGAGATCTGGCAAAAGGGTTCTTCAGAATGCCTAATTAGGACTCCAATATTAATTTCCGAAGTGGGTTTTTTGAATGGATGAAAGACAAACTGTGGATTTTTGTGTCTGTTCACAAGATTTGGATCCAAAAGATAAGCATTCATGGGATGCTTATGACTGGATTTAGAGAAATTGACATTTGAGGAAGGAAAAAGATTCAAAGACAACATTTTTAGATTAAAAAGCAAGGAGGAGTATAAGAATCTCTGCAACTGAGAAGTGAAGAAGCCGGATATTTGAGGGTTGTTGAAGAGTTGAAGCTGGCTACTTAATCGGAAGGTTGGTGTGGAATGTTTTTCGAATTAATTTACTTGTACAAGCTTTATTTTAACTCCCTAGATTATATTCTATCATTTAAAAAATATCTATAAATTTCGAGAGTTTAAATTTTAAGGTTCTCCAATAAGCTCTTTAAATTTAATAATATTAAAATTAAATTTTTAATAAATTTTGATAGATACTATTGAAATGTGTGGTTGAATAACTGTTGGATCCATAAAAATATGGTTAGTAATAATTGTTTGGCTTTGACTTGAATTAAAATCTGATTTAAATTAACATCAAATAGGGGCTTAATATTAATATTCTAAAAAAATATTTATTACTTTTCCCCATCTTTTGTTTTAACTAGCATTTCTCTAAATTATTTTTATTATTTTTCTACATTGAAAATTAAAAAAACTTTAAATGCATTGAATTATAGAGAGTGAAGTTGGAAATTGGAAAGCCAAATTCACTCTCTAAATTAAAATAAAGAGCATCTTATGTTTAAATATTCTAAAAAAAGAAAATTTTTAAATAGTATATTCTATCATTTGAAAAGTATCTATACATTTAGAGAGTTCAAATTTTGAAGTTCTTCAATAAACTCTTTATATTTAACATTTAATTTTACTACTAACAAAAAATATTTATTATTTTTTTATCTTTTATTTTAATTGAATTTTCTCTAGATTATTTTGTTATTTTCCTACATTAAAAATTGAAAAGTTTTGATTGTATTTAGTGCTTATTTGGTAGGAATTTTGATAATGGATTTTTTGACTGTTAGAGATAGAATTGGTCATACCTGTGAGAGAATAATTTAAAAAATGATGACTAGAATAATAAAATAACGATAAAAAAAATTGATTTTAATTGACTTAAAATCTATTCCAAACAAACACTTAATTATAGAGAGTGGGTTTGGTTTTTCAAACCCCACTCTATAAATTAAAATGTTAGTGTGTTTGACCCACATTCTTTTTGAAAAAATACATTCTTAAATAGTGATTTGATATTATTTCAACCACACATTCTTCAATAAAATAATATTATATACAAATCTAAAACTATTTTTTTTATTTTTAACCACATATTTTCCATTAATACACTATTCAATAATGTATTCTTATTGAAATAATGTGGCTCAAACAAGGGCTATAATTTAAAAAGTCAATTAAAACATGATTTTAAAGGTTAACTATTTATAATAGATAGCATCTTATTTTTAAAAGGGGAATACTTGGGGTACATAATGGACACCATAGATCGGCGTCGGGCATTACGGACACCATTATGATGTCCATTGTGTTCAAATAGAATAATTCTTTTTAAAATGCCTCTTGAATATTTGAAGTGTTGACAAGAATTAAGAGTGTGTTTGATTGACATGAAAAATATCACATAGAAAATAATATATTTTCCATCTTTTGTGGAAAATAAAAACCACCTCTACTCAAGGAAAATATTTTCCTTAAAAATAAGGAAAATTAAGCATATTTTCAAAAGTTGGAAAATGTTTTCCATGGAAAAAAATAGCAATCAAACACTCCAAGTAGAAATTTGGATGGAAAACTGATATTTTTTATGAAAAATAAATGAAATCAAACACACCCTAAAACATTGATTTTCAATGATTTCAAAAATATTTTTGAAATGATTGACTTAAGTATTGTCAACACATAATTTATAATTTATCAACATAGTTTGCAATTAATTTATGAGTGAATAATTGGTATGCTTTCAAAATTTCTCATCTACCCAACATTTCATAGTAGCTGTCTCTTGGTATACCTTTATTCTCATGTATGTAAACTTCAAATTAGGATCGTCTACTGTCCTAAATTTAGGTAAATATATTCTTCGTCAATTGAGTACAAAAGCAAACCCACTATTCCCCTGGAACTCAAGGATCACTACCTATTTCAAGAAAGGTGATCTGAAGAACGCCCGCAGACTATTCGATGAAATGCCTCAAAAGAATGTAGTGAGTTGGAACTGCATGATTTCAGGGTATTCCAAAAATGGGATGGTTTGCGAGGCTCGTAAAGCCTTTGATTTGATGCCAAGTAAGAACATAGTGTCATGGACCGCAATGTTAAGCGGGTACGCAAAGAATGGAAGATTAGAAGAGGCGCGGAGCTTGTTTGATGCGATTGAAGATAAAAATGTGGTTTGTTGGAATTCCATGATTTCAGGGTATGTTTGTAATGGGAAATTGGAGGAGGCTAGGGCATTGTTTGATGTAATGCCAGTGAAGAATGATGTCTCATTCGCGATAATGATTGAAGGGTATTTTCAATATGGAATTACGAGGGAAGCCAAGAAATTATTTGACGAATCTTGGAATAAAAGCGTGTTTCTTTGCAATGCTATGTTGGCAGGTTATAGTGAAATGAGGTGCGTTGAGGAGTCATATGGTTTGTTTATGAGAATGTGCAAACGTGATTCGGCTTCTTGGACTAGTATGATAACATGTTTCTTCAGAGTGGGGGACATAGAGAGAGCTAGGAAATTGTTTGAGGAGATGCCCGAGAAGGATGTAGTGGCTTGGACTGCAATGATTCGGGGTTATTTGAATTATAATAAGATTGAGTTGGCACAAGATTTATTTAATAGAATTCCAGATAGGGATGTTATTGCGTGGAACTCAATGCTTGTTGGCTATGTTGAGAACGGAAAGTTACATGAGGCTCTTGATTTATTTATGAGGATGTCCATGCGGGACATAGTTTCGTGGAATTCAATACTACTTGGTTATGTGCAACAAGAAGATATGACTAGTGCTCGCAAATTTTTTGAAGAGATGCCTAGGAAGGATGAATCATCATGGAACACTCTGATTTGTGGATACCTTGGTGAGGAAGCATTGATTTTGTACATCCGGATGTTGCAAAATGGATTTAAGCCGAATCAGGTTACATTAACTACTGTGATATCTGTGTGTGGTGTTCATTCGTTACAATTGTTCGGGAGAGGGATGCACAACTTTGTGGTCAAGAATGGTTATGAAATTGACAGAATGATAACAAGCTCATTGATTTCCATGTATTCTAGATGTGGCTTCATACGTGAGGCTAATTCAGTATTTGAAAAGATGACGAATTGCGATACTGTAGCATGGAATGCCATGATTGTGGCACAAGCATATCATAATTCTGCTGAAGAAGCCCTTAATATTTTTTCTCGCATGATTCAAGCTGGATCACAACCCGACCATGTTACTTTTCTTGTACTCTTGACTGCATGTGCTCATTCCGGACTGGTCAGTGAAGGCTGGAAATACTTCAGTTTAATGGAGCAGTGGAATCTGATACCTAAACCAGAGCACTATGCAACCATGGTTGATCTTCTTGGTAGATCAGGCTTGCTTGCTGAAGCTTTTGAGTTAGTCAAGAAATTGCCTGTGGATCTTCCTGCATATGCTTGGGAAGCATTACTTAGTGCTTGTAGAGTCCATGAAAACTTTGAACTAAGCAATTTTATAGCTCAGAAACTTTTAAGCTCTCAGCCTTCTAATGTCGGCATGCATGTGCTTCAATCGAATATATATTCTGTACATGGGATGTGGAAGGATGCAGCACGCATTAGAGCTATGTTGCAGCAACAACAATTAAAGAAAGAATTGGGATGGAGCTGGATTGAGATAAATGGTCACGTCTCTTGCTTTTCGTATAATGACAAATCTCATACTCAAAGCAATGACATATATCGAGAGTTAGAAAGGCTTGCTGTACTCGTTCAGGAAGTTGGGGCATAGATGCATTGAGGCTTCCTTTTCTGTTCTTTTCATAAAAGATCTTCATTGCATAACCTCGGGATCATATACTTACCGGTAAAGGATAATCTGATGCATCTGCATAGATTTTTTAGGAGGACTCAGTTCTGTGAATGCAAAATCGGTTGTCATAACGATTCTTTTGAGGTCTGTGAAAATGCTTATGCAAAAGCTAGTTGGTAGGAAAGCTCCGAGCTTTGCAATCAAAAGGGTAAGTTCTGATGATAAAGTGATTTTTGCAAGTGGATTAGAAGCTGACAAGGAGACTGAGTTTCTGAATATTTATCAGGCAAATGGCGACAATTGTTTGGACAAGTCTCTAAACCATAGTTCACTTGTAACAAAAGCTTTCATGGTTGCTTGCCTATATGCAATCGAACAGGTAAATTGCTCATTTTCATCATACCTAAAGCTTCTTCTTTGGCTTGTAATGTTTATTATAGCATTTGCACATCGACATTGGTGCATACTGCATACTCTTTATTCCTCACAGTCTCCACCTTAAGCCTGATAGAATCAGACATAATTTAGTTTATGATTTGCTGCCACCTTATCTATAGTTTGGGCGGACATCATTTATCAACTTGAGCTTACATTTTACTACATTGCTGATGCTTTAAGGAAGTTACTAAGAGTTGTTTTTTATTGAGCGTCTGAATGTGTGAAGTAGTTTGTTTCTAACTAATAGCATGATAATTCTTCATATGAAAGAAAATATTGCCGTATAGTTTTCTTCTCTTTATTGGCTCCTATATACATCGTATTTCAGATTCTTGTTTTTTTCTTTCTTCCTCTTTTGCAGTTCTCTGTTTTAAGTGAGCCATCAGATGGCGTTTTCTTATTTTGGACTGTAGCATGGAGAAAAAGCTCTCGAGTTATCATCTCATGGAAAGTTCTAACATAGGATTACTGAATGAAAACCTAAACAGTACCTGGATGTTTTATGGATATGCAAGTGTATACATTTGTAATAGGCTATAAAAGCCTTGAAAATTCCTATTTATTATTTGTTAGAACACACAATTTCACCGTAGAAGTTTCACATTTGTTTTCAAATACATTCATTTTGTGAATGATTTAACAATCTGTATCTATCTTTGTAAACTGCCAAGTTTTTGTCTCTTTTTATACAATCAAAAAAATAACAACGAAGAAAAGAATAAGATCATGATGCAGAGCCGCAGCTAGTAGGATAGCGCAATTAAGTCCTTCATCACCACACTGAAAAATTCACACCAAACACGATTCGTTATGACCTTATTAATTTACGAGAATCTTAGGAGTTAGTAATCCCAAGATTCCACACTTCTTTGATCCGTCAATCACTGGTTAAGGGTTTGTATATGTGTAGAGCCAAGTGCAGTTCGGTGTAGTAGTAAGCACTTTTAGGCCCCTTTCGGCTACTGGATTACCCCAGTGCTTCAAGTACTATGGACCCTTTGCCATCCATCTATTCACATTTCATTGTATCAAGGATTTCGTATATGTTTATCTCGAGGATTTACTTTTAACTCATTCATCCATGGCTAATGTAACAATGCATATGTAATGAGTAATTAATTACCCATTTCTCATAATGCAAGATGTGACGGAATAAGTCAACAGAGGTTTACATTCTCAGGACGAGGTGGACAACGTGGCTCTCATGGCCTCGACCATCTTTACGTTTCGTTACAACCACACCAAGATGTTCGTGTTTTCCATCTCTCTGAGAAGTACTCATGGTACAAACGCCAACGGATGACATTAGAGGAAACCTAATGTCTTCTTCTCCTGACCCTCCATTATTCACAAGGAATCTCTCTTTTCTAATTTTTTTCCTGTTTCTTTATGTTGATTTTGAGATGCCTCTATTCAAATCTCTCTCTCTCTCTCTCTCTCTCTCTCTCTCTCTCTCTCTCTCTCTCTGTATGTATGTATCTTTGCAAGAATGAAACAAAAAAGGGTAAAAAATGTATGATAATTTATGATGTACTAATGAAATGACGTCTCATAGAAAACATCTAAGCCCATGTCTGGGAGAGATTCGCATCGTTGGCAATGCACATGAGCCCATTGCTGCATTTGTTTTTTTTAAACCTACAGAAAGTTTATAGTACCCCTTTTTTTACTTTGAATTACTTATACCCTCGGTCATCATATTTGACAATGCTTAAAGAGCATATTTGGAAATGGCTAATTAGACGATAACTTATTGAAAAGACAATAAGAAAAGGCTATAATGAAAGTTGCCAACAATAAAAAAATCACTTAATATCTTTTAAAATCTCTCGCAGATAAGGGGCTAAGTAATTTATAAATATATATTTGTTATCAATGCATTATAAACTATAAGTTACTAAAATTATATTGTGATAAAAAATTAGTGGTGAATAAGCGTAATAGAAAAAACTCTTCTACAAATCTATAAATCAGGAGCTGAGGGAAAGAACTCCGAATCCTACCAAATATGTCGTTAAAAGTAAAATAACTTATAAGTTACTTTTAATATTTCTCAAACATAGGCATAATTTGATGCACTTAATTTGAAAATTAATTTGTAAGTTAATAGAATAAATTATACCATGCACATTGATATATGCTTAAAATTCCATTGTCATCATTTTTAAGTGACATTCTTCACATGATGACAAGCTATGTTTCTGCGGCGAGTTTTACACACTTGCACGCCCATTACTCTAATAATTCCGAAGATTCCTCATTTTTTCACAAACTAAACTCATGCAAATCCATTAAAGAACTCAAACAAATTCATACTTCAATTGTCAAAACAAGCCCATCACTCCGAATCCAACAAATTTTGTGCACCAAAATCACATCTTTATCTGCTTCCATATTACAATTTACAGATTTCAGCTACATTTATACCCTTTTAGTGCGATTGCCTGTCCCAGATATATCCGTGTATAACGATATTATTAAATACCTTTCAGGTTCAAGGAGTAAGAAAAGTTCTTCAATTGCATTGGTTTTGTATTGCGAATTGGTTGAAAAAGGCTTGTTTGGTGATAACTACACGTACCCTTTTGTTCTCAAAGCGTGTGCCCAGTTGTGCGCTCTGAGAGAAGGGGAAATGGTGCATGCCCATGTGATAAAAAATGGGTATGTGATGGATTTGTATGTGGTCAATACGTTGATGCGGTTATACGGGGTTTGTGGGAGAATTGGGGATGTTAGAAAGTTGTTTGATAAAAGTCCTCACTGGGACTTGGTTTCCTGGACTACTTTGATCCAAGGGTATGTGGATACAGGGTTATGGCAGGAAGGGGTTAAGGTGTTCTTTGATACGTGTGAGGCAGGATATCGAGCCGATGAGAAAATGATGGCTGTCGTGATTTCTGCGTGTGCTAAATTGGGGGATTTGAGCTTGGGGAGGAAGTTGCATGAGCATATACGCAATCAAGGGGTAAATGTTGATGTTTATGTTGGAAACTCGTTGGTGGATATGTATTCGAAATGCGGTGATATCGAATCTGCTCACAAGGTTTTTAATCAGATGCCAGTGAGAAATGTGGTTTCCTGGAATTCTATCATTTTGGGACTGGCAGAGAGTGGGGATTATGAAGAAGCCTTGAGGGTGTTCCGCAAAATGCAAAGGAAAGGAATTGATCCAGACGAGGTTACTTTAGTCGGTGTACTCAATTCTTGTGCTAATCTCGGGGTTCTTGAATTCGGGAAGTGGATTCATGCTTATGTGGATAAAAATCGAATTGAAGTGGACGGGTTTATTGGCAATGCTCTTATCGATATGTATGCGAAGTGTGGAAGCATAGAAGACGCGCTTGAGGTATTTGAAGATATCAAGCGCAAAGATGTTTATACATATACCACTATCATCCGAGAGTTAGCCATGCACGGGAAAGGGGAAATGGCGCTTAAGCTGTTCTCTGAGATGTGTGAACTTGGCATACAGCCAAACGAAGTGACATTTATTGGCATTCTGACAGCATGCTGTCATTCAGGACTCGTGGACGAAGGCCATAGACATTTTGCGGAAATGTCTAAGTTGTATAACGTAAAACCTCAAACCGAGCACTATGGCTGCATGGTCGACCTTTTGGGTCGAGCAGGGATGATAAATGAGGCTGCTGAGTTTGTCGAAAACATGCCTATTCAGCCTGATGTGCTGATTTGGGGATCATTGCTTGGAGCTTGCTGGATCCATGGGAAACTTGACCTTGCAGAGAGAGTAATGGAGAAGTTTGTAAATGTAGAACTTGAAGAAGATGGTGCATATGTACTCATGTCAAACATTTACGCAGCTGAAAAGAAATGGAGTGATGCATTTCGGCTAAGGAAAAGAATGAAAAAAGGTAAAATGAAGAAAGACCCTGGATGCAGCTCAATTGAATTGGATGGCGTGGTTTATGAATTTCGCTGTGGGGATAAAGCACACTCAATGTCGAAAGATATATACACGTTGCTTGATAAAATGAAACACAATTTATATTATACTGAGCAATTTATAGATGACTCTGTATATTTACAGTAGAAAATTGATGAAGATATACAAATGGTTCAGTTCATAATGATACAGAAGGATGAACCCAGAACGGAAAATGCCCCGCGACCAGGGGCGGAGCCAGGAATTCATGGTACGGGGGGCAAAAATTTTTAAAAATTTAATGTACGAACTATAAATAACATTTATATATAATAAGAAAAATTCATAATATAAGTTACCTATCGTAGTTGTACCCGACGATGTTTTAAAGCATAAAATTCATCAACAATAGAATCTAGATCTAAATTCATACTAAATTCTCACTCAATATTTAGTGTTAAACAATCAATAAGAAAGCCATCATCCATTTTGTTATGAATTTTCGTTTTCACATGTTTCATTGCTGAAAATGCTCGCTCCACAGTCGCCGTTGAAACAGGTAGTGTGAGTACTAAACAAATCAATTTAGTCAGAACGACGTAACTCTCCGACCTTCTACTTGCAACCAATTCTCGACATAAATCAAAAAGTGTAGGTACTTGAAATCGAGGTTCGGAAATCACATCATTCTGATAATGTTGCAATTCAACTTTCAAACAATAAATATCTTGCTGTGAAAAATCTTCAGGATAAAACTTCTCTGCAAGCTTGCAAATATTATCAATGTTAAATGATTCAAAAGAATCTTTTGGATTCAAAGCTGCACTGAGAGAAAGGAGTTCTAATGATGTCTCATTAAATCTTGTATCTAACTCCATCATCAGAAAATCAATGGCTGCATTGAAAATATCAAAGTGATAGTGATGTTCAACGGTAGGATACTCACGACCACGAGAACGACCAACCATATATGAAGCATCAAAGTCACGTACATGTATATCATTTTTTGAGCAAAAATATTTTACCTCTTCAAGAAATTCTTCCCAGCCATCTTCTCTCAATGTTTGAAGGATAGTTTTTGTAGTACGGACAAATCTCATAGCAGTCAAGATATCTTGAGTTTTCTTCTGAAGGGTCTGACAAAGCACATCCGCAATTGCTAATATTTTATGCATTAAATGTAAAATAAATACAAATTCAAATGTTGTCATAGTTTTGTACACACCACCAACTTCGGACCGAGATCTTACATTTGGAGAATGATCACTAAGATACTCAAGCACCTTGCAAGTTGCAGCATACATATCAATCAAACTCTTTACAGAGCTGTAATGAGAAGACCAACGAGTACCTCCGGCTCGTTGCAAATTACTAATCTGATTAGCACCACTTCCGAACTCTCGTTCTCCAATTTCCAACAAATGCTCAATTTCTTTTCTTTGGGCACTTTTCAACTCATTGATGCGCTTAGGAGATGATGTAATCATATTAATAACACTATCCAAATGAGAAAAAAATGAATTAATATCTGAAACATCCCTAGCTGCAGAAATCAATGTGAGTTGTAAACGGTGGGCAAAACAATGGACATAGTATGCATATGGACAATCTTTAAGAAATAATGCCTGTAGTCCATTCCAAGAACCACGCATATTATTAGTACTATCGTACCCTTGGCCTCTCATATTTTGCACTTGAAGGTCGAAACGAACAAGAACATCAGAAATTTGATTCTTAAGATTTAATGAGGTAGTGTCACTAACACTTTTAATTGCAAAAAAACGCTCTGTCGAAATTCTATTACTTCTGACGAACCTTAGGATAATGGCCATTTGTTCTTGTGAAGATTCATCTTGTGCTTCATCAACAAGAATACTAAATTTTGCATCCCCAATTTCGCCACGAATTCTTTGTCGGACTTTGTTGGCCATAATGTTCAAAATTTCTTTTTGAATGTCTGGAAATGTGTATGTAGCATTTTTGGGAGCATTACCCAATACAACTTTTCCTACTTCAGTATTCATTTTTTCAAATGCATCCACCAGTTCAATGAAATTCCCACGATTCAGTGAAGATGGAGATTCATCATGGCCTCTAAAGGAACAACTTTGAAGTGCTAACCACTTAACACTCATAATGGTGGTCTTTAGATGCAAATGGTTTTTCTGAATTTCCTCATTTGATAAAGAATGCATTACCTTATCAATATGTTGAGTTGGTTTCATTAGATCTTCAGCACTTCTCTTACAGCCATTATGAAACGACGAAGATGTTGTACCAACATGAATAAGAAATGCACATTTACTTCCTTGGTTAACCCTCTTCCAACTATCAAACCCAATAGTAACTAACGATGAAATATTAGGTGGAGTACTCTCATTGAGAAAGAAGAAACAATAAAAACAATATGCCTTATGTGTTGAAGGCGAATATTCCAACCAAGGAAACTGATTGTACCAACGTTCCTAAAATCGACGTTTCTGCTTTCCACATTCTTTGCTCTGATACTCCAAAAGTTTTGGTTGATAAGGTCCAACATTTAGATAAGCTCGCCTAATCTGATCGCATTCGTTACGTGGATGTTCACATATTTGTTTTCTTTTTCCAGGGTCCCGTTCAATAGAATCAGATGGTTCTACATTAAGATTGGAAGATGAAGGCCGTACAACTTCTGGGGATGAAATTGGAGGAATGGGCGCCGTAGGAATTGGAGAATCTCGAGATTTATTTCTTTTTGAAAAAAAAGACAACAAGGTTCTTCCTTTCTTGTTAGAAGGTCGATCTTCTTCCATATTAAATCTAAAAGCATAACAAACAAGATACTTCAATATCACATAAAGGCATAAATTTAAATTGATAAAACCATAACCATATAAAACCAATTTACTATTTGCTATAACCTATGAAATGAGATTTTTCATCCAAAGTCAGAGATTGAGAAATGAGAACCAACCTTGAAAAGTTGAACCTCCTTAACCCTTTTAGCCTTTGGACCCTTTTCTTAGCAAATAGCACAATACTTCAAAAAATCAAAAGCATCACCTACAATTAAACAAAAAAATCCAAAAAAAACTATGAAAATAATATCATAATGCCTATGAAAATGCTCCAGTGCTTCACCTAGTATTATACAAAAATAAACAATAGTTTTACTTTTAAGAATGCCATATAAATCAAAAATAAGTAATTTTTCTTAAAGCAAGCATTAGCAATCAGCATGAAAATTGGCTAAATATTAGAGACTAAACAAACGTATTCGGTAATTTCCAATTTCATCCAATCCGGACCAATCAGTTTCCACTTTCCACAGAAATCCAAGATTCCGATTTTCGTTCCAAATGTCAATTTTAATCACCACAAGACTCCACAACAAATCACCCTATGCATCAGTGAAAATTTGAGGGAAATTTATCGAACACATTAAAGGCATCCTATTTCACCCAAATTTTGAAAGAATTGGGTTCTAATTCAAAACCAAAATTCTCTCATTTCAAACTCATTGCTCACAATCAAAATCCATCAAGTAACAAAACCCATTCTCATCAATTGTTCAAATTTTTCCAATTACAACAAAATGATAAATTATCTCTTTCATAGAAAGGAGGTCATAGAGAAATAGATTATCTATTTCATTAGTGTGAACTGCGAAATGCAAATAAATAAATAATTAATGATTAACTAACTGTAATGAAGATTAAAAATGAAGATTCAATTTCAGAATGGAACCTCCAAACCTCGACTTAGTTGGCTGAAGCAAGAATGTGGGAACTGCCGAACTGGGAAGATGGGATGCGGTTGCAGCCTGCGGGGTCAAGCCAGCGAGTCGGTGGCACAGTGGCACTCGACGACGGGCCGACGGACAACGACGGTCCAGGTCGGCGGGACGGCGGCTACGGGCAAGGCCAGGAAAGGGGAAGAGATGTAGGGTTTTTGATTTTTGGGAATGATTTCATTTTCAATTGATTTTGCAAAACTTATAGTTCACGTGGTAAGGAATGGAAAGAAATGAGATAAATGGATTTTATCAATTGATACATTTAAGTGGGTTTGGGTTAAATTAGTGGGCTAAAGATTAAAACACAATAAAAATTTTAGGTGGACTAGCCCACTGAATTAAATTGTTGGTGGGCTAATGTGGTTACATATGGGCTATTGGACTACAATTCACACAATTTTTTTTTTTAACTATCTGGGCCTGGTCAACAGTGGGCTGCAGCCAAGTGCAGCCCACCTCTAAATCCGCCCATGCCCGCGACAGAAAAATCTGGCCAGATTCTTTGACAAAATGCAGTGTGTGGGATGTGATTGCGTGGGAAAACTGTCTGTGTTTTAACGATAAAATGTCATGTGGCGTCATATAAACCATTATGACAAGGAGTATGTCGTAGCATGATCGACCACAATTATCACTCTCTTTTGGCAGATAATTTGACAGTTTAATCGTGCTCTATTGCGTCTTGGGACGAGTTTACGATAACACCTTTGCACATAGTTAATAGGGTCGAATATTATCTTAAAAATCATCATGATTATTACATGGTTTAATGAATGACAATATCGACTATTAGTCTCTTAATCAACATATTTTAGTGAAGGAATTGGCAGTAGGAAAAGTCTAATAAGACTATTCTTGATACATCCTCGAGTAGTTTAATCAAGTTGCGACAGCAATGCTGACAAGGAAATGTATTATTATCAATTTAATTACATAATTAAATAGTAGAAATGGTTACCATCAAATAAAAGCTACAATGAAGATTAATCCTAATCAATTTTTAAAATTAATGAGAGGTTATTAGAATCTAATAATTCAACATAGACCACCGAAGAAATCTGTAAACATTTGTATTCCAAATGAGTAACCAAGTTTCAAAAATTTGACAATTGGCATAGATTTTCCAACAAATCTTGACACATACAAACCAGTTGTCAAAGTAAGTACAGAAGATAGCCTGCAATATAAAAATTGTATCCATAATGTGAAATCAATTGGCCCTGAAAAAATTGCAACATCATTGAATACAACGTTAGATATTTTCATATGCCCATCTCATTAACTTTCGCGAAAATATAATTTTGACATGATATTACAGACGTAGGAAAATGTTATGTGTGGTGTACACATAGCATTGCACACTCCTCACATGGAGGGGAGCTCACACACAATAAAATATTCGTAGCCCTCCTCCATGTCAGAAAGGTGTAATGCATTGTGTACACCTCATAACATTTTCCAGATATATCCTCCGTAATTTTCTTCCTCTGGCATAGGAAGAGATCAAGATCAAAAACTGATGATATTTGGTTCTTCAATGCCGGGCCCTCTGATTTTGCACTCCAATTCTGCTCCCGATCAGTAAAAGTCCACACTTGTCCCCCTCCGGTGTGCACAAGTCTGTGCTCTCAGCCGGATCCCTCGCAATGGCCTGGCCAAAGAAATTTGGCGCCTTTATCAAGAGAAAAGGCAGTCAATCGTCCAAGAATTCAGGGCTGACTACTGACTGGAGAATCTCCAAGAGTTCAATACCAGAAATGCAATGCTTGAGACAAGGTACTCTAAATGTCGCCCTTATTGCAAAGGCCTAACCATTGGTTCTTCTCTCCATCGGAACGATAGAGCCATTATGTTCATTACTAAACTTGTTGAAGAGATGACCAGAGGTGCGTCCTTCCCGGTCCTCTCGTGCTAGGAAAAGGTCCTCTCAATGCTCTAACGCCCACACAAACAGAATTTTCACTTGATATCAAAAGAAAAAAGCAGTCAGGATCCAGTCCTGGAAGAGATCAGTTCTGCTCCCAAATCAAGTTTTGTAGTCAAGGTGCAAAAAGGGAGTACTTCTTGCTATACTGGGAAAAACCGTGAAAAATCATCTTCATCATCGAGTTCTTTCTGGAGTAAGAGCGAAGGACACACTCATGCTGTGACTTTAGATTCAAAATCCTCGAAAGCAACTGCTACGGGCATGATTATAACAAAGATTAGAATAAAAACAAAGACGAATGATTCAGAATTGGAGCGGAAGAAAATAAGTTTGACTGCGCAAAGGAACGAAAATACCACTGGTTTATCAAATAAGAAGCCCTTGAGGGAGAGAGAACAAGAACTACCACCCACCATTCTGTCGCCAACTTGACCACCACAAATATCATCACTAACTACACGAGATGCACTTTTGCCACCATCTCCATCACTACAACTGCTAACACCACTTGCACAAACAAAACCTATGGCAGCAGCTCAAACTCCAGCAACTGAAGTTGACCCACCACAAATATCATCACAAACTACACAAGACCCGATTTTTCCACCATCTCCACCACTACAACTACCACCACGGCTTGCACAAGCACCACCTGTCGCAGCAGCTCAAACTTTAGCAACTGAAGATATCGTTTTTAAAAATGAGGATATGAAGAGAACTGGAAATGATAGAAAATATGTATAGGCTGACAACTATAGGCCCTTCTATTTGAAAGATTTTCTGTGCAATCGAAGAACAGCACTTTGGCTACAAGATGTAGTAAGTAAATTTAGTCATTTCTCTAATGTTTTTCACCTTTTCCACTACTACAAAAAGGGTTCCTACAGTGTTATTTTTGCAAGCAATATAATGCAGAAGAATGCGGTCACTTCATTTTTGAAGGACTGCCAGGAGTGGGAAAGAAACTATGATTTGGGCTTTGCTTAGAGAAGCATTCGGAGTGGACAACGTCCAGGTTAGTTCTACAAATAATACTAATAGATGAATAATATAGCTATCTTGATTATCGTAATTTGCAGAAATAATGTGCATCAAACAGAGATAAAATTCAGGGTTGATAGGAAGTGTTGCAAATTTCTAGCATAAAGAGAATTCTTAAAAATAGTTATCAACCATAAGTTGAAAAAGTAAAAGCGGCTATAGAGCTTATTCTATAGCTAAAGGTTCAGTTGGTTGTATGCCTATAAATAACTAGCTAAATTGACAAATTGAAAACAAGCTAATCAAGTAAAATACAAGCCTTCGCCTTCATCTTATATCCCACTTTTTTCTTCCTAAACAATAATTATTTCTACTTATCATCATGCATTTATCATCAACCATCAAATTCTAGCCAACACCAAATTCTCACTGTCCCATTCTTCCACACTATTCCATAGAAAACCATCAACATAAGGTCAAGTTTGTCAATTATTCTGTTTTAGAACTCAAAATTAGGTAGCTAAAATCATGTTGCTCTTCATTACATAGAAAGTGTATAGAAGAAGTCTTAAAATTACATTATAACCACATATGCATTTGTCTTGGATAATAAATGGTGCAATATTGATATGGGCATTATTTTGTGTCACAGGTAGTAGTCCTTTCCACTATTATAAATTTATACAGTGATATTGTATAGTACATAATCTTATCGTACAGGAATGAAAATTTGTAAACGAAAAGTGTCTTCAGGTGCTGTAAAACACAGTAAAATTCTTTGAATATCCCAGGTTGATGTCCAAGCAACACTTTCCACATGTTACTGATAAATTTTTATTTATTATCAACAGGCAAGGGAAGGGTGCAAGGAATTTTATTTGAAGGTATACTCCATTTTTGTATTTTAATAATTAAGTGCATGGATTCCTATAAACCAGGAAACTACATTATACATATAAATGGCATGTAAAACATGAGAGCTTTTCATTGTGAATCATTACTTCTTTCCTTTTATTGTCAGTGTTTCGCGCGGTTTAGTCGCTAACAATTAAAAATGGATCAGACGATTGTGTAAGGGACAAACCTCTTGAGACAAAGTCCCAAAAAAAGGCGTTTTTATTGGCGATGACTTTACAATTGGAAAATAAAACAAAATGCTTCCAAGGGGCGCAAGCACACGAGTTACTGAAAAGAAGTGTTTAAATCTAAATTAAGAAATTGAAAGTTACATATTCTCTATTTGAGAGTGTTTGATTCGGGGTCTTTTGCTCTATGTCTTTACTTCCTTTTATACTCACTGGATGATCTCTTCGTGATCAACCGCTTAAAAACTGCTTGATCGCTCTATAACTGCTCACTTTCTTCATAGTGGCCAACTTGTCATGGAACTGTCTTCTCTAACTGCTGCCATTACTTTTTGTCGTTCAACCGTTTTCAATTGAATTCCTTGAATCGTAGAACGTGATAGGGTTACTCAATAACTGCTTCATTAACCGCACTTTTGGGTAACCATAACATCTTATGTTTGCTAAAATCTTGGGCGACTCGAAGGTTTGGGCGAGAACAGGATCACAGCTCTGGACAACTGCATGGCAATCCATTCGCTCAAATCTTGGGCGACTTGCAAGTTTAGACGATGGTATTACCGCGTTCATGGGCTTCCCTATTTGGGCTTTTATCCTGAATATCCTGATTGGGCCGTTCTTTGGGCTATCTGATTTGGGAATCCTCCAATTGGGTTTCATTCCTTTGGCTATTCGATTTGAGCTGAACTTTTTGTGTGTCAACATTTACCCCCCAATATGACAGAATTAATACCAATTATTAATTTTTGCCATATTCACTTTGTGTTTCCCAATAACATTTGAAATTCTCAAGAATTTCAATCATTGTTTTCTTCCATAGCCTGAAAAGGTGCGACGTTTACAAACCCTTATAACCCCCAAATACACGCCATTTCATTGCACCACTAAATCACGCCTCATTGTTTCGCGCTTCTCTCTCGCAATATTACTATTCATCTTCTTGCTTCTCTGCTACGTTTCTTAAGCAAACTTCGACAAACTCTATTTCGTTCCTAATGGCTGCTTCACAATCCCAGTCTGGTGACTCCTTCAGTTTCGAAGACTTCCAGAAACTCCTCACTCAGCCATATATAACTCCGAACTTCCTTGCACCAGCCAATGTCGAACTCAATAAGTTCTATCTAGGTCCTTCATTCAACAACACCGAGGCCATCGAACAAGCGGGGGTCGGTCAACTGTTCCCTTGTACTCAAGGCCCTCCGTTTCTAAACTCTTTGCCGCTGAGGCCGCTTCGCGAAAGAGGTATTCGCAATTGGCCTAAATCTGATGTCGTTTTCCGTAGATGGCATACTCGCCTTGTGGACCATGGTCCTACTAAGGCAATTTTTGATAGTGCTAGGATTTCTGATTTGTTAGAAATCTCTCTTCAGCCCTCTATTTTTGACCTAGCACTTTTTCCAATCGCTTTAAGTTTTTGGTCTTCTGAGTATAATACTTTTGTTTTTCCTCTTGGTCCCTTGTCCATTACCTTAAGGGATGTTGGGGCCCTAGTAAATCTGCCACCTTTGGGCGATACCATTTTCCCTGGTATTTTGAATTCTGGTGTCGCCCCAAAATTTGATAGAAAACTCACCGAATCTTATTCAAGCCTGCAAACCTGTCATAACCACTCGAGCGCTGAGCCTTCCCATGCTGAGCGTGTGGCCTTTCTTCAGATTTGGCTTTGTAAATACATTTTGTGTGTGCCAAGCATGAAGCCCTCCATGAGCTATTTACCTATAGCACACAAATTGGCGCGTGGTAGGCCTTTGAATTTGTGTTCTTTCTTTTTAGCTGCCCTCTATAGAGGCATGGCTTCTCTTCAATCCCAATTGAAGAATAGTGCATCTCCCACTGGTAGTGGGCCTCTTTGGTTCACTCAAATGTGGTTGAGAGCCTATTTTCCATCGCTTGGTACTCCATCCTTTTCCAATCCTTCTGCTAGCTGCTATGGGCTAGCCATTGATTCCCTGACTCCTGTAAATATGTCCAGAAGGGACATTTTTTCATTCTTTTATACTCTGGATTCAATCCCTTCTTTCTTTCCTTTTCCTCCCTTTTTGACTCCAGATTATGTGCAACCTCCATCTACTCTGGATAGTGCGAACACCTCTCTGTTCGTTTGGATTCAGTTTTTGACCGGGATGGAGTTGTTCCATGATATTTTGACTGGGACCAATGCTAAAGCTGGGGTTGAAATATATGCTCCCCAATTTTTTGCTCGCCAACTTGGTTTTGGCCAAACTTGGCC
>NC_036241.1:13519833-13523303 GCF_002742605.1 Olea europaea var. sylvestris | reverse complement strand
GTGTTGGCAGCTCCTGCTCCATCATCCTCTGCTGAGGTTGCTTCGTCCAAACCAGCTGATGAAGGGACTACGTTTAAAGAGAAATTTTTAGTCCCAGAATCTTCATCACAACCAATGGATGAGCCACCTTCTTCCCAGGGTGTTGACCCCCCAAACGTCGAAGCAGAAGGTAATTCATTTTTTTGATACTTTACCTTTGCTTGTGCTATTGGTTTTTGATTTATTGCTTTTTGAGTTCTGCAGATGCTCCCATGAGTCTGCCCGTTGCGGCAAGGTCTTCTTGCTTAGATAAGGGGAAGTCCTCACGAATGGTGGAGCCACAGGTGTTAGATTTGGCTGGGGATATGCCACCTTCCAAGATTGCTGATGAGGTAATCTTTGCTTCACCTTTACTTTCACTTTGTTTAGTGTAGTGAAAACCTTTAATGTTGGCAACTTTCTTTGCAGGATGCTGATAAAATTGTGCGTTCCATTCAGACTTGTTCACTTCCTGGGGGCAAGTCAAGACATCTCGTCCTGCTTCAGCCAGTCATCCTTCTGCTTCTTTAGAGGAAGATATGAAGTTCCTTAAGCAGTCAATATTTGAGTATGTGTCCTTCATGGATATGGACATCGGTAAGGCTAGTGCTGCCAAGTATAAGGATAAGCTTGAGCATTTGAATGCGAAATTGGAGCAAGCACTGACACTTTCGTCGCTCAATCTTTCTGCTGATTTTAAAGCGACGTTGAAAGTTGTCCATTCCGAGGTCCTCTCCTTGCTGGCCAAAAATGTTGAGCTAAAGGCCAAAAGTACTCAATATCTTCACGCTGTATCTGAAAGAGAATCTTTGCTTCTGGAGATCAACAAAGTTGAGGACGAATTGAAAGAAATCCCTTCTGAAGTCATGATTGAAGACTCTTTGATGATCAGTTTGGCTGCACAGATGAAGGGGCTTCAAGCCAAGATGGACGACTGCAAGGCGAGAATGGCTGCTAAAAAGCGTAATGCCTCCCAAGGAATTGAGCGAACCAAGTCTTTGGTCGAGCAGTACAAGAAGCTGGAAGTTGATGATGATGTTGTGACTGAATTGAATATCACTTCTTCTTGGCAGAGCGAGGACTGGGAGAGACTTAGGGAAAGAATTCGTTTGGTATAGGGCGAATTGTAATTAAGACATATAATGCCTTAACTTTTTCTTTTTGTAATTTCGTATTGACTTTCCCTTTGTAACCTTGTACTGATATCCATTGCTAATTTTGATCATAACAGCAGCCATCATCGTATTTTAACTTCTTGTGTATTTATTGACGTTTATTTTTTAATCGTCAATTGCTCAAGCATTTAACTGCTTTATGCTAAAATTTTTGCACATTTTCTCTTGGTATTTTCTGTCTCTTTCCCTAAGATTTCGGGCCATTTGATTCTAGTTACTAGGCACGAATGTGGCTGTTCATATTCTGTCTCTTCACCTTCACGCTTCTATAAATGCACTTATATTCCACACTTGTCATTTTCACTTCCATTTTCTTCTTCAAAACCAATTTGCTGCCATTGTTTGGCATTTTGATAATCGATCCAAAACCTTCATCTTCCATGGAAATGGATCATTTGATCCGCCCATTTTGCCATCCTTCTTGATGTTACCTTTGATATGGGAGATATAGGAAATATTCTTTGGCCAGCGAAGTTCTTTTCATTGTCTCCATGTTCCTTACAAGGAGTTCAATGATGGAAGACAATTTTTGAGGATGCCTGCAAGCCACCTTGCTTGCTGAGAGTGCTTCACAGTCTCCTTGCCCGTCATTGCAGCGATGCATTTAGGAAGGCGATGCGAAGGCCCTTCATCTTCCTTTCTGCTTGCTAAGAGTGCTTCTCGGCCTCTCTGGTTGCCTTTGCAGTAGTGCGATCGGGATGGCGATCAAGGCCAGTACACCCTCTTACTCGGCGATCGACCGGAGATTAGTTTGCTCTTAATTGTAGTTTATAGAGCATTTAACATTTTGTATTTTGCAACTTTGTAATGAACGTTTGATAATAAAGGAATTTATTTGAACGTATTTCGCTCTGACCCTTTTTACTCTACGATCGTTCAATGCGATTTGATTACGCTTTTATTTGTTCACTTTCCCATAAAGAAGGAACATATTTTTTTAAATATTTGCCATTAATGAACCTCATGTGCTTGGTGCCATCTAAATCTTCCAAATGATAGGCTCCATTAGGCAACACATTATTTACTTTATATGGTCCTTCCCAATTGGGCGACCATTTGCCATACTTTGGATCTTTGCTATCCAAAGGGAGTACTGTTTTCCAAACCAATTCGCTCAGGCTGAACGATTTGGCTATAACTTTTTTATTATAAAATTTAGCCATTCTTCGTTTTCGAACTTGCAATCTATCTAGGACGTCTAACTTTAATTCGTCCAACTCCAATAAGTTTTGAACTAGTGATTCGGTATATTCATCACCACTTAACTTCTATTGTAAACACACTCTGATCGATTGCACGTTGATTTCCATAGGCAAAATGGCATCTTGTCCATAAGTAAGTTGAAAAGGAGTAATTTTTGTACTTGACTGAGGCGACGTCCTATAAGCCCATAAGACCTTGTTTAGACATTCGTGCCAATTTCTGGCATTTTCATCTATCATTTTCCTTATGATATTTTTTAGAATCTTATTAGAAGATTCTGCTTGTCCGTTGGATTGAGCGTAATATGGTGTGGAATTCACTAATTTAACCCCAAACTCGCTCAAGAATTTATTCACTTGATCCCCATTCAAAGATGTTCCGTGATCTACCATCAAAGTTAATGGAATTCCAAAGCTATAAATGATGTGATCACGGATAAATTCTATGACATTTTTTTGGGTGATCTCTTTTAAAGGTACCACCTCTACCCACTTAGTGAAATAATCAGTTGCAACTATAACAAAAGTATGTTGTTTGGACGATGGGAGATAAATCTTCCCCATTAGGTCTATCGCCCAACCCTTGAACGGTCAATGTTTAATAATAGGTGTCATCTCTCGTGCTGGCGCCCTTTGTATTGGACCATACTTTTAGCTTGCTAAACAACTCTTTGCATACTGAACGCATTATTCTCCCATCTTTGGCCAAAAATATCCAATCCTATGAATTAACCATCTCATCCTTTGGCCAGTTTGATGAGCTCCACATATCCTTTCGTGCACTTCAACCAAGATCGTCCCGGCTTCTTGCAAACTTACACATTTTAGTAATATACCATCAGAGCGTTTCTTAAACAACTCTTCATGTATTAGTGTATAGTTTAGCAAACGCAGCTTTATTTTTCTACTATTTCCTTTATTAGGTTTTTTAAAAAACCTTTTAATCTGTATCCTCCAATCCATTGCATCTCCATCTTATATGCAATGAAGTTCAATCCTTCTCGCCCTTCTTTGGATCACGGGCAATATGGTTCCATACTCACAAGTAGACTTCCAATTTAAAACCTTTGAGTAC
>NC_036241.1:13509256-13519280 GCF_002742605.1 Olea europaea var. sylvestris | reverse complement strand
TTCGTCCTGATTTTTCAACTTTAAAAGTGGCGAAAAGACTTTAGTTCGCCCTGCACAGTTAGAAATAAAGCGTCTTAAAAAGTTTACTTGGTCTAAAAACCTTTGCAATTCTTTTTTGTTGCTAGGTGGTTTGGCCTCTAAAATGGCCTTCGCTTTATTTTAGCAAGTTCAATCCCTCTTTTGTGTACCAAGAAATCAAGAAAGTTCCATGCATTAACACTAAATGAACATTTCAAGGGATTCAACTTTAGTTTATATTGCTTCATTCGCTCAAATGAACATCTTAACTGTTCAAAATGGTCCTCTTCTTTAATGGATTTGACCACTATATCATCTACATACACTTCAACAAATTTGCCTATCATATCATGAAAAATTAAATTCATTGCTCTTTGATAAGTTGCTCCTGCATTTTTCAGGCTGAAAGGCATGACTACCCATTCAAAACATCCTAGAGACTCAGGGCATTTAAAGGTAGTTTTGTGTATGTCTTCCTCAACTATATAAATTTGATTGTATCCTGAATACCCATCCATGAAGGAATACATGACGTGTCCGGCAGTTGAGTCTACTAAAGAATCTACCGTGGGTATTGGATATTCATCTTTGGGTGTGGCTATGTTTAAATTCCTAAAGTCTATGCACACCCTTAGTTTACCATTCTTTTTTAGTACTGGCACGATATTGGACAACCATTCAACATACCTGACTGCTCTAATAAAATCTGCTTTTAATAATCACTCTATCTCTTTCTTAATCTCAGGGAGTACATTAGAAGCAAAACGTCTGGGAGGTTGCCTATGAGGTTTAAAATTAGGTTTAGTTGGTAATCTATGTTCCACCAAGTATCTCTCTAAACCAGGCATTTGTTCATATTTTCAAGCAAAACAATCTTTATACTCCTTTAACAAAGCGATTAATTTATCACTAACCTCTTGATCGAGCATCTGGATGATGAATGTTGGACGATCTTCTCCTTCATTCCCAATATTCACTCTAATCAGAGGGTCTTGTGCTTGAGCGTATCCAGGTTTGATGATCCGCATTACTTCATCGTCCAGTTCCCTTGTAGGCACTTCTTCTTCTAAATAATCCACCTTGTTGACTTTTCGGTCAATACTTTGTTCCAATTCGAATACTGCTAATTTATCTTTCAACGCTTTCAGGGCTGCCTCTTCTTTCGTCTTGTCCTTGTATTTTTTATTGAAAGCCATTAATTTGGCTTTGAAGGCTTGAATATCGGCCATTTGCTTTTGTTGCTTAGAACTCATTCAAGATTCCTTGATTATTGTTTTGCCAATTACTGGCTCTTCTAGGGCCACTATATTTGGCCTCATCTGACTGAACATTTCAGTGAGTGCGTTCACTGAAAATGACTCTTCACTCTGCGTGACAATTTGAGTTTCTTCCCTATTTTGGACTACCCTGACAGGTCCATAGTTTCCTTCGTGCATGAACCTTTCCACTGAGTTTGCTTTTGCGACAAAAAGGCCTATGATCGACCTGCACCACCCCTGCTTCACCCTTATTATTCCAAAAAATAGGCATTGATGGAGCGATGAGGGTATACAGCGACTTTCGTGTATCCAATCTCTTCCTAGTAACACATTGTAACTAGTAGGACCATCTATTACAAAGAAGACTGTGGTCCTAGTAGTTGTCCCTATAGTTATGTCCAGTGGCATAACTCCCTTAGCTGCAGTTGCTCCTCCATTGAAACTTGTAAGGATGACTTCTGTTGGAATCATATCTCCTTCTGTCTTTGCAAATTTCCTCGTCATCCTAGATGGAATGGTGTTTATAGCTGCTCCATTATCGACAAGCACTTTTGCCACAGGTATGTCGTTAACTAGAGCTTTAACGTACAATGGCCTCAAGTGTTTAGTCAATTTCATGGCTGGCTGCTTAAAATAACCTTTTCGGCAGCCTCTATTTCTACTTCCTGCTTGTCCTCTGCCGAGTTATTCTTTTGTGATAAGTCAACGTACAGCATATCGCACTGAGCCTCTATCCCCTGAATTTTGTTTTTACTGTTTTCTAATGCTTCATCTTCAGTTACCCAACCTGTGGGAGGAGGCATTATTCTTGGGGGTGATCCATACTTTTCAGAGCGAGGCACTCTCTTCTTTCTTTTGGGCGTCCCGNCTTTAGTTCGCCCTGCACAGTTAGAAATAAAGCGTCTTAAAAAGTTTACTTGGTCTAAAAACCTTTGCAATTCTTTTTTGTTGTTAGGTGGTTTGGCCTCTAAAATGGCCTTCGCTTTATTTTAGCAAGTTCAATCCCTCTTTTGTGTACCAAGAAATCAAGAAAGTTCCATGCATTAACACTAAATGAACATTTCAAAGGATTAGTTTATATTGCTTCATTCGCTCAAATGAATATCTTAACTGTTCAAAATGGTCCTCTTCTTTAATGGATTTGACCACTATATCATCTACATACACTTCAACAAATTTGCCTATCATATCATGAAAAATTAAATTCATTGCTCTTTGATAAGTTGCTCCTGCATTTTTCAGGCTGAAAGGCATGACTACCCATTCAAAACATCCTAGAGACTCAGGGCATTTAAAGGTAGTTTTGTGTATGTCTTCCTCAACTATATAAATTTGATTGTATCCTGAATACCCATCCATGAAGGAATACATGACGTGTCCGGCAGTTGAGTCTACTAAAGAATCTACCGTGGGTATTGGATATTCATCTTTGGGTGTGGCTATGCTTAAATTCCTAAAGTCTATGCACACCCTTAGTTTACCATTCTTTTTTAGTACTGGCACGATATTGGATAACCATTCAACATACCTGACTGCTCTAATAAAATCTGCTTTTAATAATCACTCTATCTCTTTCTTAATCTCAGGGAGTACATTAGAAGCAAAACGTCTGGGAGGTTGCCTATGAGGTTTAGTTGGTAATCTATGTTCCACCAAGTATCTCTCTAAACCAGGCATTTGTTCATATTTCCAAGCAAAACAATCTTTATACTCCTTTAACAAAGCGATTAATTTATCACTAACCTCTTGATCGAGCATCTGGATGATGAATGTTGGACGATCTTCTCCTTCATTCCCAATATTCACTTTAATCAGAGGGTCTTGTGCTTGAGTGTATCCAGGTTTGATGATCCGCATTACTTCATCGTCCAGTTCCCTTGTAGGCACTTCTTCTTCTAAATAATCCACCTTGTTGACTTTTCGGTCAATACTTTGTTCCAATTCGAATACTGCTAATTTATCTTTCAACGCTTTCAGGGCTGCCTCTTCTTTCGTCTTGTCCTTATATTTTTTATTGAAAGCCATTAATTTGGCTTTGAAGGCTTGAATATCGGCCATTTGCTTTTGTTGCTTAGAACTCATTCAACATTCCTTGATTATTGTTTTGCCAATTACTGGCTCTTCTAGGGCCACTATATTTGGCCTCATCTGACTGAACATTTCAGTGAGTGCGTTCACTGAAAATGACTCTTCACTCTGCGTGACAATTTGAGTTTCTTCCCTATCTTGGACTACCCTGACAGGTCCATAGTTTCCTTCGTGCATGAACATTTCCACTGAGTTTGCTTTTGCGACAAAAGGCCTATGATCGACCTGCACCACCCCTGCTTCACCCTTATTATTCCAAAAAATCAGGCATTGATGGAGCGATGAGGGTATACAGCGACTTTCGTGTATCCAATCTCTTCCTAGTAACACATTGTAACTAGTAGGACCATCTATTACAAAGAAGACTGTGGTCCTAGTAGTTGTCCCTATAGTTATGTCCAGTGGCATAACTCCCTTAGCTGCAGTTGCTCCTCCATTGAAACTTGTAAGGATGACTTCTGTTGGAATCATATCTCCTTCTGTTTTTGCAAATTTCCTCGTCATCCTAGATGGAATGGTGTTTATAGCTGCTCCATTATCGACAAGCACTTTTGCCACAGGTATGTCGTTAACTAGAGCTTTAACGTACAATGGCCTCAAGTGTTTAGTCAATTTCATGGCTGGCTGCTTAAAATAACCTTTTCGGCAGCCTCTATTTCTACTTCCTGCTTGTCCTCTGCCGAGTTATTCTTTTGTGATAAGTCAACGTACAGCATATCGAACTGAGCCTCTATCCCCTGAATTTCCTTTTTACTGTTTTCTAATGCTTCATCTTCAGTTACCTAACCTGTGGGAGGAGGCATTATTCTTGGGGGTGATCCATACTTTTCAGAGCGAGGCACTCTCTTCTTTCTTTTGGGCGTCCCGTACATCATGTAAAAATCGAAAGAATGCCCAGATGGTTCTCCCAATAAGTCTACTTCACGAACTCCCTCTCAATGTAGTTGCTTCAATAGAGTATTGTACGATACTCCTCTTCTTCTTCTTTCTTCTTTTAGATCGATTTTCTCTTCAATGTCTGTCATACCATCATCTTCCTCACCATTGTAGGCCTCTCTAGAAGTCTGGCCTTCTTCATATTTCAGCACGCATGCTTCTCCTTCGTTATCCTCTCTTTCTTCTTCTTCTTTCTCTTTATTCTTGAACTCATTGGCTAGTAAATAGTTATTAGCCACGACAGGAGGTAATGTACCAAACTGAATAGTAAGGGGTTGATCTGGATCTTTTCCATCCCTTCTGTCTCGCTTAAACTTCGATCTCCCAGAAGAAGTTTCTGGTAACTCTTTCATTGATTCATCTGTACCAGTCTCATTACTGTCTTTGAGAACATTTTGATTGGCTACCTCGAGTAGTTTAAGTGCCTTAAGACATGGCACTCCCTGTTGTTGCCTCATCATTCATCCATAATTTCGTTGGAAACATTTTTGTTGGGTTCTAGTCATCTCGTTGAAGGGTATTGCCTCTCCTGCATTATACTGGAACGAATGCCATACATTTAGTTGGCGAGGTTGCGGCCTGAATGTTCTCCCATTATTTACTGGCCTGAACTGCCTCTCAAAAGGCGGTTCCTTATAGAACGATGTACCTCGCCCTCTACCAGGCTGGGCGTTTGGGAAGAAAGTAGGGCGATGGGGATGCTGCCATATCCCTGGTTTCTCCGTATTCCCACACACTTCTCTTTTACATCTTGCACACAAGACGTCTTCATCCTTTTTTGGCTCCTTCCTTTTAATACGCTCAAAGACACTAGGATGTGGTCCAGGGTCTTCTTCTCCATCATCTATAACCAACTTGAATTTTGACAACTTATTTTTGAAACCAGACGTCACCATATTCACTCCAAGTGGCTGTGGAAAAGGATTTTCATCTACTGTCATCTTCTTCTTATCATCGAACGTAATTTGTCCTGATTCAATGGCATCTTGTAACACATGGCGAAAAACCAAGCAATTGTTAGTCAAATGTGACCATGCATTATGCTACTTACAATATTTTTTACCCTTAATTTGTTCAGGGCTTGGCAATTTATGCTTATCGCTCAACTTTATCTGCTTATCCTTATATAATTTATCAAATATAAGGTCAGTTTTGGTTACATCGAACGAGAACATTCTAGCTTTTATGTTTTCATCTTTCATAGGCTCATCCTTACTCGATGGTCTAGGCTTAGCCATTATAGGACAAGTATACGTGTCTCCTTTGACTAATTCGGCCAAACACATTTCGGTTTGATCGTATGTCTCGTTATTGATGGTATGAACTTCAAAATTTGGGTCTCTATAATAAGTCCCATTGCTAGAATTTTTTGTCTGCTCTTCTTCTCTTATCAATCGTTCATACCTAATCACGTTCGCGCTCAATTGGCAAAGGTCAGGAAATTCCTTGTCTTGAAATTTCTTTTTCAAATCAAAGCTCAAACAACCTCGAGTGATTTTGACAAACTCTTTTTCGGGCAAAGGTACAAAACATTTACTTCTTGCAGTCTTGAACCTTTGGAAGAAACCTTCTACTCATTCGCTTGGCATTTGACGTAGATTCGCCAAATCGACCAAAGTAATTTCAGACTCAGTCTTATAAAATTGAGCGTGGAATAATTGCTCCAATTGTTGCCATGTTTGAACAGAGTTCGCTGGCAAATTGATGAACCAAGAGAAAGCTACTCCTGTTAACGAACTAGGGAAAAGCCTCATTTTATGATAATCAGTTACGTCATCACTTTGCAATGTGAATCGTCCTATGTGTTCTAGAGTAGACACCTCCCCTAAACCGGTAAACAGTGAGAATTCTGGTACTTTATATCCTCTAGGCCATGGATATGTTTGGTCGACCCAATCAGGATATGACTTTGTGTAAGTCGGTCTAATGACAGGACGTACCCCAAAAGCCATCTGATCCTGTATGATTTCCATAATTTGATTCCTCAACATGACGTTGGGGTCATATGAAATTCCTACAGGTTGGTTAACTGGTTGATTTGTTTGAGGCCCGATGTTTGGTCCTTGATTGGCAACAAAGTTACCATGATTTGAGCCATTGTTACCATTAGCCTGAACAATTATTCCCTCATTAACACGTGGGGTATTCTGCCCATTATTTAGGACATTATCTCTTACATTTGGATTGCCCCCCAAGTTAGGCATACCACTACCATTATTCTGATTTGGCATTACACCATCCCCTGGTTTGAAGTAGAGGGACCGAAAGGTGGTTCTACCCCTTGATTTGGATTTAGGACTGGGGGATTATGTCCCACAATTGTCCTAGTTTGAAAGTGGTTTGCAAGAGACATAAGTGGTTGACAAATTTGGCCTACTAACTTATTCATTATTTCGTTCAAAGTATTCAGTTGTTAGGCCATATTGTCATAATGTGCATTCTCATTCTGGGTAAATCTTTCCATATTATGAATATTTCGAAGATTTACCTGTTCAACGACATCTTGTGTGAGTTTTCCAAGTAGTGCACGCATAGTTTGAGGACTCAACTCTGTCATTGATTCGTAACGACTGCTACTGCTCTGATTTTGTCCATCTGTTCGTGGAGAGCTATACTACTCCTCATATCGCTCGATCACAGACTGGACTCCTCCCTGACTTGCTACTTCCTTATCGGATCTCTGAGGCATATTGTTTCACCTTTTGTATCTTCTACACCAAACACCACTGTCCCACTGGGCGTGCCAAATTGTTTCGCGCGTTTTAGTCGCTAACAATTAAAAATGGATCAGACGATTGTGTAAGGGACAAACCTCTTGAGACAAAGTCCCAAAAAGGAGTGTTTTTATTGGTGATGACTTTACAATTGAAAAATAAAATAGAATGCCTCCAAGGGGCGCAAGCACACGAGTTACTGAAAAGAAGTGTTTAAATCTAAACTAAGAAATTGAAAGTTACATATTCTCTGTTTGAGAGTGTTTAATTCGGGGTCTTTTGCTCTATGTCTTTTCTTTCTTTTATACTCCCTGGATGATCTCTTCGTGATCAACCGCTTAAAAACTGCTTGATCGCTCTATAACTGCTCACTTTCTTCATAGTGGCCAACTTGTCATGGAACTGCCTTCTCTAACTGCTGCCATTACTTTTTGTCGTTCAACCGTCTTCAATTGAATTCCTTGAATCGTGGAACGTGATAGAGTTACTCAATAACTGCTTTATTAACTGTACTTTTGGGTAACCATAACATCTAATGTTTGCTAAAATCCTGGGCTACTCGAAGGTTTGGGCGAGAACAGGGTCACAGCTCTGGACGACTGCATGGCAATCCATTCGCTCAAATCTTGGGCGGCTTGCAAGTTTGGACGATGGTATTACCGCGTTTATGGGCTTCCCTATTTGGGCCTTTATCCTGAATATCCTGGTTGGGCCGTTCTTTGGGCTATCTGATTTGGGGATCCTCCAATTGGACTTCATTCCTTGACCTATTCGATTTAGGTTCAACATTTTGTGTGTCAACAGTCAGTCTGTCGATCGAATTAGTCAATTGGACTAGCAACAATCAGCACACATGGTAAGAAAATGAAAAGACTACCACAGTGACATTCGGAGGTTTGTTGCTTGAAGTATATAAATTCTCAACAGAGTAAATAAGTCAATACCTTTGTCCATTTCCTCAGTTACTAGTCAATAGCTGAAGTAGCATTTTGCTAATGAGCTTTCAAAGCAAATAGCAGAGTCCAAACTCGTGATGAGTTTGATAAATGTTGATGGCGTATTCATCACAGGCAGGAGGAGTGGGCAGTATCCTGGTAAATTTAATGGTGTCACAACAACACATTGAAATCAATCTCTCTGAACTAAAAGGTTACGAGGAGTACATCCTTGTTGAGCTTATTAAAGAGAGAAGCACCAAGTTGTCCAACAGAGTTTTGCAGGAAAATCACGGGAACTGCAGAGGTAACACATGTGAAATACTCTTTAAAAAAACTATTTCTACTTGGAGAAATGCTGAGAACGGACATTACTTCGTCCATATAATCTATGCAGCAATCATTCTATATGAGGCAGACAACATATCAAGTGATACCCTGAGATATATCAAGTGGATATTAGAGAGGTTTAGGGGTGTAACAAAGTATTCTTTTGCTGCAGTGATCTCTCAAGGCTGGAGCCTGTAAAGTCACTATGCACGGTTGTTCAACTCCTTCCATCTTCTATTGAAGAGGTAACAAGCTCATACTTTTTTTAGGGACATTTGATAAGGTGGATCCGACAATATTGGCTAACATAAGAAAAAGAGGAGCTAAAATCTTCTCTATTATACTGTCTAGTTGTGTCTAGCATTACATAGCAAATAACCCCTTTATGTCTCAAATTCAGCACACTCTTACCTTCAACTAACTAGTCTCTTAACTCTTACCTCTACTTTTAATTCTCTCTTTTCCAGATTGTAGAAGTTTTGGAATTAATTGCAAAACAAGAAGGAATACATTTACCTAACCAGTTGGCGGTTAGGTTTGCTAACAACTCCAACAATAACCTGAGACAACCCATCTGCTCATTTGAAGCTACCTGACACTTCAAACAACGCTCAGCTACTTACGGATGCATTTTTTTATTTTTGTGTATACTTTTACTTTAAGTCCATGTTCTGTTTGTCAGGGTCAAAATTATCGTGATGATGTGGTTTCAGTTCAAACTTGACTGAAGATCAAGCTATCAAGACTGGGTGGGAAGATAAAATTGCAAATCTCGCTAGAAATATAATGCAAGAGCAAACCCCAAAGCAGTATGTGTCAAAACAAGCCAGCTTTTTCTACATATAAAGAAATAAAAGTGCCCCCCAGCCACATCCCAATTGGCAAAGATGAGGGCGCTTCAAGGTTGACAGATCAGAGGTCGTGATTTCGATTTCTGGAAGGTTCTTGGAAGACAGGATTTATCCTGGAAGGCAGAAGCTCTATTGGAAGGCAAGGTGCAAAGACGGAAAAATAACTTGCTTGGCACTTTGGCAGATCAGTTGGGGGGCTCTTGAGTACTGGTCAGCTTGTGGCATAACTTGCGATTTAACCTGTCTGCAGCTTGAGGGGTCAAGGTGTAAACTCTAATATTTAGTCACTGTAAGGTGGATACCTGGATATCAAAAAAAAAATAATAATAAAATAAAAGTAACATATCTAAACATGTTTGGTAACAAAATTTTACTTTTAAGCTTAGCCAAAACATGCGCTAATAAACTATTGCTTCAAACTATCTACACCCGGTACAGATCTAACAGTAAGAAAATCATTTACTTCCACAGGCTATATAATATCCAAAAAGAACTACAAAATCTAATAGAGCATGCTGTAGCTCCTGAGTTCATATTCAGAGTAAGAGCATCCTACTCGTTTGTCTTCCCTTAGTAATTAAATTTTATATTACTAGTTCTCCCTTGTGCAGACCCTTGTTGACGAATTGAAGAGAAGTCATGATGAGTACTTGCAGCCGCTATTTGACAATGTATGAATTCTAGCAAATCAAATGATTTATTTCACATTCCAAAGATTTTTTTCTGATACATGAAAAAATAGCACAATAACTAACCCTTATTTATTTATTTATTTATATCCAGATATCCCAACTTACACTAGACTAAATCCTGGATCCCAAGACCTTTGCCCCTAGAACCTTTGAGGGGGTAAATCGCGAGTTATGCCTCAATTGGATCACAGGTTCCTTCCA
>NC_036241.1:13498410-13504773 GCF_002742605.1 Olea europaea var. sylvestris | reverse complement strand
AAGTTCGAGAAAGAAAATAATTATTTTCTCGTCCTATTCAATTGTCCAGTTTGAAAATTAGTTTCTTGATTTAATTAAAAAAATCCGTCCACCTACCGATTCTATCGATGTAGTCTTGACTTTGGAGACTATCATAGAAGACTTGGAGGTTCGAAACATCAAATTTTTGGAATTAAAAAACTGGAAGTGCGAGATCTAAAAAACTACAAGTTCGCGATTCAAAATTTATTCAGGAATTGATCATCGAATTTAAGTAAAAATTTGAATCCTTTATTCTTGATATAATATACAAGTGAGTATCTATACGATCTTGTTTATTGAATTGGAGAATTTTTTTAATTTCTGGATAATTTCGCTTCCACATTCAAACAAATGGTATCAGAGGAATATCGTTCACGTGCTTGTTATTTTCTGAATCATAATTACATGTTCCAGTCGAGTGATGTATAAGAATAATTTATTATATGTTGATTGAATGATTGTATTATTTTCAATTGTGAACTAATTATTTGTGGTCAGTTCTTGATTGCAATTCGTTATTTCGAATCTGTAATAAGATATATGGATTACGATTCTGTCATCTTGATTTAATTTTCTGTTCAATTAGATAACAAAATTGTGAGTCTATGATTTATAGGTTTTATGTAATTATTACAATTTTTGCAATATTTGTATCTTGTAAATTGATTGAGAGTTGGAGATCGGGACCACGAAGAAATCAGGAAGTTGCAACACATTTACAGCAAAAAAAAATAATAATTTATTACTTATTTTATTTGTTGGCAGCAAGTATCAGATTACTGCTGTTGGCAGCAACCTGGCATGATGTTGCCGATAGGCAGCATTGCTGCCGACTAGTAATTTGTTGCTGCCCGTTTAGCGTCGCAAATTACTCAATTTTAATTTATGTTTGCTTTTATACAATCTGGATCAAATTTAGATAAGTCGGGTTTAGAATCAATTAATTTTTCCAGGTACGGTGGCAAAGTCCTATTGCTGTTTGGATTTCTACTGTTAGATACTTGAAAATTTTGGTGTTGAAGATTTAGATTGGACGCGGATCCAATTAATTTTTAATTTAATTGTTGAGTCTTTTTGGACCACAAATAGTTATTAATTTAATGCTTTATGTATGCTTTAAATTATTATTTGAAATATTATCGTTCAAGATATCATGACATATAAATTTATTTGTGATACACGTGATACTATGAATAGGATGTCTTTGAGCATCATTTTTTTTTATATTAAATTTTCTGGATGAAAAAATCATAATAATTAAACAGTATAATAATTTTATTAATATAAATAGTTGGTAATTATTCAAATTTTCTTTGATTAATTTAATTTAGATTAAATTTTTCTTGAATGAAAATTCATAATAATTGAATTGCATATTAATTTTATTAATGGGAACAATTGGTAACTATTTATAACTTAAACCCATTACTTTGAAAATATTGAGTGGGAATGGGATGTTTATTTAAATAAAAATTCGTAGTCTCCTTTGATCAATCCAAAAGTAAAGTAATGCGTTTGCCTCGTACCGATAATGCAACAGACTCTCCATAGGAGGGCTACATAATTCATGTTGCTTGATTGAATTCCTTCATGGTAAGATTGTTTAACTAAGAATATAATTTGTATCATCCTATAGATGACGAAATTATTTTTAAGTGTTTAGAGATCTAGACAAATGTTGTACACTAAATCATAATACATAATTCCATCATATTCAAATTTAGAAAGAGAAAAAAGAGAGAAAATAATTATTTTCTCATCTTATTCAATTATACAGTTCAAGATTTAGTTTATTGATTTAATTAAAAGAATGTGCCCACTCACTAGTGTAGTGTTGATTTTGGATAATATTATAGAAGAGTTGGAGGTGTGTAGTGTTGATTTTGGATAATATTATAGAAGAGTTGGAGGTGTGTAGTGTTGATTTTGGATAATATTATAGAAGAGTTGGAGGTGTGTAGTGTTGATTTTGGATAATATTATAGAAGAGTTGGAGGTGTGTAGTGTTGATTTTGGATAATATTATAGAAGAGTTGGAGGTGTGTAGTGTTGATTTTGGATAATATTATAGAAGAGTTGGAGGTTTGAAGCATGAAGTTTTTGAAATTAAAAAGATGGAAGTTCTTGATTCAGAATTTATTCAAAAATTGACCATTGTATTTAGGTAAAAATTCGAATCCGTTAATCTTGATATAACATGCCCGTGAATATATAGACGATCTTGTTCATTGAATTAAAGATTTTTTTTTTTTTTTTGTTTTTAGATAATTTCGCTTCCGTGTTCCAACGGGGCAGCAGCTGACTTAGCTTGACGAGAAGGGGAGGATGGATAGAGAAAAAAGTCAATTTAAAACTCTTTTTTTTTCCTTCAATTTTCTTTTGACATTATACTAAAACTTCTTCTTCATTACCGTAAAATGGAAAGACCAGCTCATTAATTTCATTTATGTTGGTAAATCTTGAAAATTGACACAAAATTATTCTCTGTAGAAGACGTGAATATTCAATGAAGGATTACTGGATTGTTGCCTTTATCTTGAACTGTGCCCATGCATCTGCCCGTGGAAATGGATCTTTTCATTGCAAATAAACTATTATTTGACTTGTTATCTTTCCCTAGATAGCCTCTTGAGGGACCAATTTCCTTCCAAGATTGACATTTCTCCATTTGAACGTCTTCTTTGAATTCGCATAATTTCAGCAATTAAAAGCTCTTTATCTTGCAAATTATTAAACATCTTTAGGATCAGCAGTCCTGGCAATGTTACTATTTCTTATTTCGGAATTCTCTGCATCAGTATCATCAAAACTGAGGTTAACAGCCACCTCATCATGATGATTACTTTCTCGATCAGGATCATCCACCACCACGATTAAATCTTCTAACGAAAGCTGGTGAATCTTGAGAACTTAGTGTCGATAGAGGTACTTCACTCGTAGAAGTAACATTGGCACGACAAAGAGGACAATTCGTGAATAAATCAGCACTGCCTTTCCATATGTTTTTCATAACCACCGACTAAGAAGGAAGATTCCAGATTTATATGGGTTCTTTATCTTCACAAATTCTGGAAATAGTGGCAGCCATAGCTACAAGAATCTGGAAGCATTTAGTGTGATTTTATAGAAGAATTCTCTAGAAGTTGAAGGAAGCCACCATCACCGACATTATGGAATTATGAAGAAGTCACCGCCATATTTTGCCTATATATGTGTGTTGTATGAAGTGTGTGCAGAAAGTGTGAGAGAATGAGAGCAGAAAGAGAGAGTAAGTGGCGTGACAGTGAGAAGAGAGGAAAATAATAGTAGGACAAAGAATTGGAGTATGAAAAACAAAAGTGCTTTGAGTTTACAAAATAAATAGTGAGGTGTTCTAGTGTGTTTGGTTAGTGTCATTGGTGTGTGTCCGAAATTGTGTATAAAATTTGTTAGTTTACTTCATTAATAAAATACTATATTAGATGTTTAAATTCTACAAGTGGTATCAGAGCGAGGCGGTCCGAGGATGATTTTTTGAGCTTCTTGAGTTCGTGCACAAAAGGAGATTGTGAAGCTTTTGTAAAGCTTGCTTGATTAGGATGAGGTAAATCAAGTCACGATAGGCGACTACAAGCAGTAGGTGGAGTAAAGAAGCTCAAAAATCAGAATTACACTAAATGACAAACTAGCATGGCGTCGTATCTACAATGGCAAAATCTGTGGGAGGTAGTTGGCGGAAATGACGTGATGCAGCCAATGGAGGTCGGAGCTCTGAAGAAATGGAGAATTAAAGCGAGCAAGCTTTGTTTGTTATAAAGACACCAATCGAAGAAGAATTGTTGGAGCACATAATAGACAAGACTACACTAAATGATGCAAAGGACACTTTGGCCTCATTATTCTTGAAGAAAAATGATTTGAGGTTGCAACTTCTGGCGAACGAGCTTTTCTCGATCACTCAAGGAGAATTAACCGTAAGTCAATACTTTAATAAAGTTAAATATCTTTGTCGTAAAATTTCTGAGTTAGATTAAGAACTGAATTTAGAAGTTTCATTGCAGCAATACAAGGTTGGTCAGAACAACCTTCATTAGTTAATCTTAAAAATTTATTGGCCGACCAAAAAGCGCTGACGAGGCAGATGTTAGGAGTTTCGATAAAAAAAAAGAAGATGAAGAAGCATTATTTAGCCATAAAAGAAAAGGCCGACCCATCAACAAAATAATAAAGAATTTAAAGAAGGTAAATCTAAAGGATGGATTGAGGGAAACTACCAGACAAGGAGAGGTCAGCAAAGTTGTGACAAGAGAGGTCAATGATATCAATGAACTAATGCCGCGTGCTTTGTATGTGGCAAACTAGGCCATTATGCTAGAGAATGTTTGTTTAAAAAATGAGCAAGTAGAAGGTAATATAGGAAACTCTAACAATGAAGAGAAATACAATAGTGAAGAAGAATGGGATGCGGAGGCAACTACAGCAACAATTGAGTAGGCTCGAGAAAAGAAATTTAATTCAAATTTAAAGAATGAATCAGCATTAGTAGTGGTTTTGCCTAAGCAAGTAGATTATGGAGATGATTGGATTGATGACTCAAGAGAAGATGATTGGATTGATTCAGAAGAGGACAGACTTTGCTAAGGAAGTAACTATTAGAATTAGAAGAAGTTTTATAAAAAACGTAGACACCGCAGAGGGTAGATCTACTAGATCAAACACCGTAGATAGTGGAGCAAACATCGAAGAGGGTGGATCTACTAGATTTAAAGGAAATAGAAGACAAATTGCAAGAGAAAATTACAAAAGTACTACAGAGCCACGAGGAAACAAAAGATACACAAAGATCAAACGATGAGGTAAAATCAAAGAAGATTAGGCCAAGTAAAAAAAAATGATTGAAGTACGTACAAACTTACAACCTCAAATAAAAAAAGTCTGGTAGACGTGAGAAAGCAAGTATCAAGTATGCAACTTTCGAAGAAGACGAGAGTTCAAAAATGCTAGACATATTTAAAGTCATGAATGCATTGAATTAAGGATCAAATGTCTTAAAAGTCATCAAGTTTGAGACACGACTAGACAAGATGAAGAAGAAAAAGTTAAAAATGAAAAGTCGGTGCTGAAAAGGAGAATTGAAGAAATCATCACCGACTTTGGCATGAATTTTCTAAATTCATCTAGGATTTTACCTACTTTATTATCCCTCCTCAACCATAAAAAAATCTAGAGAATACATTGAAAATATTGCCCATCACCATTGTAGATTTTTTTAGGAAAATGACTTATAATCAATTAATGAAATTATCTAGAATCATCAAATTTTGTGTAGAAGAATTGTCACCACCAACTTACCTCTATAAATAAGGGATGGTGCATGGTGAAATGAGAGTGGAGAGAGTGAGAGCAAATAGAATATGTAGGAAACAGAGATATAGTGAGGTAGTGTAGTGTGTTAGTAACGGTGTCTCCATATAATCGAAGTTTGTCCAAAAATGTGTAAAATCTATTTTATAAATAAAATAATATCTTTCTTTAAGTCCAAAATTCAACAAATCGCATGAGATTTTAACCATGTATCAATACAGGGTGGGTGAAAAGCATGGCTGCAATTTGGTAGAGTCGAAGACTCCCATTTTCTTCAAATTCACTTAGACAAACAAAACACTCCGTCCTTTCAATTAGGCCATCACCTTTCTTGTACTTAAAAACTGTGATAGTCTTAATAAGTGTCTCATCTAATCCATTTGAAGCATCCTACCACTGATCACGATTCGTTTCATCACTAATTTCATCCAGTTCCACACTCGCATTTGGATTATTTCTTTGCCTGCAATATCCTAGGACAATGGTATAGTAACTTACCATAATAAATGCGCTTGCCAAGATGCCAATGATGGCGATAACTAGAGGGAAAAAGGGCGTCCCGAAATCATCGTCTAACAAATAAAGACGAGCATGGAAGATTATATAGCACCACTGTGGGCAATACATGCTACAAATTCATTGTGAATAGTCCTTATAACTATAAGGTGCCCAACAATTTGAAATTCCAGTATACCCCATTCCCAAGAACTCTAAGTACTGTCGATAAAATTTTCGATAGCCAATACTACAATCCCCTTGAGGGAATTCAGTAGTCGTCATTGGAGCCACAAAGGACTACCTAAATTGATTCGTTTTTACCAATAAGCTCAAGCACAAGGGAAGAAAAGGTAAAGAGAAGGTGAAAGTTGATGTATCCTCACATATTCTTCTCTTTTGACTTTGTTCCTTGTTGAGAAAGTGTTCCAAAATTTAAAAAGGAAAAAAAACGTGTTTCTAGCATAATACCTTATTAATGGAGCTCTACAGCCGGATTGTGAC
>NC_036241.1:13490586-13496747 GCF_002742605.1 Olea europaea var. sylvestris | reverse complement strand
GTGTAGTGTTGATTTTGGATAATATTATAGAAGAGTTGGAGGTTTGAAGCATGAAGTTTTTGAAATTAAAAAGATGGAAGTTCTTGATTCAGAATTTATTCAAAAATTGACCATTGTATTTAGGTAAAAATTCGAATCCGTTAATCTTGATATAACATGCCCGTGAATATATAGACGATCTTGTTCATTGAATTAAAGATTTTTTTTTTTTTTTTGTTTTTAGATAATTTCGCTTCCGTGTTCCAACGGGGCAGCAGCTGACTTAGCTTGACGAGAAGGGGAGGATGGATAGAGAAAAAAGTCAATTTAAAACTCTTTTTTTTTCCTTCAATTTTCTTTTGACATTATACTAAAACTTCTTCTTCATTACCGTAAAATGGAAAGACCAGCTCATTAATTTCATTTATGTTGGTAAATCTTGAAAATTGACACAAAATTATTCTCTGTAGAAGACGTGTATATTCAATGAAGGATTACTGGATTGTTGCCTTTATCTTGAACTGTGCCCATGCATCTGCCCGTGGAAATGGATCTTTTCATTGCAAATAAACTATTATTTGACTTGTTATCTTTCCCTAGATAGCCTCTTGAGGGACCAATTTCCTTCCAAGATTGACATTTCTCCATTTGAACGTCTTCTTTGAATTCGCATAATTTCAGCAATTAAAAGCTCTTTATCTTGCAAATTATTAAACATCTTTAGGATCAGCAGTCCTGGCAATGTTACTATTTCTTATTTCGGAATTCTCTGCATCAGTATCATCAAAACTGAGGTTAACAGCCACCTCATCATGATGATTACTTTCTCGATCAGGATCATCCACCACCACGATTAAATCTTCTAACGAAAGCTGGTGAATCTTGAGAACTTAGTGTCGATAGAGGTACTTCACTCGTAGAAGTAACATTGGCACGACAAAGAGGACAATTCGTGAATAAATCAGCACTGCCTTTCCATATGTTTTTCATAACCACCGACTAAGAAGGAAGATTCCAGATTTATATGGGTTCTTTATCTTCACAAATTCTGGAAATAGTGGCAGCCATAGCTAGAAGAATCTGGAAGCATTTAGTGTGATTTTATAGAAGAATTCTCTAGAAGTTGAAGGAAGCCACCATCACCGACATTATGGAATTATGAAGAAGTCACCGCCATATTTTGCCTATATATGTGTGTTGTATGAAGTGTGTGCAGAAAGTGTGAGAGAATGAGAGCAGAAAGAGAGAGTAAGTGGCGTGACAGTGAGAAGAGAGGAAAATAATAGTAGGAAAAAGAATTGGAGTATGAAAAACAAAAGTGCTTTGAGTTTACAAAATAAATAGTGAGGTGTTCTAGTGTGTTTGGTTAGTGTCATTGGTGTGTGTCCGAAATTGTGTATAAAATTTGTTAGTTTACTTCATTAATAAAATACTATATTAGATGTTTAAATTCTACAAGTGGTATCAGAGCGAGGCGGTCCGAGGATGATTTTTTGAGCTTCTTGAGTTCGTGCACAAAAGGAGATTGTGAAGCTTTTGTAAAGCTTGCTTGATTAGGATGAGGTAAATCAAGTCACGATAGGCGACTACAAGCAGTAGGTGGAGTAAAGAAGCTCAAAAATCAGAATTACACTAAATGACAAACTAGCATGGCGTCGTATCTACAATGGCAAAATCTGTGGGAGGTAGTTGGCGGAAATGACGTGATGCAGCCAATGGAGGTCGGAGCTCTGAAGAAATGGAGAATTAAAGCGAGCAAGCTTTGTTTGTTATAAAGACACCAATCGAAGAAGAATTGTTGGAGCACATAATAGACAAGACTACACTAAATGATGCAAAGGACACTTTGGCCTCATTATTCTTGAAGAAAAATGATTTGAGGTTGCAACTTCTGGCGAACGAGCTTTTCTCGATCACTCAAGGAGAATTAACCGTAAGTCAATACTTTAATAAAGTTAAATATCTTTGTCGTAAAATTTCTGAGTTAGATTAAGAACTGAATTTAGAAGTTTCATTGCAGCAATACAAGGTTGGTCAGAACAACCTTCATTAGTTAATCTTAAAAATTTATTGGCCGACCAAAAAGCGCTGACGAGGCAGATGTTAGGAGTTTCGATAAAAAAAAAGAAGATGAAGAAGCATTATTTAGCCATAAAAGAAAAGGCCGACCCATCAACAAAATAATAAAGAATTTAAAGAAGGTAAATCTAAAGGATGGATTGAGGGAAACTACCAGACAAGGAGAGGTCAGCAAAGTTGTGACAAGAGAGGTCAATGATATCAATGAACTAATGCCGCGTGCTTTGTATGTGGCAAACTAGGCCATTATGCTAGAGAATGTTTGTTTAAAAAATGAGCAAGTAGAAGGTAATATAGGAAACTCTAACAATGAAGAGAAATACAATAGTGAAGAAGAATGGGATGCGGAGGCAACTACAGCAACAATTGAGTAGGCTCGAGAAAAGAAATTTAATTCAAATTTAAAGAATGAATCAACATTAGTAGTGGTTTTGCCTAAGCAAATAGATTATGGAGATGATTGGATTGATGACTCAAGAGAAGATGATTGGATTGATTCAGAAGAGGACAGACTTTGCTAAGGAAGTAACTATTAGAATTAGAAGAAGTTTTATAAAAAACGTAGACACCGCAGAGGGTAGATCTACTAGATCAAACACCGTAGATAGTGGAGCAAACATCGAAGAGGGTGGATCTACTAGATTTAAAGGAAATAGAAGACAAATTGCAAGAGAAAATTACAAAAGTACTACAGAGCCACGAGGAAACAAAAGATACACAAAGATCAAACGATGAGGTAAAATCAAAGAAGATTAGGCCAAGTAAAAAAAAATGATTGAAGTACGTACAAACTTACAACCTCAAATAAAAAAAGTCTGGTAGACGTGAGAAAACAAGTATCAAGTATGCAACTTTCGAAGAAGACGAGAGTTCAAAAATGCTAGACATATTTAAAGTCATGAATGCATTGAATTAAGGATCAAATGTCTTAAAAGTCATCAAGTTTGAGACACGACTAGACAAGATGAAGAAGAAAAAGTTAAAAATGAAAAGTCGGTGCTGAAAAGGAGAATTGAAGAAATCATCACCGACTTTGGCATGAATTTTCTAAATTCATCTAGGATTTTACCTACTTTATTATCCCTCCTCAACCATAAAAAAATCTAGAGAATACATTGAAAATATTGCCCATCACCATTGTAGATTTTTTTAGGAAAATGACTTATAATCAATTAATGAAATTATTTAGAATCATCAAATTTTGTGTAGAAGAATTGTCACCACCAACTTACCTCTATAAATAAGGGATGGTGCATGGTGAAATGAGAGTGGAGAGAGTGAGATCAAATAGAATATGTAGGAAATAGAGATATAGTGAGGTAGTGTAGTGTGTTAGTAACGGTGTCTCCATATAATCGAAGTTTGCCCAAAAATGTGTAAAATCTATTTTATAAATAAAATAATATCTTTCTTTAAGTCCAAAATTCAACAAATCGCATGAGATTTTAACCATGTATCAATACAGGGTGGGTGAAAAGCATGGCTGCAATTTGGTAGAGTCGAAGACTCCCATTTTCTTCAAATTCACTTAGACAAACAAAACACTCCGTCCTTTCAATTAGGCCATCACCTTTCTTGTACTTAAAAACTGTGATAGTCTTAATAAGTGTCTCATCTAATCCATTTGAAGCATCCTACCACTGATCACGATTCGTTTCATCACTAATTTCATCCAGCTCCACACTCGCATTTGGATTATTTCTTTGCCTGCAATATCCTAGGACAATGGTATAGTAACTTACCATAATAAATGCGCTTGCCAAGATGCCAATGATGGTGATAACTAGAGGGAAAAAGGGCGTCCCGAAATCATCGTCTAACAAATAAAGACGAGCATGGAAGATTATATAGCACCACTGTGNTTATAAATGTTGGTGATGCTCCTGACTACACTATAGGCTCAAATTTTGGAAGTAAGGTGGAGATTGTTGAGAAAGTGTTCCAAATTTTAAAAAGGAAGAAAAACGTGTTTCTGGCATAATACCTTATTAATGGAGCTCTACAGCTGAATTGTGACGCGTGTTTATTTTCTGACCATTGGATCTAATTCTAGATTCTTCTATCTATATAACAATGAGATCTTTGAGGAAATATACACATTTAATGACTGAGAGACTTTTCTTCCAGCCTGCAAGTTTCTCTCTCTCACGTCTCACTCTCAAGAAAGAAAAAGTCACTCTCTCTTCTCTCACTTCTCTGTTTGCAAGAAAACCCCTTTTCTTCTAGTGATTAGGGTTTGAATTCTTGAAGGTTTTTTTGCTGAAAATATTACCAGTAAACTCAAGTAATACTATAGATACATACATTCCTCCTTGGAACACGATTTATCTATGATATGTGTCTTATGTGAAGTGATTTTAAAAGAGAACAGTTCGATTTTATGAGATCTTGGTGATCTCGGTTGGTTCCTTGGTGGAATACCATTTGTTTTTGTGATTTCTCTTAAAAGATGGGTGATTCTTTGATGGTAGAAACTCTAATGTGAGATTTGTGTAATCTGGTCGGTGATTTCTTTGTGGAATTGAGTATGACGTGTTGATTCTCATAAGATAAGTCTTAATGACTTGATACTTGTAATAATTTTGGAACATTATTGTATATTTGCTGTCTATTTTTTGGGCTTTATAATGCAACCGATCTTTATCATTTAATGGATGCTCAACAGGGGATTAGGCATTAGAAGTAGTCGCCGAACCTCTGGAGCTTTGGTTTAAAAATTCTTCGTATTCATTTTATTTTCAGTTTATAATTGTGGTTTTGGAATCTTGGTTAATATTAGTATCTCTCGACTCTTCATTCCTCATAATCTTGCTTTACATTTTTGGCTTCTACTTTGGTGCTTTTAATATTCACCAGAGATTATGGTTTTTGTTGACAAAAGAGTTGTTTATGGAGAAAATTATCAATCAATTCTAACTACAGTACAAGTTAGTTGATGAATTTGAGTACGTGGAGTGCATCAGATTTGTAGAAGCGCCATAATTAGCGTGGACTTTTTGTCCCCGCACAAGACTGACATAAGAAATACCCATCACATAAAGCTAAAAATTATTTTCCTCTTCGATGTGCACTTGGTTCAGATTCTTATTTCATAATCAGTCTTTCACTGAAAGTAGTGCTTCGCAACTCATCCCATCTGGGCTTCTACAACAAGAATAATTGCTATAAGGATGTCTATTCTAATGCTAATTGTTACAATAACATTAGGTGGAACTCAACCTTAAAATGAATCTGTGAGTTCAAGTAGTTATGAATGCACAAACCAAGTCTTAACATAACGATACTATGCAATTAAAGAAGTGACATCTAAATACATAATTAAATGTCTCTAGAGAAGAAAATGTTCTTCATTGTACTTGTGAGCAATGAATTAATTATCTCGAGGAAATTTGAATAAACGTGTCATATTTTTATCTTATTTATAATATATATATGTTTCACCTTCTAAGAGTTGATAAATCAACCTTGTATTACAGAAAAATAAAAAGTCTTAATTTGAAATTGGGGTCTTGTATTTTGCTTCAGATTAGTTCCATTTAGAGAGGAAAATCATAAGGATTAGCTTAGAAGCCATGATAAGATTAGCTCCTGGGAACACATCAAATTTAGGAGATGAAAATAGAAGAAAGATGTATTTATTTTTGCAGCAGTGAGTTCAACAAAAATCGATTTTATGGTATAGATGCTTATGATAAAACGTCCATTGCAAACAAAGGATGGCCATGCCCTGATTCCCGAATGCGAGATAGCGAGTCCCCAATCTTTCAAGGTTATGAACATTTTATGAGAGGAAAGTCATCTATTATGTAGAGAAAATATATAGTGGCACAATGATGATTGGCCTGGAATAATACTGATGGGCTTGTGGGCTGGATCACTTGTCACTTGAACTTGGCTAAATGGGTTGACCGGATTGTGATAAAAACGTGTTTTGTTTAAAACCCATTTTTTGTTAATATGAACAGATGCGCCAGATCTTTCCAAGTGTCACCTTTCCACCGTTGATGACTGACCTTCCAGCTGCTTCTATTTGTACTGACTTCTAGGGTTTGGACGGCTGAATTATTCATTTTTGATTCGCCTCCCCCTTTTTCTCTCTCGAA
>NC_036241.1:13488643-13489910 GCF_002742605.1 Olea europaea var. sylvestris | reverse complement strand
TATTGTGTTCTTGCATTTTTCTTTTATGTTTTCTTTCATTTTTCAGTATATTATTTCATATTTTTGTGAAACAAAACAGCTGACTTTTCTTGAACTTATCATAACAGTGGTATCGGAGCTAGTTGACGGTGGGTCTTGGCGTCGATGTTGGTAGATTCAAGGGTTCTTGCACTGGTTTTGATGAACTTGTTATTTTTCGTGAAACCCTAACAAGGTTTCTTTGGTGAGTTCGTTCCATATCATTCGAGTTACATATATTCAGTAGCCTGTACTGTGAGATCTCTATAACCGAGCCTTAAACTCTAGATTTGTGATTTCTCTCGGCAATATCTATGTCCAAAAACCTCTAGAGTTGTCTGGAATCTTAGGGTTGCCTTGACTTCAGTCATCGATCTAGATTTCCTACATGATTCTTACATATATTTCTTACACTGTACATAGCACACTGTGATTTAGGTATATGTGAACTTATATGTGCTAATTTTGAGTAAGCTGCCTATTCTATAGTGAATCAATTTGCTGAGTTTACTTACTGAATGATTAGAAATATATAACTTGTATTATGCACATTCCAATTTTGTCTACTGCGTATGATATTTGACTTCTTGCAAGTTATATATATTAGTTGAGTTGCAAGTAATCTGCCTGAATTTTTTTTTATCAAATTGAGTTTTGATAATGTCAACTAAAGTTGAATTGGAGATTTTTAATGGTAAAGGAGACTTTAGTCTCTGGCGCCAGAAAATGAGAGCCCTTTTACTTCAACAAAAATGTGCAAAAGCCATTGATGAAACATGGCCTGAGGATATGGAAGAAAATAAGAAAACTGAACTTGATGAGATAGCATGGAGTTCTATATTTTTACATTTGTCTGACAATGTTTTGAGAGAAATTGGTGAGACAAAAACTGTTGCTGAGTTGTGGAAAAAATTGGAAGATACCTATTTGAATAAAACCATGCCTAATAAAGTGTATCTTCTAAAACAATTTTTTGGTTTCAAATTGGATCCATCTCTTGATCTTGATGCAAACATTGATAGGTTTAACAAATTATCTCGTAACCTAGCCGACTGTGATGAGAAATGCTCAAAAGATCAGTTGGCTGTGGTTTTATTAAATTCAATAAGTGATAAGTACAAAGATGTTAAAAATGCTATTGAATATGGTAGGAAGACTCTAACTACTGATGTGATAATAAATGCATTAAGAAATAAAGATTTAGAGTTAAAATCTGAAAAAAGAGAATTCATTAGTGGTGAAAATTTGA
>NC_036241.1:13486809-13487747 GCF_002742605.1 Olea europaea var. sylvestris | reverse complement strand
AATTTGATGAATTGTGCAAAGTGCATGGTATTCTAAGACACAGAACAATGACACACACCCCACAACAAAATGGCTTGGCTGAAAGAATGAACCGAACTATTCTTGAGAGAGTTAGATGCATGTTATTAGGTTCTGGTCTTCCCAAGTTATTTTGGGGAGAAACTGCAAAAACTGCTAGTTATCTCATAAATAGAAGCCCCGCTAGTGCTATACAATTAAAATCCCCTGAAGAAGTTTGGACAGGAAAACCTGTAGATTTGAGTAATCTAAAAATATTTGGGTGTGCAGCCTTTGCACATCAATCTGAAGGGAAACTTGAACCTATGGCCCTTAAGTGTGTGTTTTTGGGCTATGGTGAAGGGGTGAAGGGGTATAGACTTTGGGTAAAAGAGACCAAATGTTACAAGATCATTATAAGTAGAAATGTTGTGTTTAATAAATATGATCTGCCTTGTTTAAAATCTGAAAATAACATTACTAAATCTGGTCAGACTGGAAATGAAGGAAGGGAAACTGAAATTGAGGTGGAGCAAGTTAATAATAATAATCTACAATCTGATCAAAATGAATATAGTGAAATTGAGATTCAAAATAATGAAGAAACTAATCAAAATGAATCTGATTTTGAGGTTAATCAACCCTTAAATGATTATCAACTTGCTAGAGATAGAGAAAGGAGAGAAATAAGACCATCTGTGAGATTTGATGATGAAATATCCCTCCTCACTATTCAGGAGTTCATTGAAAATGAACCCGAGTCCTATAAAGATGCTATGAGTAGCAAGGACTCTAAGCATTGGCTAACAGCAATGCATGATGAAATGGAATCATCGAGGAAGAATAAAACATGGACTCTAGTTAAAAGACCTAAGGGAAAGAGAGTTATAGGTTGTAAGTGGATTTTCAAAATCAAAAGAGGTGAAAAAGATGACAATGAC
>NC_036241.1:13483222-13486724 GCF_002742605.1 Olea europaea var. sylvestris | reverse complement strand
CCCAAAAAGAGGGAATAGATTTCAATGAAATCTTTTCTCCAGTTGTAAAATTTACAACTGTTAGAGTAATACTTGCTCTAGCAGCTCAATTCAATTGGGAATTGGATCAATTAGATGTAAAAACTGCGTTTTTAAATGAAGATATTGAAGAAATCATTTTTATGGAACAACCTAAATGTTTTGAAGTGAACAAAAATTTAGACTTAGTATGTCTTCTTAAAAAACCACTTTATGGTCTAAAACAAGCTCCAAGACAATGGTACAAGAAACTTGATACTTTTGTACTTGGACTTGGTTTTAAAAGAAACAATTTCGATACTTGTCTTTATTGTAAAGGAAACGGAGGTGAGAATTCACTCTATCTCCTATTGTATGTAGATGATATGTTTTTAGCAAGTCATGACATAAAGGAAATAGAGACAATTAAAAACAAATTAAAATCAGAATTTGAAATGAAGGATTTAGGTCCTGTTAGAAAAATCCTAGGTATTGAAATTAAAAGGAATAGAATAGAGGGCTTACTAAGTCTAAATCAAAAATCTTATGTTTTAAAAATACTTGAAAGATTTGCAATGTCTAATGTTAAAAGTGTGAGCTTGCCTTTAGCAAACCACTTCAAATTATCTAATGATCAATGTCCCAAAACAGAAGATGAGTTAAAAAGAATGGCTAGAGTGCCATATTCTAATGCCGTGGGGTTAGTTATATATTTAATGATTTGTTCTAGGCCTGATTTAGCATTTTCAATAAGTGTATTAAGTAGATACATGTCAAATCCTGGTGAGGTTCATTGGGAAGCTATGAAATGGCTTCTAAGACATATAAAAGGGACTTGTGACCTAGGAATTGAGTATAGAAAACAATCTGAGGGTGTTATCTTGAGGGGTTTCACAGATTCAGATTATGCAGGTGATAGGGATAATAGAAAATCAACTTCTGCTTATGTTTACACTTTATGTAATTCCTGTATAAGCTGAAAATCACAATTACAAAAGATTGTTGCCTTGTCTTCAACTGAAGTAGAATATATAGATGCTACAGATGCAATTAAAAAAGGAATTTGGCTAAAAGGACTTTTAAATGAATTTGGCTTCATAAATGATGTTGTCTTACATTCTGATAGCCAATCTGCTATATATTTGAGTAGAAATCCTGTGCTGCATAATAGATCTAAACATATTGATGTGAAATTTCATTTTACTAGAGATGTGATATCTCAAGATGTTGTTAAACTTGAAAAGATTTCTACTCATTTTAACCCTGCTGATGTTGGAACCAAAATATTACCTTTAAACAAGTTCTTGGACTATTTAAAGCAGATTAATATAAATTGCTGCTGATTTGTGTATCAGGTACTCGAGCAAATGATGCCATGACTGTAGGAATCACTATAAATGATGCCGGTATCATTGTACCAAGGTGGAGACTGTAGAGAAAATATATAGTGGCACAATGATGATTGGGCTGGAATAATACTGATGGGCTTGTGGGCTGGATCACTTGTCACTTGAACTTGGCTAAATGGGCTGACCGGATTGTGATAAAAACGTGTTTTGTTTAAAACCCCTTTTTTGTTAATATGAACAGATGCGCCAGATCTTGCCAAGCGTCACCTCTCTCACCGTTGATGACTGACCTTCCAACTGCTTCTATTTGTACTGACTTCTAGGGTTTGGACGGCTAAATTATTCATTTTTGATTCGCCTCCCCCTTTTTCTCTCTCGAACTCTTTGTTCTCTCTGATTCACTGGTTCTTCGTTTCATTTTAACACTCAAACAAAAGCTCTTTTGTAGATTGATTTTGTTACAGCCCATAGTAGATCTTGAGTGGTTTCATATGGTTCAATCCTTGAGTGGATGTTCGATGTACATTCTATGGGTTTGTTGTATGCGAAATCTTTGTGTGATTTCGCCTGAGTGCCATGAACTGTGAACTGTACTCTTTTGGATTCCGGCTAATATAGTGATTTCTTCCGGTGGCGGAAGCTCAAAAGGGGATTAGGGACTCCGGTTCCGAATCTCTTTCCTTAGGGCGAAAGTATTGTGTTCTTGCATTTTTCTTTTATGCTTTCTTTCATTTTTCAGTATATTATTTCATATTTTTGTGAAACAAAACGGCTGACTTTTCTTGAACTTATCGTAACATATTATATCAACAATAAATTAATTTCAACCATAAGACAAGTGCGGGAGTTGACAAATGTGGGTTTGGATGCTTTCTAAGGCTTGAAAGAAGAAAATAAAATACAAACAACCGTGCTGGTCATAATAAATCGAACATGCTAGTTCTTGCTCCAGCATGAAAGTTCTATTTCAGGGAAGGACAACGTACTATGATACTTTCTGTTTTGTTGAGCTCTATTTTGTTCTCTGGTTTGATGGTTGTATGTGCTAAAAATTCGGTACATTTTGTTTTGTTTCCCATCCCTGTCTTTCACAATATTTCAGGTTTACTTCTTTTGTTAGGTCTCAACTTTTTTGCTATGACCTTCCCAGTAGATTATATACGAGCTATAGTCGTTTCATTCCTATTCGTTTTTATGATGTTCAATATTCAAATAGCGAAGATTCACGAAGAAGAATTGCACTATTTGCCAGTGAGTGATATTATTTGACTAATCTTTTGGTGGGAAATGTTCTTCGCTCTACATAATGAAAGCATTCCGTTACTACCAACCCAAAGAAATATGACTTCTCTAGGATATATAGTTTGTGCCAATAAAGTACAAAGTTGGACTAATATGGAAATATTGGGCAATTTACCTTATACCTACTATTCTGTTTGATTTTTCGTTTCTAATCTTATTTTATTAGTAATCATGATTGGGGCTATAGTATTGACTACGCATAGGACTTATAAGGTACTGACTATCAAAACCCCACCAAGGAATGTGGTGTTTGAATACATGTTAAGACCTCTAAAGTTCCACAATATCACTTCAATCTTAGGCATGTCATCTCTAAAATTTTGACACCTTTAAATTGTAGTGGGATGTCATGATTTCATTGGGAGACGGCCAACGAAACAATAAAATTGGGACAGCGGATCCGGCGTGTATATGATTTGTGTTGTCAGTTTGATATTACATTTCCAGAATCTTAAAATTGACAAGTGACTTGCCAGGAGAAAATGAAAAATTAAGAAATTTAAAGTTTTTAAGCATCACTTGAAGAATATATTCAAGAAAATTGGTTATGGCACTTTTGTCACCGACTAACATAAAGGCATTTTTATGTATGGTTGATGAAAAGCAAGGAGTAGAAAGACGCACCAATGCACTAAGGACCTGAATTTAGTACTGGGAAGAGATTGTGTTATTGTTTTTGTGATAAGTGTAGTTTCTACACTTATTTGGGATCCTAAATGATGATATTTTATTATTTTTTGGACGGATTAGTACCTAATTTTTTATTTATTACTTTTATTAGAAAAAATTTATGTTTCGACGAAGAATTCGAAGAAAGAACAGAAAATGGCTAAAATGAAGCAAATTCAAAGTTC
>NC_036241.1:13468645-13483071 GCF_002742605.1 Olea europaea var. sylvestris | reverse complement strand
GATACAATGTTAGATGATTTATTTAATTGAACTTATCAAATGTAGTTACCTAAACTGGTGATTTTATTTTTACACCATGACATTAATTCATAGTACCTCCATACAGGAAGGATACATGGTAAATTCTAAATACACATGCACCATTTTTCAGAGATCTTGATATCGGCTCTTCATAGATAAATTAGTTGTGACGTCAAAAATGTCATGATTAAAATTTCTAAACTCGCCGGTTTCAAGTTTCGCTCCTTTTGTTCAAATCTGAATTTTTATATATTGTAATTAATAATATAATGGCTAAATCGTAAAGTTCCTATTCCTAGCCTTTTACCAAAATAATTATTGAGTTCCATCTAATAAAAAAAAATTAATACTTAAAATAAAATAAAGGGCTCTAGTTTCACATTAGCATTTTCCATTCTATTTAAATTTTAAGAATAACGCCAATTATTATTATTGTTTGAATCTGATTTGGCTCTCCCAAATAAGTACATATTTTGTATTTACTAAGAGAGCCATCATATGAACCAGTTAATTTTATTAGGCCCTGTTTGATTGCCTACCATTTTCCAAAATAACCAAGATTTTTCAACTTTTATGGAGTTTGGTAGGAAAAATTTTCCATGAAAAACCTTTTCCACTTTCCTTGGCCGCGTAGACAATTTCCAACTTTTTGATGAATTTGGATTCATTTTCCATCTTACTGCAGCGAAATGAAAACAAAATTTAAAAATCATTGTGAAAAAATATTTCCATATAATTTCTAATTTCCATGTTAAATAAAGTCAAACGAATACTAAAAGATAGATGATTTTCTTGAATTTTTTTGTTGGCAATGAAAACAAATTTTATCCCCAAAACCAGAAAATCATATCTCTTTAATTGACAATTTTCATGCCCAACAAAGTCAAACGAACACCAAAAAACACTTTTATTTTAACATTTTTCACGTAGAAAATTATATCAATCAAACACAATAAATTGACAATTTTCAAGAAAATAATTTTTAGGCAATTCAATTCCATTGAATTCGTTTCTTTTCACCCAAATTTCATCTTTGCAATCAAACTGATCCGTATATTTCAATCATTATCAGTCAAAATGCAATAGTGAGTATGTCCGAACCTTCTGACCTTTATCGAAACTTGATACATGTCTATTATGTGCTTGAACCCGTCCGACTGAAAATATTTTTTGGACATATCACAGACTATCTTTTAAATCTAATGACCTAATCAACCTACCAATTAACCAATATTGCGGGTTTGGCTATTCCAAACCCATGTGTTTATTTTTTGCATTTTTAAATTGATTTAAAATTAAATCATAATTGACAAACAAATAATATTAAAAAATGAAATACTGTACTGTGGAGACAAATTGATATCCCTCATTATCCTATATGAAAATGTACAGAGTTACCTAAAACTTTAAATATTTGATCATTACTATAGAAAAGAGAATTAATCAAAAAACTAGTAGATGTTTTACCCCAAATATATTAATTATTTCTTAACATATTTGTTGACCATTATTTTGAAATCATTGTTGATGCTACCAAAAATCCTACCTGTATATTTTTCGAGCTTGATGATTCGGATTGAGTACGATCGTAGTCTTCCGGTACCTGAATTAAAGGCAACGAGGTGTGTTCTCGTTGTCCCTTCGATACTTAAGTCAGAAAGGAAATTATAAGCGTGAGACTATAAACTGAAAAATAATAAAAAAACGTACCTGAATAATGGCTCAAGGCTCTATTTTTATAGAGGTAGGTAGTGCACTCCTAGTAGGATTGTGCCGGTTGGATGTTTTTATCCAAGGGAATCCTATTTATAAGGAATGTCCTACTCGTAATGAAATTGTCTGACAAGTGGTATAAGAGTTGATATAGAGTTCTTGGGTGTTTAGGTGTTTGTTTGTTAGGCACCTAGGTTTAGAAGGTCTGCTAGTGGAGTATGTCCCGAGGATTATTCCCAAGAACTTTGGGGTGATGTTCATATCCATATGAGTTTCCTCGAGGACCAAAATACCTTGAGGTCTCAGAAGATCACGAGGACATATGGCAAAAAGGTGAGTTGGAGCACATATGGACTCCTCGGGATAGAGTCCTCGGAGTATACCAATATTGGCATAATCAATTGTAATTACTCAAAATATGACATTTTCCATCCACGCAGGACTTGTAGATAAAATCAAAATTACTAATCCTTATCTGTAGACTGTAAATGTCATTTTTCGAAGATTTATTTTAGGAATAGTCACTGTCTATTTAAACCTTGAGAAACCATCACAAAACAAAAAATAATCTCCGTACATTTAAAAAATTTCATTAAGGATGACACGAATAGTCTACCTTTCTTGTGTGGAGTAGAAGCATGTGCAATGATTTTCAATCAACGCGATAGTGAAGACAAGATTCAGCTTTCGTCGTTACAGCCTCTACTCTTGCTTCGGGATTCGAGAAATCTTTCAAGAAATGGAACAAGGTTGTAAAATCATTAGTCTAGTTCATTTTAAAGATCGAGGAATTGAGAAAAATCCCTTGTTCCATAAAAGTCTCTTGGTTAAAAAATTTTTGGGATTTTTTTTTTTTCCCTTTCTAGGAGCTTAATAAAATCTCGTGAGCACTCGGCGAGCCACGAAATAGAAAGTTTGGGGTCGTAAGGGGCGAAAATCATTGCACAGGCTTGTACACCACACAATAAAGGGAAGGGCACGTAAAGGATCTTCAGATCCATCATGCTATGCTTGGCGCCTATTTGGTGTAGATCAATATAAGATTTTAGTAGATTTTTATAAAAATTAATGAAATACATGATTGAAAAGTTATAAATTCCATAATGTGTCTTGTGACTTAAAATTTTAATCTGATTAAAATCTACCCCAAACAGGAACTTTGTATGTTATAAATCAGTTTAGTATAATAGTCCATCCTGATTAATTTGGTAATATTAAAGAATAGTTTCTAAACTTGACCCTATCAGTATATCTGATTTTCTATTTAATAATTTATTTTCTTAATTACAGTGTAAAGAATAGTACAAGGGTAAATCTTTGCTTGTATATTTCAATGGTGAGTGATATTGAATTAAAACTCAAGTTATTTATACAGTTTTTACAATGGGTAAAATTTATAATGCTCATTGTGAATTTGACAACGTGTTATTGCCATGTCACTAGTGATAGTATGACATGGTGTTGCTACATTCACAATGAGCATTATAACTCTTGTCCACAGTATTTAACATATGTATACAATTCATATTTATTTTTACGTCACACAATTGATATTTTAGGTTAACAAGTTGGGACATATTATGTCGACCGAATGGCCCATGTTGTATGTTATGTTCGATATTATATTTATCGTCAGTCGAAAATCGTCATCAAGAATAAGATATGCTAACTAATTAAGATTAAGGATAGGAATACGTTGAAAAAAGTTAGATACATTGATTGCAATTAAAATTTGCAACATGAAGTACATTAAATACAACTCTACGTGATAACTTGAAAAACGACACGTAAAACGTATATTTTGATCAATCATGCTATTTGCACAATTTGGTTGACAATCATATAAGTTGACAAGCATCATATTCATTTATTTGAAAAATTGTTTTTGAAATCAACAACAAAGATCTTTTCAACACATACATTACCAAGTTGGTTGTACAACTAACTTAATTCTATTTGCATGGCTAGACAAAGCAAATTAAGAATTAAAAACAATAACATAATCGAAGAAACATAAATGAAAACAACCTTGAAACAAAAATTATATCAGTCAAGAGCAATTACTCTTTTTATTCTTAGGTCAACATCAGATAGCAAATAACTGTCTATAGCAAGTGTTTTGCTGGAGGACCGCCAGGCATGCTAGTTGGGCCACCTGTTCCGGCAGAGCCAAGATCAGCCATGTCCCAGCCGTAGGCGGCCGCCTGTGTCCCCTCCCCATGTGTTGGAACAGTGGAATGTCCAACATTACTCGGGTTGCTACTGTTTTCCACACCGTATTGTTGGCGATTTGTGCTGTCTTGTGCGTGTTTTCTTTCGTGTTGAGCCACCTTTTCTGCAGCTTTGTTCACATGAATATCCATTGCAGCTTCAGCTTCTCTTGCCAGTCTTACCTCGTGAGCGACGTCAACCCGCGCTTTAGCCAACTCTTTCTCCGCCTACAAATTGTGAACTTTTAGAGCATCTTTGGTATATACGCAATATTAGACATGACTTGAGAGTAGAAACGAATCCAGGTGAGCATACGGCCACTCGAGCGACCACCCAATATAAGGGAAAAAAATTTCCAACACAGCCAGCACGGGTGGCCACAGGGCCTTGCTGGATGCTAGCTCTGCCCCTGCTTGACAGTGCTGAACTTATTTTCCTTCTTTATACTATTTAGTGATGTGTAATTTACCTTATCAAATGTGTCACTCATTAAAAAAAAAAATTGTAAATTTGATTATTATTTATTCTTACCTTTTCTTCCTCTTTTGCTTCAGCCTTGGCCTTGCGCATGGTGCTCATGTCATTCAACTTTTCCTTTATAGCCTGCATTTTTCCTTTTCTTTGTGCAAGTATTAAATTGAAAGTATCCTATTTTATTACAGCAAGCATTATAACATAGTATATATAGATAGTGAAATTTGCAGCAATGGGTTCAAAATAATCCACTTTTCAGGCGAAAAAAGCTCATTTTAATGGTTAAAATACATTAAATGTGTTAGCCATGGAGATTTTTTCTCACTGGAAATAAAGTTGTTTTAAACTAATGGCTCCGCGTAATTCTTTCACATAAGCTAAGAATATTGTCCATTTTTAGTGGGTATGATTAAATTAAGTACCGGTAGTTGATGAAATATATAGTTGAAAAGTCGATAAAAATTGTAGATGCCATGAAATATTTGAGTAAAATATCTAAGTAGATAAATATGATTTTGAGCTAGCAATTTTGAACCTTTGCAATCCACATTTCCCAACAATGGTTTCAATCGAAAAATGTGATTTTATTCAATTTTATTTTAACCTGTGTAGTAATCAAATTTTCAAAACAGATTAAAAGCCCAACTTATAAACAATGCACCAACAAAAATCAAAATCAAGATATATCTGAAATCACGCAACTGTTACAATTCAAAAGCATCTAGCAAAGTACATAAAATAATATATTGTACTTTTACAAGTTAGTTTCAATTCCAAAATATGATTAACTACATAGACGTATGTAATCCAAAATAATAGCATAGGCAATAAAATAGTCTAGTCAAGTTCCAAAAAATAGAAGACTAGTGTAATTCAAAACAGTAGCATAGGCAATAATATAAAGTATCAACCATCAAGGTATAAAGATAGTTAAGTGCAATGAAGAACTTCAAACCATTTATCATCGTGTGACTCATGATCTCGTGATGATCACGGATGAATAGTGGTTAATTATACGTTAGTCCGCAGAGAAGATTTTCATTGACCATTTCTATTTGGTTGCGAAAAATCAGTTGAAAAATGTATGCCCGACTAAGAAGTTTTATTAGTCAGTAAAAGAGTATTTTCGTCGACTAATTTTTGGTTGCTCAAAAATCATAGTGTTTTTGTAGTGTGGGTTTTAAGAAAAGGGAACCAAATAAGGGCTTCTTAAGAAGAGAAACAAAAATAAACTGCAAAACAATTATTTAAACTCATACTATTGATTTGCATCATTTAAGCTTTTAAAGAGTAATAAAATTATTTATTGATGTTATTACATGAGATTTTGCTAAATCAACGGTGGAGAAACTTGAATTCGAGGTATTTATCTTTTAAAGAGGAATTAAAGTGGTTTGTTTATATTTTATCTTTGACATACCCTCAACTTATAGATCAGATTCAGTTGTTTTCCACTCGATTCTAATACGGTGATCAACCATCTTATCTCACTTCATCAGTTCAGTCCTTATTCCCACTAAGATGCATGTTGGAGATGACTTAGAGAAATGGGCTATGTAAGGGTTGGTTTTTTATATATTTTTTGACTAGTTTTAACCCGCAGAGCGTGATCAAAATACAATTTAAATAGAAACTTGGACAGAGTTTGGGTATATATAATGTGGTAAACGATTATGAAAAACAAAAATTAAGGAGTAGAAAATAGAGAAAATCCAAGGCGAGATATTATCTCTTTCCTTAAGACAAATTGTCCTGTTACGGCGCTCACGATGAATGGAACTTGTCTCCCAAGATACAATTGGTTCACAACTTATTGTATCAACATTTCAAACCAAGGAAATGTATGAAAATGCTATAGAAATATAAAGGAGATAATTGCAAGAGGAGAATGAGTACTCAATGCAATTGGTGTACCAAAAACCATATCCATAAAATCCTATTTATAGATGTAGAAAGGGTACAAATAAAGTAGTGTGAGCCAAAACATGCATCCTTTCGAAAAGTTGCAACACTTGGCCAAAATTTGCATCCTTTCGAAAGGTTGCAACACTTCATTTCTTTCAATTTTGAACCGTAATTTCTCATTTATTGGAAGTTGAAGTTGACATGAAGTCACACCTTTTCATTTTTCACTTTTACACACCTTTTCAATTTTCAATTTTCAATTAATTTTTTGAACCAATTCCAACAATTCCCCACATGAATGGAAATTTGGGTACACATATGTAAATGCGATGATATGATACAATGTAGAGAAGAAGCGGAGAAATACTGCATCAGGGATGGTGGTTTCTAGTCTTGAACCTCCCTCAATGAAATACTATCGGATTTACTCGGCTAATTGGTAAACCATAGGTTTTGAACCACTCAGCATTTGGTGTAAGTCAAGACAACAGTACTAACACAGATATCTTCCATATTCCATACTTAGTTCTCATGACTTGATTCATTATGACCCTGAACCCTTCTTGGTTTCATAATTGTTTAGAGAATTCAAGCCTTAAACAATTCTCATCGAAGCGGCCCTACTTCACACTTACATAGAAGACCTCCTATTAAGAGTATTATGTCCTACTCCACTTGACTTAATCAAGATATATGAATCATTAAAAGATAATCTTAACCTCTATCCACTCTGCAGAAAGCACTTTAGTATCATAAGAATGAGTTAGGAATTCTAATTTTCTAAGTGCTTCATGGAATTTCACAACTTAGTTGTCCCTTTGAACCAAGATCTTGGGATCTCCAGTTAATAAGGTTGGGTTATCATTGCAAAAACTCTTACATAGTAGGCTTTAATCTCATTCCTCTCGATATAGGCAAACTTTTTGTAAGTGGATCCACAATATTCTCATTTGATTTCATATAGTCAATGGAGATAACGTCATTTGAGATCAGTTGCTTAATGGTGTTATGTCTACGACGAATATATCTAGACGTATCATTATATATGCTGCTTCGAGCCCTTCCGATTGTCAATTGACTATCACAGTGTATACTTATTGTAGGTACCGGCTTGGGCCAATTTGGAACATCTTCTAGGAAATTTCGAAATCATTCTGCTTCTTCTCCTGCTTTGTCCAAAGCAATAAAATTAGATTCCATCGTTGATCGAGCTATGCACGTTTTCTTTATTGATTTCCATGATACAGCAACTCCATCAATGGTGAATACATAACCGTTAGCGAACTTGGAATCCTTCATATCGAATATCCAATTCACACCACAATATCCTTCTAGTACCGTAGGATATTTTGTGAAGTGTAATCCATATGTTAAGTTATACTTTAAGTACCTTAGAACCCTCGTCAAAGCCTTCCAAGGATCATTTTTGGATTACTTGTAAATCTGCTAAGTTTATTTACCACAAAAGTAATATCCGGTCGAGTGCAGTTTGTAACATATATAAGACTGCCAATTATTTGTGAATACCTTAGTTGTGATATGTTTTCTCCCGTATTCTTGACTAAGTACATACCCGGATCAAGAGAAGTTCTTGCAGAACTTTCCTCAAACACGTTAAACTTCTTAAGTACTTTTTCTATATAGTGAGATTGTGCAAATACAATTTCTCCTACGTTATAGAGATTTTAATCCCTAAGATTACATCTACCACACCCATATCTTTCATATCAAAATACTTTGTTAGCATCATTTTGGTGTTAAGTAACATTTTGTGACTATTGTTCATTATTAACATGTCGTCCACGTATAAACATACAATTACATAGACATTCGGTGTATGTTTAATATATACACATTTGTCACATTCGTTGATCTTGAATCCATTTGACAACATTATTTTGTCAAACTTTTGGTGTCATTGTTTAGGAGCCTATTTTAATCCATACAAAGACTCAACAAGTTTACACACTTTTTGTTTTTGGTTAGGAGAAACGAACCCTTCCGATTGTTGTATGTAAATCTCCTCTTCTAACTCACTGTTTAGAAATGCCTTTTTTACATCCATTTGATGAAGCTCAAGATTATGTATTTCCGCAATTACAATTAACAACCTTATCGACGTGATTCTAGTCACGGGTAAGTGGGTATCAAAGAAGTTAAGTCCTTCTTTTTGTCTTTATCCTTTAGCAACCCATCTGGCCTTATATTTATCAATGGATCCATCAGATTTCAATTTTTTTGAATATCCATTTGCATTCTAAAGGCTTGTTATAGGGAGGTAAATCAACCAACTCTCACTTATGGTTTTGCATTATAGAATCTATCTCGCTATTGATAGCTTCTTTCCAATGCGGTGCTTCTGGTGTAGACATTGTTTCATCGAAAGTTTTTGGATCGTCATTTGTCATATAAGTTAGAAAATCTGGGTCAAACATCTTGTAAGTCATGTCCCTTTTACTACGCCTTGGTTCTTCCTCATTTGAAGTTCCATTGGTAATTTCATATGTTCTCTTATTAGAACTCGTATTTTCCTTATCTTTGCAAGGAAAAATATTTTCAAAGAATATCGCATTCCTTGATTTGATTATGGTCCCTTTATGTACGTCTTATATTTTGGATTTGTGTACAAGAAATCGATATGCACTACTATTATTGGCGTATCAAATAAATATGCAATCTATCATTTTAGGACCGATTTTCACTTGTTTTGGCTTAGGCACCTCAACCTTAGCCAAACACCCTATACTTTCAAGTATTGGTAGGATGGAGGATGACCTTTCCATAGTTCATATGGTATCTCTTTTATTTTCTTAAGAGGTATTTTATTAAGAAGACTATTTACCGTTAAAATAACCTCCCCCACATATTTTGAGGTAAACCCGAACTTCTTAACATAACATTCATCATTTTTTTAAGTGTTTGATTTTTATGTTCTGCAATACCATTTGATTAAGGAGAGTAAGGTGCCGTTGTTTGATGAACAATTTCATGTTCAGAGCAAAAATCTTTAAATGTTACCCCATATTCACCTCCTCTATCACTATGAATATTCTTTATTTGTTTTTCAAGTTGTGTTTCAACTTCAACCTTATAGATTATGAATGCATCTACATCTTTACTTCTGAAAAGAAGGACATAACAAAACTTTGTACAATCATCAATAAATGTCATAAAGTATTTCTTACACCTCAAGTTTGTACAAATTTTAGATCACATACATCGCTATGGATTAATTCAAGAGGGGTTGTATTCCTTTGTATTGAATGGAACGGTGTATTAGCCAATTTTGCTTCAACATATACTTCACATTTATAATTAGGATTGATTTTATGCACCGAAATTAAACTTTGATTCATTAGTTTGCGCAACGATTTGTAATTCACATGCCCGAATCGATTATGCCACAAACATGAAGGCTCGAGCAAGAAAAGAAAATTTATAGTTTTATTCATAACTACTTGCTTCGGTACAATTGTAAGAACATTCAACTTGAACATTCCATCACACATGTATCATTTCCTTACATACAACTCATTTTTAGACAATACAAATTTATCGGATACAAATGCAAGTTTAAAACCATTCTTGCTAAGTAAAGACTCGGACACTAAATCCTTTCGTATTTTCGGCACATGTAGGACATTGTTGAGGACGAGTTCTTTCCCGGATGTCATTTTCAAAGTGACTATGTCTTGTCCTTCAGCTTTAGAACTTGTAGAGTTTCCTATGTATAGTTGTTCCCCGTTCAATTCTTGATAGTTGGAGAACATCGTCTTGTCCGCACACACATGGCTGGTAGCGCCGGTGTCAATCCACAATTCTCTAGTATTTCTAATCATATTGCATTCGGACACTACTGCAGATAAATGTTGGATAGAGTGTCATTTGCAACCATGTGGGCTTGGACATTCTTCTTTAACTTTCGACATTCACTTGAACGATGTCCAGCCTTACCACAGTTGTAACAGTTCCCTTTGAACTTCTTAACCTTCTTGGAATTTTCTCTTCGCGGTGCATAATTAGGAGCCTTTCGTTTCTTATTTGTTGCCTTTGGTTCTATTTTAACAAAGTTTGTACCATCTTGATCAACCGGCCTTCATTCGATTTTTCGATTGTCCTCTTCAATCCTCAAGCGCGCAATCAATTCTTCCAAATTCATTTCCTTGCATTTGTGCTTAAGGTAATTTTTGAAATCTCTCCACATATGAGGGAGTTTCTCAATAATGGCAGCCACTTGGAATGATTCACTCAATTCCATTTTCTCAGCATGGATGTCGTGCAACAAGACTTGAATCTCTTGCACTTGGCTAATCACGATTTTGGAATCCACTATCTTGTAGTCCAAAAATTTGCTGACAATGAACTTTTTTGTTCCGACATCCTCGATCTTGTATCGTGTCTCCGAAGAATTTCATAGTTCCTTGACTGATTCATTTGAACTATACACCCCATATAATGTATTATCCAATCTGCCTAGGATATAGTTCTTGTATAGGAAGTCCGAGTGTTTTCATGCATCTAAAGCAATAATTGATTCACAATTATTTTTTCATTCTTGTACAGTTGGTGCAGTTTCCTTTAGAAATTTAGCCAAATTAAGAGTGGTGAGATAAAACAATATCTTTTGTTGCCATCTCTTGAAGTCCACTTATGCAAATTTTTTAGGCTTTTCCCTATGTGAGATAGTAGTAATATGCAACGGTACGACCACGGGGATACTACATTATTGAAACCATTTTGACTTAACGAAGTCTCAATGGTAGTCATTTCTGTTACACAAACAGAAGTTCAACAAAATGATAATAATATCGGTGAAAAAATAGTACACAGAGCACTATTCAAGCAAAGTAATGGTTTGTCCACAACCAACCAAAAAGACACAAGAAATTTGTTTTAAGTTTGTTGGAGACAACTTAAAGAAACATGCTATGTAAATGTTGGTTTTTGATATATTTGTTCGACAAGTTTTAACCCGTGGGAGAGTGATCAAAACACAATTTATATGAAAATTTGAACAGAGTTTCGGTATATATAGTGTGGTAAACGATTACGAAAAACAAAAATTAAGAAGGAGTACAAAATAGAGAATAATTCAAGACAAGATATTATCTCTTTCATTAAGATAAATTGCGCCGCTACGATACTCACAATGAATGGCACTTGTCAACCAAGATATAATAGATTCATAACTTGTGGTAGCAGGATTTCAAACCACAAGAAACCGGCGAACTTTTGACATAATTTTTCCTCTACAAAGAAAATGCATAAAAATGCTATAGAAATAGAAAGAAGATAATTACAAGAGGAAAATGAGTACTCAATGCAATTGATGTATCCAAAATCATGTCCATAGGGTCCTATTTATAGATGTAGAAATGGTGCAAATGAAGTAATGGGAGCCAAAACATGCATCCTTTCGAAAAGTTGCAACACTTGGGCCAAAATATGCATCATTTCAAAAAATTGCAACACTTCATTTCTTCCAATTTTGGACCGCAATTTTTCATTCATCCAAAATTGGTTTCGAGATTTCAAATATACCACAACAATCTACTCAATGAATAGAATAAATTGGTATGTTTACTTTTGTAATTTGACAATCGGATCAAATCCGAATATTTTGTTGAAATTGACACGAAGTTACACATTTTCATTTTCCACTTTTACACACCATTACATTTCCCAATTTTCAGTTTATTTATTTGAACCAATTCCAACAATGCACAAAAAAACATCAAACATAAAAGCTAGCAATATTTTCAAATCATGAAATAGTTATGTAGCATAATTGTGCATCATAAATGCATAATATATTCAATATGTATAACAAATCCATAGTTCACTGATTTCAGCATCATAGATACTTTTCCCTTTCTCTATGGACAGAAAACAGCTCCTAGGATCGAGAGTATTATTTTAGTACTGAAGCTTGATAACGTTGATATTTATTTTTCCTTCTTAGGTTATATATAGTTCAAGAAATAAAACGACGCTCAAAACCCTAGTCGCCTGCCAGGGATATTTCTTCTTGAGCATTCATTGCCTCCTGGAACTCTGGTAAAATCTTGTCGTCTATACCAGATGTTTTTTTAATTGTTCCCAAGCAGTTATCTTTAGGTCTACAATGTGGCAGGTACATTAACGGACAAGCAGCATTGGAACGCTCGAACCTGCAAAATATAATAAACATTGGAGGATAATGGTTGCTCAAAAAATGCGTAGGAATTATATTTCATTTGCATAATCAATTGAACTTTTCTCATTTTGAACCTGCAAATTTCTGGGGGGGGGGGGGGGGGGGGAATCTAGAATTTTAGACGAGAGAGAGAGAGAGCAAAGCAGTATAACGCACTTGTAACCAAGGAGAAAATAGTGAAGGAAAATTGCAATTTCAAGCTTGGCAAGATCATTTCCTGGGCACAGTCTGCTTCCACCTCCAAAAGGAAGGAAACTTCCAGCTTTGGGTGTAAATCCCTGTAGATCACAGTCCACAGTACATGAATCAGAATCAGCATACAACAGCAAAACCAAACTAAGACGTGTTCCAATAAATTTGGGGTCGATTACATGAATCATTTTTTTTCCCACTCCACTGGATTCATTCTAGATGTACTCGTAGATTCAGAAAAAATGAGGGGAAAAAAAACTCACATCCCATCTGGAAGGATCAAACTTCTTTGGCTCAACAAATGTTTCCCAGTCATGGTGAACAGTCCTAAACCAGACCAAAACTTTCCATCCACGAGGAATGGTGTAACCTGAAATTAAGACAAGCCAACTTTTGTCGTCATACATAATTGAAAGTACATTTCTAACACATTAGTCTGGCACATGAAATGGCAAATTTTTTTGTATCAACTTGATAAAGTTGAAGAAAATGCGTATTCTTACTGACCGCTGATATTGACATCTTTATTTGCCTCTCTGAAGACCACGAACGAGAATGTAACCACACGAAGCGTTTCATCAATTACCTTAAGGTTAGGTTGAAAAGAACAAATTTTCAGTACATGCGAATATGAATTAATCTGGTGAAGCTGAATTTTGAAGGCTAAAAAAGCTTGCCACCTTAGAAAGATATTCCATCTGTCTTACTTCCTTCAGTGTTATACCCTTTTGGCCGGGTGGCTTATTTTTCACAATTGCCTCTTGTTCTGCCTGAATTGTTATCGATGACAATATAGAGAAAAACTGGGTTAGAAAAAAATAATTCGAACTATGATTGAACCAATATAATTTAAGGCAATTTCCTAAGATCTTAACCATGATCCTGAAGATAACACTGAGTCATCAGAATGGCTTGTTTTATAAGATAGATTGGATAGTTCTGAACAGTATAAGCAAAAAAACAAGTTAAAAATATTGTTAATTATAGTGTCTAGGTCAAGTTCCGTCCAATAATGCAGCGCATGAAACATCACCCTAATTATTGACCCTATAATATCGAGGACAAGATCAACTCAAAAATAATAAACTGGATTTAGGTACCTTAGCTTTTTCAAAAATTTCAGGATGCGTCTGCAGAAAAAGGGTAGCCCACATAGTGATATGCCCTGAAGATTCGTGACCTGCATTCAGATACATTACCAGAACATCAATGATCTCTTCATCAGTCAATTTTCTTCCATTCTCATCTTCCACCTCCATAAGAGTATCCATCATGTCTTTCTTATGTGTCGATAGATTCTTCCTTCTCCTCACCCTTCGCTCGTCCACTATGGACTGGAAAGTAGCGACCAACTTCTTACGTGCCTGAAATGGTAACGCACGATTTAAGCATTCAACTAGAGACAATTTGGTATCAAACGAAGGATCCATGTATCAGAACCACTTCATTTAAATGCTTAAGTAGGAGTTTTCCTTTGATTTATTTTTTCATCACATGATTGACACCAACATATATTTGTACGCTTTTCATGAGTGGGTTGTGGAAAACTTGAATGGAGGACAGTTACTTCCCTGCTACTATATTGGACTTCCTCGTCTAAGAAAACGAACCAAAACTCGAATCTTACCTTAAGTGCCTTGTAGTAAGCAAATCCAGGGACATTGATTGCCATTGCTCTAACTCCATAATTCAGTACGGTATACTCTCTCTCCAA
>NC_036241.1:13467675-13468545 GCF_002742605.1 Olea europaea var. sylvestris | reverse complement strand
TTGAATGTCAAGTTCAAAAAACTAACGATCTGAAAAAGCTTCAAGTGTATGTTTGATATGCAGACACGACTAGACAGTGTAATAAACAAGATTTTAGTTTGTTTTTCTACTTTAATAATGTCTAGTACTATCCAATCCTCTCTACCAAACATTCTGTAATAGTTTGTTCCTGATCTCACTTGAACATTGTGGTCCTTCACAGCTGAAGGAATGATCTCCGAGCCAAAGTCGTTGCATGAAGGATACTTTGACTGTAGAAGCTTTAGTAGGACGTCAGTTCTGAAAACATAAACTCCCATTGATGCAATATAAGGATATTTTGGAGCCTCTTGTTCGGAAAGTCCCAGGACAGAGGTATCGACTCGCTGCAGAATATCGTCAGACAACCCAAGAAATGTTATAATACGTATAGAACAGAAAATTAATAGGTTAAACAGTTGATGGTGAGCTCCCAAAGATACGAAGTCAGGGATGTTGAAAAGAAAATCGAAGTTTTAGAAATAAGGTTAGATACTGGGAATTGTATACCATTGCTCTCAGAGCAGAGCCCTTGGGTTTCTCAGCAAATTGAGTTATCTGCCCGGATTCATCAATTTTCATCAATCCATAGTCTGAAGCTCGGCTGCAAAGCAAAAGAAAATCGAAAACTACTCACCAACTCATCAAGAAAAACATTGATAAACAATTTTTTGATGCCAAGCAAAAAATACATTTCGTATTTTCAACTAATAAGAGGTTTTAAGGGTTATCTATCTAAGGTTGTAAGGAGTAAAGATGCCACATATACATAAAACAGAAGATGCAGTATCATGTAAATCAGAGTTCCACCAAAATTTACTCAAATATTTTTCTTTTATTATTATTATTATT
>NC_036241.1:13455897-13458430 GCF_002742605.1 Olea europaea var. sylvestris | reverse complement strand
GATGACTCTCAAGTCATATGACTATAGTACACCGAGTTTTAGATTCCTTTGTAGTTTTAATCACTTGAGCCACTATGAGAGAGGTAGAAGATGTATCACTTTTGCTTTTGATATTAGAATCTATTTTTCGTTTTGTTAACATCTTATGTGTAATATTTCTTTCCATTAAGCTTTCTAAACGACTTCTGTAGTGAGATTCATGCCGATCACTTCCAAGGCAGAAGACTATAGGGCACCAGGTTTTTAGATACCTTTGTAGGTTTAATCACTAGAGTTATAAAGGCTACGAAAAGAAGTAAAAGATTTATGATATTTGATTTTTTTTTCATTTAAATGATCAATGCCCATTTTAGACTCCTTAACTCAAACTCTTTCGACCAACATTGGGATCCGAAAACTCTAAACCATCACACTTTTATGAAAATAAGCACTAACCTTCCCACCGCAAGTTGATTTATAGCAGCTTGGTTTCTATATAAAGGACTTGGAAAATTTTATTCAAACTTAGGTCAATAACATCGACAATTAATTCCACTTAATTAAGTTATTCCCCAACATAAGTGATAAGTCCATATGGCTATGTGCTCAAATAATCAAATCTAACATGGATAAGTTTTCAAGTAAAAGCATAAGTTATGGTGTTGTCCAGCATCTAACTAATTATGTACTCAATTCAAACAAATAAACATCATCATAGGTGGCAAGTCGTTTAACGCTAGCTCGACACTTTTTTTTAACAGTTATACAGACTCGATCAGAGTTGAAAAATAAATATATATTGGTTCCAAGTATCATAATACCTACCCATCCCATCCCATCCCAAACTAAAATATTATATTGCCTCCAATGTAAGAGCCAAAAATAACTAAAGTAAATGAGTAAGGATCAGAAACTCATTAGAGTAGATGCGAACAAGTGGAATGATCAAGCTGGTCCAACTAGTAGATGTCATGACAACCACCATTTTTTCTTGGTGCTAGAGTTTAATTTGCTGTTTCAAGAATATAAAATAAATATTAATGATAGTATATAAGGTTTAAATATTTGCAATGAATTCACACCAAAAATTCTAATCTTCTAACTTTTAGAAAAACTATCTAACAGAGCGTACGTCAAGCTAGGAAAAGAAGAGTTTTTAAAATTCATTTGGAGATTGAAATCTTGGTGCGCAACCTTAAGAATGCATATCACATCAATGTAAGTTCAATATCATGCTAGGATGTTAACGATGAGTCCAAAAGAAAATGAATTCAATAAGTAAACATGCATAAATTATTAATGTAAGTCCTAAAGTACTACCTAAATTTTTTTAAAAATCATTAAATGCATAAGTTCTTAACCATGGTCCTAAAATCTAATGCACTTCCTAAAAATACGTGTAATGTAATATCTAATCAAAATGAGTGAAAGATGATAGAAAATGGGTTGCCTCCCATTAAGCGTTCGATTTATAGTCTAGAGCTTGACTTTTGGCACAAATATGTTATGGCACTTTGAATATAGCCTTGGAGGTCCTGCTTAGTTTGCTTAATACAATTTTTTTCCGAACTGCAACTTTCATCCAAATTTTAACCCTACCATTCTCCAAGTAGTATGACCCTCCCTCATCACCTGTTTTAAACTCGACAATGTAGACCTCAATCTCCTCATAATTTCAATTTCCCATATATGGTGGATTTGTCTCCACATGTATTGCACAAACCTTAATCTCACTGAAGTTAATGTGAGTGAATTGAGAGTGCACAATACATATGTTATAAGCGTCTGATGGATTTTGCAACTTAAAGGTGTCATGAATTACTGTGTCAACCACCTCAATCTGGAAATAGCTGTGTGACTCAGCAGGTTATTTCATCGCTTTGAACATATTGAAAGAGACTTGTTCCTCTCCTAGCTTTAGAATTAATTGACCTCACTGTACGTCTATGAAAGCTTTTCCAGTAGCCAAAAATGGTTGACCCAAAATGAGTGGTACATCCTTGTCTTCCTCCATGGAAATATGAGTTTCTCTACCTTTACCAAAACATCTTCAATGATTCATCGTGGATGAGTAAATGATCGATCAGCCATCTGTAGAGCTACCATAGTTGCCTTAAGTTTTCTCAATATTATTGTCCTGAAAATAGAAAGTGGCATCAAATTAATATTAACACCCAAATCACATAAAGCTTTTTCAAAATAGCAAGTTCCTATAGTGTAGGGTACATTAAAACTCCTTGGATCTTTTAGCTTTGAAGGTAACTTTTTCTGAATTCTAGAGTTGTATTTTACTGTCAACATTACCATTTTGTGCTCTTCTAGCTTACTTTTGTTGGATATGACGTGTTTCAAGAATTTTGTATAGTTAGGTATCTGGGTAATTGTCTCAGCCGACAGAATGTTTATGTGAAGTTTCTTGAAGATCTCCAAAAATTTGATGTACTGTCGATCCATCTTATATTTCTTCAATCTTTGAGGGAATGAAATTGGGAGCTCGTATGGAATGATAGGAGCGGTTGCTTTAGCCCATGATTTATCTGAACCCTCTTTGGTA
>NC_036241.1:13447318-13449928 GCF_002742605.1 Olea europaea var. sylvestris | reverse complement strand
TTATTGGCTAAATCTTTTACCAACATGTATTAGTAAAAAAGAAAGATGCCAAAGATGCACATGAATTTCATAAAGATTTTTTTTATTTTTATTTTTTTAGCATTAGTATGTTGGCTAATGTTAATGGAACATGAATTATTTGTAGTCAGGAACATGAAACAATTGCAGTCTTGTTAGTGCATTAGTACGCGAATTTGATGCAAACAGGAACATGGAATAAATTCACTATATTCATTAAATTATTGGTGCAGCACATGAAAAAAATAAATTGAAATTCATGTAGTAGTTGGTAGGCAAAAATTGAGGTCACGTACTCCGGCAGAAATAATATGATTTCGATAGATGTATATGTAAAATTCACGTGTTACCAAATTAATTTTGGTACACACAAAAGATGATTATACTTTAAAAAATTACTAAATCATCTAAACATTGAAGAATTAAACTTTCGTGCCGATAATGTGTTATGAAAAGAGAGAAGAGAAGAGGGAGAATAGAAAGAAGTCAATAGACTTGTATGTGTTTTATTGAGAACCAAAGTCTTATATTTATAGGATAGAATTAGGAATATAATGATAATAATTTCTATGGCTGTAGGAATACAATTATCATTCACTTTTGAATCCTAATAAACTTATCATTTACAACATAGAAAAATTTAATGAATATATTGTTTTTCTAATTATTTTGTTTGTAGATTTTATAGTAGTAATCAAGGGGTGCATAAACCTCGTGTTTACATTTGAAAGTAGCTAGAAATTAGTGGCGCGATCTATGGATTGATTGTAAGGCATCTGCATCGGATGTGTTATGAAGATAACGAATCTAATTTATATTTTATTGAATAGATCAGGCAATCGATCTATAAAATATGTTTTCAATTCATCATATTAATTCAAAAAATTTCCACCAGAGTAACATTTGTTACAACAAATAAGATTTGCTCCAAGTACCTTGAATAATTTTTTGCAATTCCATTCAAATCATTACCTGAATTACTCAAATATCTACTTATCTTCTAACTCAATCACGAGTAGGTGCATAATCTTGTAGCCTATGGCCTTCTGTTTCAAAAACTTCTCGCATAATAGAATTTTTAGATACTTCACCACTTACTGAAAAATATATAATTTGACGATCTTTTATATCATATTACAAATGAACGAGACACATAGGAGACATTCTATGACTTCTTGGCAACAACTCTAAATTCATTTTCAAATAACTGATGATGACCTCTCATCTTTAGACCCAATTTATACAACAGCAATATCCAAAATAATTAGGTATGAGCATAAATGACCATTTTGCCTCTCTAATTATTCTCACTAACTTAAGTTTCATTTTCTTCAACGGTCCTGTGAACAAATCACAGATGTCGAAGTTTAGTTGTCGCTAAATACTGAACTCAGATTTTAATTGTTCAACATAAAATACTTAAATAATTACTCTACCCATTTTCCAGGGTGATGATTCTCGACAAGAATTCATGTTCTCTACTCCTCTCATTCTTAAGTTCCCAACTTATTGAAATATTTGATCAATTAAATTGATCTCACCCATTGATGAATTAAAGAACAATTAAAATCGCGAAAAGATATACATAATCCTGTCAAAGGATTCAGATGAAATTCACAACGGTCAAGTGAAATTTAATTCTCCGCACGATCATGCTATAGAATTAAATTCAACACGTGGTCCGTTCAATACACTCCAAGTATACTAGTGTCACCTTTAATTATTTCTGTGATAAGGACAAATCACAAACCTAAATAGTGAATTGGTCAACACTACAATCTTCCAATATAAGGTACCAACCCTTATACATTGGTTGTGAACAAAATATTTATGATCAAAATATAAGTTGTGTCTCACTGTATTTCTCAACGTAAGTACCCAACTTATATTATCACAAGTGATCATAGGCACTTTAATTTCGCATGTTCAATAATAAATAAATGCAATAAATATAGTAAACATAATTTTATTCAATAAAAAAAATTATTATTGTTATTTTTACATCAGCAAAACTCTACCATATGGGAACACAACCTAACAAATTTCCACTTACCATAGAGTATATGTGTCATGTCCTGTAACCCCATGCTTTGCACATGTCCATTAAAAACCTTAGCCGATAGGCTCTTTATAAATGGATCCGCGAGGTTATCCCCAGTAACAATTTTATTGACAATCACATCTCCTTTATTAACTATCTCTCTCAAGAGATGATATTTCCGTTCAATATGTTTACCCCTTTGATGACTCTTGGTTCTTTAGCATTTGCAACTGCCCCACTGTTATCACAGTACAGTATCAGGGACTGTGCGGATGCAGGCACCACCTCGATATCCATTAGAAATTTTTTGAGCCACACCGCTTCCTTAGCGGCTTCACAAGCTACCACATACTCAGCCTTCATGGTGGAATCAACAATACATGATTGTTTGATACTTCTCCAAATAATGGCCCCACCACCAAGTGTAAACAGTGATCTTGATGTAGACTTGAGAAAGTCCTTATCAGAATGGAAGTCTGAATTTGTATAACCCATTGGAACAAGATCTGGTGATGAGTATAGCATGTAATTCCTTGTCCTTCGAAGGCACT
>NC_036241.1:13446602-13447218 GCF_002742605.1 Olea europaea var. sylvestris | reverse complement strand
CGATTTCCTTGAGTTTAATGGGCCTTATGAGCTTATTAGGTCTTACGTGGTTAAGTCATTATTAAAAAATTTCAATTAATGTCAACAAATAAAATGTGCGTAAGTTGATTTTAAAGATGAGTTTTAAATTTATTTTTTTCTGCAGAATATGCGTAAACAAAATGTCATCATTTGAGGTGCTAATGTCTTTTTTTATTTTTTTATTTTTTTTTCCTACAAGAACATTTAACTTGGACTATTGCTCATTAATTAATTTATGCTAAACGACCACGTTTTTGTTATTAGATATATCTGCTCAGAAGGACCACCTCAAAATATGTCTTTTTATTACAATATTAAATGGAGAAAGAAATTGCGGCACTCAAATAATAAATATTCAACTAGGAAATGGACCAATTTATTACAAAAGAGGTTAGCTCTTTGGACAAATTATTCCGCACTCGAGAGTACATAGCGAGACCCAGAACATTATAATTAATGAGATTTTGATGTGGGAGTTTAATTGGTAAAAAACTTAGGGCACAAATCTTCTCGACCAAAACATAAATAAATTATTTTTAAAATAAATATAAAATTTATTATTAAAAAATATATCAAAATGAATAATATTGAGAGA
>NC_036241.1:13436684-13437728 GCF_002742605.1 Olea europaea var. sylvestris | reverse complement strand
CCATACTAGGATGTGATTAAAAGCAATGAAGTAGAGAAATGCATTCTTGTTATGCAAGAAAAAATGGAGTCTATAAACAAAAAAGGAAATATGGGAACTACTTGAAAAACCAAAAAAACAAAAACTGGTTCTGTCTAAATAGTTTTTCAAGCACAAAGAAGAGATTCGAGGAGTGGAAGGGACAAAGTTTAGAGCTAGATTAGTAGCAAAGAGGTTTACTCAAAGGGAGAGAATAGACTACATTGAAATATTTTTTGCTATGGTGAAACACAATTCTATTAGACTGTTATTGGCCTTTGTTATTGTAGAGCAAGAATACGATGGCTACCAAGGCTTTACAGGCTCAATTTCACAATCCAAATCAACACCTCAAACCAAACAGCCCAAAATACCTCGAAGCCCCCACTTACAGTTAAAAGTTCACACATTTAGAGAACGACTACTAAGAAGGCTTCAATCAAAAAGAAGAATACCACTTAGGTTATGAGAAGGTAAAAGTAGAAACTGCAAAGAAAGAGCCAAGAATTCACCCATACATACACACATGGCCTCGAGAGGTCGAATAAAAACACTAGAATATAAGCAACCCAATTTTGTAAATAAGGTAAGTTCATTAGGTCACAACTAACGGGTTAAGGGCCCGATCAGTAATAAATGGGTTATCAAGTAGATCTCCAAAATATTAGCCATCTAAATAAGTAAAGAGCCGGGCCATGAGCAGCACAAATTAATTTGGCTGCTTCAAATGGCCCAACTAACTTTTTTGGGTCGAGTCGTTTCAATTGAGCTGTTAATATATCTTTCAGTCATTAGGCCAATGCCGATTGAAAATTAAACAAGTTAACATCTTAGCCTAGGAGGTCGTTTGAGAATAATTTGCCCAACAATCTCCACCTTGGTGTCAAATGACCTGCTAAGAAAACATATCTCCCATTAGTGATACCTCTAAAGGAGAACCGATAAAATAGGAAATCATTTACTAGTACTAATGCTCTGAAAGTCCTTGTAGCTTTAAAACATTACCAATGGCAACAACTTTGTGCC
>NC_036241.1:13426205-13428403 GCF_002742605.1 Olea europaea var. sylvestris | reverse complement strand
TATTGCAGATGATGATTTATATATAAGTACGGTTTTTATTAGTTTCTGATTTGTATATTATCAATGTGTAGTTAACATGAACTAGCTGATTTTGTCCCTAATTTATGTCTTTAGTTCAACGCCTTGTTGACAGCTGACTTGGAGCACACAACCAAGCTAGCTGTATTTTTTTATTTTTTTTTCTATTCTGAAAATTGTATTCATGATGCATAAAGAATTGGGATTATTCCATTTGAAATAGACAATTCATTTGTGGTGACAAAGTGGTTAGACCGTCGAAGCCAGTGACGGCCCCACCGAGAAAAAGCTATTCACTTTTCTGGGCTAGTGCTCAATGAGCCGATTTGTAGGATGGAAATTGGAAATTAATGAATCTGCCTAAGTCCATCAACCCCATGAAGTAATCTATAGATAGTAAAGTGAATTAGCACGGTTTGCTGGCGATCTTACCAGGGACGCGAGCCTTTACGAGCCCTAGCCTTGAATGACTGGACCTGGGTCATGTAGTCGGGTCGTTAATCTTAGTAGCACCTGAATTGATATGGACAATCTGATCTTTAAAGTAGTTTGTGTCGTTCTTGAGAGTCAAACATTTCAAGATCTCACACCATTGCTATTGACTGCGGCCGCAATAACCAACTAGGTTCACAGCTCACTTCAATAAGAGTCAACAAGAGTTGAGATAAGTCAAGGTTTACGGTCCTTTTAACTGTTCCTCGATCGTCTTTCGACTAATTTTTGATACATTAGAACCTTAAATCTTCACTAAAAATAGCGTTACTCTTGCATAGTCATTTGATAATAATAGTTGATGTGACGAGGTGTCAAAAACTTTTTTCTGGATGCCACAAAGTTCAACTCAGCAATCTGACTAGAGGTCGCTTGTTTGACATGGAAGACCACTTGACTAGTTAATCTCTCCCAACTCTTACTAAAACTATGTTACTCTAGCCTAGACGAATTAGACCAGTAGATGAAATGACCTTTAATTGGGTCCATGAGATCTCACTCTCAAACTTAAATCCATATTCAAATTCAACCAAGACTCTTAACAAACAAAATAGAGTTGACAAACTAAACCATTGCATAATTTCGATCAACAATATTTGATAAAACTATGTAATTTCCCGTCGCTGGGGTGGATGTAGGGGAATAGGCTAGGCTGTATCCCCTCCCCCCCCCCAGTCCAATATATATATATTGTAAAAACAGTTTTTTATGTGTAATTTTTTTTTTCGTGTATTAGCGTGGCTTGAAATTTTATAGGCCGATCTTGGATCCATTCTTGGATCCACCTCCTGAATATACCCTTTAATGTTTAGAAATTTTATAGGCTACAAACCAAAACAGAAAAAAATGTTGCTGCAATGGACATTCAGGGGCTTGAGATTGCAGCAACGAAGACAATAAAATAAAATTTGTTTTCATTAAATTTATGAATTTTTTTCAATTATTGTTAGTATAGGAAAAATATTTGTCATTTTTTTTTTTACAAATTTTATTTATTGGGTAGCTTAACATTCCTATTGATTTTTAATTATCAAAATCGTGAAAAGGTTTACAGGTCCTACTAGTAGAAAATACTAAATGGCTGAATGGTAAGTATTTTGAAAAGAGTCTTTAGGCTGAATTTACTTAAGTTTTCTATGGGGTGTTTGATAGTCATTTTTATGTAAAAATGTATTTTAGAATAATAAATTGATGTGAAATGTATGGTTGAAAAATAAGAAAAAGTTTTTGATTTACGTGTAATATTACTTTAATAAATAATGTATGGTTGAAAAGAAGAGAGAGAAATGCATTTTGAAAAAAAATGGCTACCAAACGGGACCTATATTTTACAGGATACGATTTCTTATTATAATATTGCAGCTCGTGTAGAATAAATTACTTTCCATCTTAGATATTTTCAGGCTAACTAAATAGGTGAATTTAAAGTTAGATGAAATTAATATTTGTCTTTTTTACATTAATCTATTAACAAATCAAGAATATCTCTTAGTATATTATTTGTTATACTAATATTCTTACTGTGTTTGAATGATTACTGTTTACGTAATGATTAATTCATATATTTTATAACTGTTTTACCTATACGTGAAGTAATTGAACAAGAATGCAATCGAGCGTTGAAAAATAAAATTCATCCAATGACCTAGTTGCACGTAGTTCAGCGTTTTATTGCAAATGCATATGGA
>NC_036241.1:13412941-13419364 GCF_002742605.1 Olea europaea var. sylvestris | reverse complement strand
AATAGTTTATCTCTTCTGACGAATGTACAGCACGCCCGTCCTATCTAGATGGATCAACCATTGACAAAGCCTTGGTAGTTCCACACATGATAAGAACCGTTCTATCTTCTCTTTCGTACCAAACTTCGCCAACTCATTTCGAACCTGATTACCTTCCTTGTACTAATGCATGGTGTGAAAGTCAAATTTCCTGAGAAGCTCAATTAGAACTTCCCAAAAATCCCACAAGTACCATAGCATATATTTTCTTGTCAAAATCCAGGAAACCACCAACAACGAATCACACTCAATATCTAACTGAAATAATCCTAAATCCTGACAAAATGTCAATCCATCAATAAGAACCCTCAACTCTGCTTCATTGTTAGTGTCATATCCAGAGAAAGAAGAAAAACCTGCTATCAATCTACCCATATCATCCCTAACAACACCACAGTCGCCGGCCATTCCTAGGTTACCTAGACAGCTTCCATCTACATTTAATTTTATTCTGCCATCCAGAGGTTTAGCCCATTTAACAACTCAAAAAGGTCTCTTCTGAGACACTGTTGGAGTAATATTAAAGTTTCTAAGAAGTAATTCTTCTGATTGTGAAAGGGCTCGTTCCTTTTTCAAGTTGGATGACACATGTCACAGCCAAGATTTTATCGAGCAAAGAATCTTCTCCATAGTTTCATGAACACCTTCAAACATTGCCGTTGTCATTTGAAGTCTTTAATCAACACAAGAAAATTTTTGAGGGTTAAAGTTCAGCTAGAAGTACCAAAAAGATATTTCACAGAATATATGACAATACAAAGTATCACACACAGTATAAAAGTATCGTGGGGATATAACATAGACAACAGTAAACAAAAGTAACCAATCAGAGAAATAACAAATCACTTCAGAATGCAGTGATGTGTCTTGAGTTCACTAGGATTCTGTGAGGCTCAAAGACCCTAGGTCAAGGCTCGACCCAAGTCCACAGTAGTGCATTGCAAGTGTACAGTATTAATACAGAATCAGTAGACTGTCACCGAGACTAAATAGCAGGTAAACAACAAGGATCAGAAATTAATCACAAAGATTAATCAATAGGTGAAATATAGGGATCACGAATTAATCACACGGATTAATCAATAGGCAATATTCAAGAATTAATCACAAAGATTAGAGAATAGACAAACCACAAAGATCAATAGTTAGTCACAAAGATTAATAGCATGTAGAACACTTTTTTATAGAGATAGTGTTTGCAATATTCCCAAATTCCAGAAAACCTCAACACAAGAAATATACACAATCCTAAAGCTCTCAGTAAAGAATCATGTATCATGTGTAAAAGTCACAAAAGGGTTAAAGAAATTGACTAACAGATCGTGTATCACATAGAACATCCAAGTTTCAAAACCAGTTCACCAAGAAAAAACTTAAAATCCAATTATTCCTACAAAGTCACCAACAACAAATGTGAGTATACCAAGAAAAGGTAAAAGATCAAAAAATTGAACCAAGATCTGTCACCAATCGATCTAGGGTTTCCAGCAACTATTGGTCTCACAAGAATCGAGCTGTGAAAATTAATTTTCCACGACCAAAGGCTAGAGATAGGAACTCATACGGCCTAAAAGAGGCTCTGATATCACTGTTACAACACGAAGACCCAAGATCGCACCAATATTACAGAATGTAGACAATGACCAAGGTAATAAGTTCTCATAGATTTGGGCTCAAATCAACCTTGTACCCGTCTATACAAAGGATTAGACTCACAAAGACACAGTCCCAAACCCGACACAGAGGCAGTTGCTTCCATGGAACGAAAACTCTAAAAACAAACAAATGGAAACTCTTTACAAACCAAAACTAAAGAATCACAAAGACTCTACGCACAAAGAATCACTAGAAAACTAGGGATTTAATGGCTAAATGAAGAGATGCATGAAGAAGGAGAAGAGGCAGAGACACCAAGTCTCGAAGAGGAGAGACCCAGAAGGTTCCACAAAAATCTCATGAAGAGGCGCAAGAATAATGACTCAAAAATTAGGGCCAAAAGTGTCAGACCATCTATTTATATTAATGGGTCATCACCGAAGATGTTAGGTTTAAGAGGTTAAACAGGCCATAGCAACACATGTAGGTCAAACGGTTTGGGCGGGTCATAAAAGTCCATCGTCGTGTGTTATTGGGCAAGGGCTTAAGTAGTATCTATTGGATCAATTTATCATCATAGCCCAGATGGACTAGTCCACCAAGAAAATGGCATCATAGCCCAATATTTACTGATGATGGAATCACGTTGTCGTCTCCCTTCCTACCATCAATTGGCCTCACATGGAACGGATAACTGGATAGAGAGATTGTCATGGAGGTTTTTGAGATGTCCATCTCAACATATACACGAGCCCCATCAGTACTGGAAGCACAAGCAGTGAAATTGTCCCGGTTCAGAAGACGTCCAAATGTTCCTCCGATCACTCATGAAATGGATTCATGATAATAGTGAGGAGGAAGCCCTAGGAAGAATATCCATATTGGCACCAAAGTCAATTCTTGATCCTCATCGAAATTTGGGGACGATACGGGGCACTGTCGATATTAGATGATTCTCTCTTACTAACAACCCTAAAGTCCTCTCCTATCGTGAGACGAATAAACACATTTCGTTGCCTTTATTCGTAAACGATGCCTTTAATCCCCATCGAGATGAATTAATTAGGGATAGAATCGAACTGGACCTGAAGTTTTCAAATATTTAGTAAGCAGTATCGTCAAGTCTAAATTTAATTATGGAATCATTTGGGATTCTATTCGTTTCAGTTCGGTTTGGTTCAATTCTCGAGTTCCGTAATATAATAAAATTTTCAATATTTACAAAATTATATTAATTCAACTAATGACATGTTTAATATTAGCTCTTACAAAATAACGTACTTTAGTCTTATGTGTCTCTTTTTGCTGAATTTTTCATAAACTTGATTTTTAAAATCACAGAAAGAGAAAAACAGCGAGCTCACAATAATTAAGAGATGCGTTGTCGAGTTTCGATTCGATTTCTCTAGAACGGTAAAATAACATTGCAGTAGAATAACAGACTTGAGTAAAACTCAGGTCAATTTGATTAGGTTGGGTTTGAACTGCAAATTAGAAATAGGAAAAATCATATTTTTTGGTTTGAGCTAAATTAAATAATTAATAAATTATTTGAAAAAATAAAATAATTAGGCTTATATAAAATAAATTAATTAGAAAATTTGGGAGATTTGATTCTTCGATTTTTGATCTAGAACCAAAAACTGAACCAAACCCATCGGTTCTCGATTCTGATATCCATTCGAGTATTTAATTTAAGAAGAATCGCTCAGTTCGATTCAGTTCAATTCGGGCTCAATTCGAGAGTTTTGTCTAGTACTAGAATTAATCTATGAAATTTTCATTGTGAAGGGGTTGATACTTTTTTTGAAAGAATTGATTGCCCTTTAACTAAGGATATTTAGTAGGTGATTTGTTGAATTTCTTAATAATTAAAATTGATTAATATTATCAATAGATTTTTCATAGATAATATCCATTTAGCTTCACCTACAGAAATTTGGTATGTGAAAGTTTGAATTGTTTTCTTCGGAAAAAAAAAACCCGATTTACATCACCTACAAAATATCTATACGTGAAAGCGACTATATCAAGTATGGAATATCCGTTGGTAAAGAGATATGTGCTTTACTGATAGAAATTTCATTGCTAATTGCCGTATTTGAAAGTCTATTACATTTATCAACAGATAATTCATAAGATTACAAATGGATGCAAGTAATTATCTTCCAGAAAAAACTATTTTTTGGTAGTGGTATGCAAGCATACCTTACCTTGTGTACTTAAATTAAAAAGATTAAGGATAACTTGAACTCCTTGAAAAACTAGATCTTAGTCATTCGAAACCCACTTTGTATTTAACTTCATCCTTTTTCATTTTTTTTCCTTACTCCCAAAACTCAGGAACAATGAAATTACATGTGTTGGTGTGTGCGCAAGGGAGAGAGATGAGAGAGGGACTTGTGATTATGCTGTGCATACGGAAGATTCAGGTCGTCTTGGGAATTGAGACCAATTTCTCAATTTGTCCACATAATTTTTGTTAAGAGAATTTTGGTCTTGGACTTGGATGAGTTCAGAATTGAGGCGAATTTTTCAATTTGTCCACAGGATCTTGTTAAGAGAATTTTGTGATCCAAAAAAAATTATAATAGATGGATAATATGAATACGGAGATTTACGTGGAAAACTCCGCTATTAAAGAAAAATCATGGATTGTCAAATACATTTATATATAAAAAATTTATACAACCATGTAAAATCTCTCACAACCTCCGAAGCTTTGAAACACTGCAAAATATTAATATTAGATGAGACTACAAAGGATCCCAATTCTCACCGTAAAATAGTCATGGACTATCTAAAACCTGGATAAATGAAATACTAAAGGAAAAACTCTATTTCTAGAGATACGAAAGATAGTCTTTCCATTTTGTGGAGTTATTTAGGTTGCTGAAATCTGCGTCCAAATATTACTTATCCCATGTTACTGAAATATAGAGTGACCCGACTCGTGTGCTTGATCAGTTTTTCTGAAACTTTTGGAATTCTTGGTAAAACGTTTTTCTATACATACCATATTCATTTAGTAGAGATTGAACGGGATGTAAAGATGTGGTGGCTTCTTGGCCATTGAAGCTACGTTATTGGATGTATTTATTTAAGGATTAATCTATTGTTATTTCAAATAATTGGCTTTAAGGGAATGAGAGAAACCCTAGCAGCTCATTTTCTTCGACAGAATTCCTTACTTCGTTTATTCTTTAAATTTTATTAGTAAAATTGTAAAGAGGGTGGTTTTATACGTGAAACTAAAGTAACCCATCTTAGTGAATGCTTTTGTTCAATTCCGTAATTTTGGTACTTATGTTTTACGATTTTTGTTCGCTGAGTGAGAAATGTTCTAATCTAACTTTTGCCTTGTCATTTGAAATTGCGCTAGTGGATTCAAGCATAATCCTTAATGGATGCTCAATGGGTACTAACTGTTAGAAGTAATTATTGAACCTCCAGAACTTGAGCTTAAAAATCTTGCGTTGTAACTGTTTTGGTTTTAATCTTTGAGTTCTTGGTACTATTGAGTCCAATAATATAACCAATAGATTTTTATTCAACATGAGATTCATAACAGTCTCATCCCGACTTTTGAGAAAAAAAAACCTCAAATCAATATTACTCTTTAGGTGACGAAAAATATGTTTAATTCCATTCTAATGAATTTGAGTTGATGCAGAGCTATATCTTGCAATGAGATTTGCATAAAAAGTCATGTCAGATCGCATGCAATTTGGAAGATAAGTTAATACTTTAATTGCACTAAGATATGGTACTTTAGACAAAGAATCTTTTCTCTATCTTCAAGTGGATGAATAGATTTTTTTCACATCAAATGATCGAACAACCATAGGTGATGCTAATGGATGTGTGTGTGTGTGTATATATATATATATATATATTGATGAACAAATAATCATTTTGAAAAATGTTCAATCTTCATATATATATATATATATATATATATATATATATTGATGAACAAATAATCATTTTGAAAAATGTTCAATCTTCAATCCGAGATAAAATTTGATTTTTTAGCAAATCTTTCATCTCAAAATTATTTTTCAAACAATCTATTGTTTTATTGAACTCTTTAAGAGTTCCAATTAAATTTAAATCATCAACATAAGCTAGCATAATTTCAAATTCAATATTTGTTTTCATTATGAAAACACATTAGTAGACATCGTCCATTTTATAAGCATCCTTCAACAAATATTGATCTTTGCAATTTTATTGAGAACATGGTTTTCGAGCACATATTATTTGCACCTGGTGCTTTAAGTCCTTTGAGGACTTTCATATATGTCATTACCAAGTGAACTGTACAAATAAACAGTTACTACATTCATAAGGTCCATAGCGAGCCTTTGTAAAAGTGATGGTGTCCATTACGGGAGAATGTTTCTTTATAATAAAATCTTGATCTTTGTGAGAAACCTTAACCTTCGAGTTGGGCTTTGTATCTTGTAATTTAATTATTTTCATTTCTCTTTTGTATAAAGACCTATTTGTATCTACAAGGATTATATTTTCAATTGCTCGAACTGCAGATCCAAACACTTTTTGTTATTCTAAGGAGTTCAATTTCGCCTGTATGCCTTTTTTCCCCTTTGACCAATCATTTCTACGTTGATAGTTTTCAACATGTTGTGGTTGAAGATCATCATTTTGCATAATATGAAGAACCATGTTAAATGCAAAATTGTTGTCTATAACAACATTATTTCATCTATAATTCATTTAAATTTCATTTTTTTGGACACCTGTGGTTTTTCAGTAACCATATTT
>NC_036241.1:13393591-13408632 GCF_002742605.1 Olea europaea var. sylvestris | reverse complement strand
ATAAATTAATTAATTGAGTTGGTTATTTATAGGCTAGAATTATTTAATTGGATTAATTAATTCACGGACCGGATTTAATTAAAGGAAAAATTGCAGCAGAAGCCCCAAACCTTTAAAACACTTGCAGACTTTCCCCAAACATTTTATTTGTGACAGCCGTCACCCCTAACCTTTACATACGTTGCAGTGAAGGTGCTTTTGGACAGAAACCGTCCAAACACCTGTCAGTTGACCGCCCAAATAAAAAATTGACCACTTTTAACCAAAATAAAGGAGGGTAAAATCGTTCAAACGCTTAAAACACATTTTCATCTTCCCTTTTATATCCACCTAAGGCAGTTGCTACACCAACTCCTTCACCATTCACCACCGTCAGTCCACCAACCTCAACTCCTACAAGTTCATCTCCTTCTAAATCTCCATTGACTTCTCCACCCGCTCCTCCCACTTTTCCTATCGATGCACCTACCGGATCTACCACTAATCTTCCATCAATCGTCGTTGGACCCGGTGGTGCAGCCCCTAACTTATCACCCAACGCCGCTATTTTGAACAGAGTACCGATTGCTGGATCTACTGCTACAGTGTTGCTACTTGCTGCTATTTTGCTGTAGATCTACTGATCTAGTTCGGAAGTTTTACTTTTTCAGTGCGGATGAACATTAGGGTTTCATTAATTATCTTGTTAATGTTTAATTATTTATTTTTACCTTTTGTGTACTCCATTGTTAATGATTCTTTGTTATTTAAGCATTACTTTTGTTTAATTAAATCCGTTGGCATTTTAATTACATTGTAGAGTTTTATATTTTTCATGTTTAAAATTAATTTCTTTATATTACTAAAAAATGAAATCATAATTCCACTAATGTTTTGGAAGATTTTACCCTCCTCTATTTTGGTTAAAAGTNGAAATGTCATTGGAAGTGGAACTACAATGCTTACCTCATAGAGTTTGAATGGAAACAAGTCTTTTGAAGCTTCAAGTCCAGGCATCTTTATTATTAAGGTTTAATACATCTGCTTCCTTAATTTCTTGGGTATTAAAGACCGGATATTGATTTCATATTTTTATAAACATAGAGAAACTGAATAGTGGTAGACCACTGTAGAAGGAAGAATTTGACCGACATATTGGAAATGAGCAAGTGTTGTTATGTTACCAATAGAAGCATACTTTTTGTGATTATGTTTAAATATAGTATTGAAATTAGAAAAATGTGACTTTATACCCATCGTTACTGAAACATTAAATCAATTTTCATGTTTGGACATGAATTGTAAATGTTAAGAACAAATTCCCTTTTATCTTGATAAGATATTTTATAGTTATGATAAATTACAAAAATAACATTTACATTCTAGATATTGAGTCTTCTATTACGAGCATAGAAAATAAAATGCATAAAATTGATAATCTAAATAATACCTAACTCTAGCCCTGTAGATTGGGTCATATAAATGAAAAACACATTTTCAAATTATATATAGATAATGTCCGCTAAGAAAGTGCAAACCACAAATACATAGGTCGTATTCAAGTAATAAACTAGACCTTTTGATTCCGAGTTGTCGATCTTTTGAGAAATGTATACTTTCAACTGTACAAGTTTAATTAATTTAATTTTAACAATAAAAACAAACAAAATTTGATATTGAAAAATAAGAAAAATTAAAAAAATCTACAAATAAGAAAATATAAACACTTGGGAATTTTGGAGGAAAAACGTAGTTGGGATTTATGGTTTCACTTAACTGTTGCCTAATTAATTTATTCACGAGCCAATTAACAAATTACTTATTTACGATGTTAGATCCGATCTTCCAATTTTAGCTAATTACCTTTCTCGAGAGCAAAGTAACCCTAATCTATTGGTTTAAATTACTATATCTCTATGTCGATTAAATCCAAATAGCCGCGTTAAATTTTTGTGAAAATATCTCAGTGGGTTTCCTAGGATTAGGGATATATCCCCTACATAAATCTAGAATTTCTACAATTTGATCTAAGATGCACAATCTTCTCTCGAACAATGTACAAATCACTAAACATAGTCATTCATTGGCCACATAAATGAAAATCCAAGAAATAACAATAATAAAAACACTTAAAAATAAGTAATTTAACATCAAAGAACAAATATTCGAGAAATGTATACTTTCAACTGTACAAGTTTAATTAATTTAATTTTAACAATAAAAACAAACAAAATTTGATATTGAAAAATAAGAAAAATTAAAAAAATCTACAAAATAAGAAAATATAAACACTTGGGAATTTTGGAGGAAAAACGTAGTTGGGATTTATGGTTTCACTTAACTGTTGCCTAATTAATTTATTCACGAGCCAATTAACAAATTACTTATTTACGATGTTAGATCCGATCTTCCAATTTTAGCTAATTACCTTTCTCGAGAGCAAAGTAACCCTAATCTATTGGTTTAACTTACTATATCTCTATGTCGATTAAATCCAAATAGCCGCGTTAAATTTTTGTGAAAATAGCTCAGTGGGTTTCCTAGGATTAGGGATATATCCCCTACATAAATCTAGAATTTCTACAATTTGATCTAAGATGCACAATCTTCTCTCGAACAATGTACAAATCACTAAACATAGTCATTTATTGGCCACATAAATGAAAATCCAAGAAATAACAATAATAAAAACACTTAAAAATAAGTAATTTAACATCAAAGAACAAATATTAAAATTAATTAAAATTAGGTTAAATTACTACCATAAATCTCAACACAATAAATTAGCCCATATTATATAAATGAAAAAAAATATTCATAATAATAAATTACAAATATGTCAAAATAATTTAGAAAATACAAAGTTATAGATAAAACCATTTTTTGGAGTTTGACCTTGAGTTTTTCAAATATTTCTCCACCTTAATGTATTCTCCCTTTGCTCTTGATTTGCACCAAAAATTACAATAAAGATCAAAGGAAAAGGAAATAAAAAAAAAAAAAGAAAAAGAAAAGAGAGATGAAAATGAAAAAGGAAGAAGACAGAAATCGATCGAAGACTCCTATCAAAAGACCCAATTGCTGGTTTTAAAATTAAAACCTAAAGAAATTGTATCCCTGGTCCTTGAAGTTTCAAAAAACACCAAAAAGATCCCTACGTCTAGTCATCATATCTCTATCAAAAACCAATAAAGTTGATTTCATCTTGCAGCCAAGTCTCACATATAACTGCACGTCAGGTCCCTCAACTTTGATCTTGTACAATTTGGTCCTCAAATTTTGACTTTTATATCATCGTTGTCTTCCATAAATTGCTTTAGTCCTCAACTTCACAATTTTGTAAGCTTTTGGTCCCTTTTCACTCCCTTTTGCTTTTTCCTCTTACCTTTTGGAGCTTATGACCTACGAAAGTCAAAATTACCCAATTGTGAGTTGATATCCACTCAATTTAATAAAAAGTTAGGTTTTAAAGTATTTAGTAAGTGTGCAAAAACAGAGCTGTCAATGAATATTTAGGATCAATTGATTTTGAATCATTCGACAAGTGCAAATCATGCTTGCTGGGCAAGATGACTAAATTCCCCTTTTCTCGAAAAGAGAAAGAGCTGTATAATTATTGAGTCTAACACATACTGATTTATGTGGTCACGTCAATCACTGTCAGAGATGATTTTTCTTACTTTATCACATTTACTGATGACCATTTTAGATATGGTTATGTATATTCGATGAATTTCAAGCATAACACACTTGAAAAGGTTCAACGAATTCAAGCTTGAAGTAGGGAAACAATTAGGTAAATATATTCCCCTACCATTGTGAGATCGTGATGGAGAATATTTAAAAGGATAACTTTTAGATTATTTAAAATAGAATAGGATTCTTTCGCAGTGGACTCTACCACATATACGGTAAAATTAACAAAAGTTCTAGTTTGGATCAATAAGTTTATCAAAAAAACTTGAAGTAGTTGTAAGTGTTATGCCCTAGATCCAATCAACTTTGCACATAAATACTTTTGATATATAATTAATACAATTTAATGACAGATTTATTATTTAATTAATAGACAATTAAATAAATAATAGAGTCCGTAGATACAAATCTTCGTAATTTATTAATCATAAGGAGTTGTGATTGTGAGATACAAATTACATCTGATTGAATCTTAAATTGTCTGTGGTCGTAGTAATAACGAGATACGGATATCGTTATTATGGATAGACCATCACGTGTGACATTTCTTACTTGTGAAGTAAGTAACTGATCTCACAAGCTAAAATATGGTGACACTTAAATGCACATGTGGATGTTTTGTTATAGAATAAAACATTTGAGACCCGCCGAGAGATTCCACATGAATAACTATTTGAGTGTCAGTAGTTAATCTTTAACGTTCGGTAGTGGAATTGGTCCTTTGACTTGAGGTTGTCATGGTACCTTATATGAGGACAGTCATACTTTGGCGGTGTTGTATGATGCTCTAAAAGGGCTGCTAATACGACATCGATCGGGTACATCAAGAATCGTATGAAGGTTGTGATTGATCAATAAAGGATTCGTCACTCTTAGTTAGTAGGAGATTATGATTTGCGTTTTATTCAATTAAGTCGATGATGAGATCCTTGGCCAAGGTGTACTCATAAGTCGAAAAGGAGTTTTCGACTTATATTGACTTAATAGTGGAGTGAAAGACATGATCATTAATCGAGATTGACAAACTTCCATATCTCGTTATTGATCGAATCATATTGACGAAGGGATTATAATTTCACAGTAAACGAACGAGTTTGGTTTTGTCATACCACGTGACATTTCCCATCACATGTATTGCACTGACACATTGCTAGATGTCAATCTGGGACGGCGAGTGTGAATTGATGATAAATTAAAAGGGTGTTTTAATTTATCAATTTTGATTAGATCAATATAATATTTCACGTCGTTAGGCATTGTGATCGGGAACCTGAAGTGTCCTACACAAAAGAAAATTGGAAGATTGCAATTTTTCAATTAATCAATTTAACAATCGTTGGATAAATTAATTAATTAGGTTAGTTATTTATAAGCCCGAATTAATTAATTGGATTAATTAATTTACGGACCGAATTTAATTAAATGGATTAATTAAATATTGGACCAGACCGAGCCAGGCCCGTTTGGGCTTATATAAATACATGGCTAGGGTTTTCAATCCATATGATTTTTCTCATAATTATTCTTGCTACCACAAGAGGAGAAAACCCTGGTAGCTGAAATCTTATTCTCGTTGTGAATCATCGTTGGAGGCTGGACAATTGGACAGTTAGGGTGGCGAATCAAGATTGCTGGAACGAAAAGAAAAGCAAAAGGTTTGCAGAATTCTTCAAAGGGACAATCTTTATCACAATTTCTATCTAAACACAAAGGGATCCCCGGTGGGAATCGAAATAATTTTAATTTTTCGCTATGCATGTATAAGTAGATTCCTAACAGTGGTATCAGAGCCCACTTTGTGTTTGTTAGAAATTGTTGAATATATTTGTGCAATCAAAAGTTGATTGTTATCCATTTTTTATGTTTCTAGCAATTGAAGAAAATTTAGTTTACTTAATTTTTTGAAAACTGATTTCGAATAAAAAAAAAATATATATTTGGATTGGACGGCGGCATGGCAATGGTGGGCAGCGACTGGTACAGCAGCGCTCGCTGCCTCCACAGCAGCGTTTTCATGCTGCTGTTGCGGCAGGAGCCCTGAGCGTTTTCACGCTGCTGTTGCGGCAGGAGCAGCTGCTCAGGGCTCCTGCCATAGGCGCCACCAACACTAACAAAAAAAAATTTTGGGATGAATATTTAGGGTTTTCAAATTCGGGGAGGTGTTTTGGAGGCGGGGGTTCCCCTACAATTAAAGTAATTATGGGCCCCTGTCTGCAATTACTTTCTAGGGGTCAGTTTGCAATATTTTAAAAGGGGACCTGTTCTGCAAATTTTAAATTAGAAGGGTCCGATTTTAATTTTGAACTTGGGTCAATTTGCAAATTTCAAAATGGTTTTGATTTTGATTTTAAAATTCATTTTAAAATTATATTTCAAATGGGTTTGACCCATAATTTTAATTTTACCCCAAATTTACATTTTATATAAAATTGACGACTTTCAATATTTTTGTTAAAATACGATTTTAACTTAAAAATTAAACTTTGACCCCAAATTGAATTTTATTTTATTATTCCTAGATTAAAATATTAATTCAATTTAAATTAGAGTTTGACTCTAATTCAATACTTAATTAAAATTTGATTTTAATTAATTATTCACCCGATTATATTTTTGAAATTAGAATTGGATTCTAATCTGACATTTAATTAAAATTTGTTTTAATTAAATTGTGTTGCCCTAGAATTTTTCTTGGAGTTAGAATTAGATTCTAATTTGATATTTAATTAAAATTTGATTTTAATTAAATTATCCCGCCCTAAAATTTCGTTTAAGATTAGAGTTATACTCTAATTTGGTGTTTAATTAAAATTTGATTTTAATTAAACAGGTTCGCCCTAAATATCTTATTTATTAAAATTTGATTTTAATTAAAATAAGTTCGCCCTATAATCTTAGAATTAGAGTTTGACTCTAATTTTGTTATTTGATTAAAATTTGATTTTAATCGCCTTGAATTTTGAAATTAGAGTTGGACTCTAATTTGATATTTTATTAAAATTTGATTTTAATTAAATAATCCCGCCTATAATTGTGAAATTAGAGTTGGACTCTAATTTGATATTTAATCAAAATTTGACTTTATTTATATATGCCTGCTAATTAAATTAATATGATTAATTAATTATTTAATTGTTCCAATCCATTTGTCTAAAAGAGTTTAGACGAATTAATTGCTAGAAACTTGAAACGTGTTAGGATATAATATTAGATATTATATATGAATACATTTATGTGATGAATGTATTATTAGTGGACGATTATGGACTCGACCATGCAGATGTGTTGAATGGTTAATTTTATTCTCATTGTTTTATGAGCTTGCGAGCTCTTAATTAATTTTGGGTCTGTAAGCATGTTATTATTGTTATCATTTTGGACCTGCGAGTCCAATTTTATTTAGGCCTGCATACCAACTAGTATAGGATATAAGTTGCAGTTGGGCTAATTGAAGAAACAAGAAGAAGAGGAAACCACGGAAATGGTGCATTGATACTGTTCAATGCTATACCCCCTAGTAATTGACCAAATAGTCTTCCTTATGGCTCGGAAAGACTAGATAGTAAAAGTACATAATCGTCCACACCATTATATTATGTTATATATATATTTATTTGCATGGTAGATGTATGATAAAATATATATATATATATATTATGGTTACGATAAGACCTTTGAATGCAAAAATCTCTCAATAAAATATTAAGTCATATTTTACAATCGCCTTCCGTCATTATAGTGAAAAACCAGAGTTCCAAATCGTCTCAGCTTGTTGAGTACACTCAAGGCTGGTCTATTAGGAATATGTTTGACACTATGAAATATTTGATATTTCTGAATGACGGGTTTGACTTAACTAAAATTTATCTTTTGTTGAGTACACTCAAGGAGATAAATTTTAGAGGCATGTTAAGCCAGCATATAAGATGTGTGAAGACAATGAGTTGTCAGCTTAATGATCTGGAAGTTGTATGGAGATACAATTGATAATAGTATCTACCCAAATGTTATATTAAGGCTTGTTGAGTACACTCAAGGTCTTGATATAACATATGGGATCCCAGCCCACTGGGAGTCAAGTATGGACTCCATAAATTTATGTGAGGGAGTCATAAATTTTAGTTAAACAGTGGAAGCATAATTAATTTAATAAAAGTCCATGTTAAATTAATTGATGCATTTTATATATTATTTTTTTTCTTTTCATCATTCATATTTATTGAATCATGAGTAACCATGTATATTTGAGAGGCATATTAGATGCCGACAACCAAATTAAATATTTTGATTGGCACTGAAATTTGAGAATTGTTCTCAAGCATGAGAAAGTTGGTTGTCCTTAAGTAGCCATTTTTCAGAGACATCTGGTGATAACTCGATTAAGGAAGAGGTGGCTGCTATAATGAACGCAGTGATGACAATAGTACTGCAATGTATGTAATACCTGCAACTATGTCACCTGAGTTACAAAAGCAACTTGAAAGTATTTATGTTAACACATAATTCTTCATTACAAAGAATTGTATGATAATAATCATGTGTGGAAGGATATAAGACTTTCAAACAACTATACCGATGCAAAGTGACAAAAGAATTTTCAGTCAATTCTCATTTACTGAAGATGATTGACATGAGAAGTGTCTCAACTGAGTTCAATCAATAACTATGAACTAAGTATTGACTTAGCTCTGCAATCTCTGTCATAAAGTTATTCATTCTAATTATGAATTATGATATGAATAAGCTCAAATGCATACTCATTAAGTTGCTTGACATGCTTAGGACTGTTAAGCCATTTATCAAAGTTGGTAGTGGGCAAACCATTGATTTCTCTAAGGGTATTAAGAGGAAATCTAAAGGGGCTTTGGGAAAGCACCCAATATGGTTAACACAGTCTAAGCGAAGGACAATACCAAATCTAATGACCCTTGGTTTCATTATAAAATGAAAGGTCATTGGAAGGAAGATTGCGTGACTTACGTCTACTTCATGAGTTTCTTAGGTATTTGATACCTGATGTAAATCTCATATTTATACAAATATAGAGAAACTAAATAGAAGTAGACCACTACGAAAGGGAGAAGTTGACCTACACGTTGAAGATGAGCAAAGGTTGTTGCATTGCCTATACGAGCATACTTCTTGCTGTTGCTTTTTGACTTAGTAATGGAATTAGAGAAATGTTGCTTTGTACCCACCATAGCTGGAACATTAAAATGAATTTCATGTTCAGACATGAACCATTTTAATGTTAAGGACAATTGTTGTTCCTGCATATTTTCATTAAGATCTTAATAGTTGTGGTGAGTTACAAAATAACATTTATATTCTAAATACTAAGGAATCTATAATGAGTATAGAAATTATAAGGGATAAATGCGATAATCTAATTATTACCGAAATCTGGCATGACAAACTTTGTCATATAGATGAAAAGTAATTCCAAAGTTACATAGAGATGTATGCTTGGGATTAATTGATTTTGACAAGTACAAATTATGTATGTATGGCATAATGACCAAATCTTCTTTTACTTGAAAAGAAGAAAGGTCAGCATAATTACTGGTCTAATGCATAGTCATGCATATGGACTCGTGTCAATTAATGTCAGGTAATGTTTCTCCTATTTCATCAATGATCATGTATACTTGATGAAAACTCAAACATGAAACTCTTGAAAAGTTCAAGGGATTCAAACTAGAAGTAGAGAAACAAATAGGTAAAGATACCCTCACATTAAGATTCGATCAATTGAGAGTATTTTAAAGATAAAATCTAGATTATCTAAGAGAGAATGAGATTCTCTTGCAGTGGACTCCTTCACATACACTGCAACATAGTGGTGTATCTAAAATGAGGAATTGTTAACTATCAGATATAATGCTATTAATAACTAGCCATGCAAATCTCCCAAAATTGTTTTGGGGTCATGCATTGATTGCAGTGTGTAACACACTAAATCATGTCCATCTAAATTGGTTAACAGAACTCTATACGAGTTATGGAAAGATAATAGTCCCAATTTATCTTATATGAAAGCTTGGCGCCATGACGCTTATTTGAAGCGCCTTGAATCGGATAAGTTTGACACTAAATCTGATAAATACGTATTTGTGGGGATATTCAAAGGAGACATTTGAATATAAATTCTATTATCATGAAGAAAGTCTTCGTCTCACGACATAAATGTTTACTCTAGGGGAGGACAGTGGGAGCAAAATAGAACTTGAAAGAGTTCAAGAGTCCATAGATATAGTTAACCAAGTAGATAAATCCGAGTTTGATCCCATATCTGAATGGGACATACTCTTGATCAGGAAGTAAAGACTCCTGAGGACATGACAGCTCTATGTGAATCTAGCAGGATCATTTGACCTTCAAGAAGGTGTGAATCCATGATTATTAATCAGGTATTAGTGATCCAGGATAATGAACCTGCTAGTTGCAACAAAATATAGTCAAGTGTTGACTTAAAAGAGACAGCAAGAGGCCATGAAACTCGAGATGAACTTAACGTATGTGAACAAGGTTTAGACCTTGGTCAAGCCTCCTGATAGAATAGAGCCCATAAGTTTTTGTAAATATTTTACAAGGAAAATGTCGATATGGATGGAAATATCCATATATACAAAGTAAGGCTAGAAGCAAAGGTTAAGTGTTGACCTTGGTGAAACCTTTATCATGTAGCCTTGCTAAAGTCCATTCGGGTTTTGCTTGCGACAGTGGCATACCATGACTATAGGTTAAGAGAAGTCTCTTGGAGCTGAAATCTTCGATTTGATGGAAAGGTCAAAGTGTTTGATTTTATCAAATTTGAAGACGAATTGTGTTGTTTACAAGAAGATAGTGGGAGCATTGTCGTATTCCTAATATTATAGAAAATGACATCCCTATGTTTCAATCGTTGAAATAATAGCTGTTAAAGGATTTATTCATGACAGATATGGGAGAAGCAACTTGATCTATAGAGGAAGATCTAGAAGATTGCTTAACTCATCCTAATTTACATAGATGAAATCTTGAGAAGATTTCATATGGAGAAACTGGTTTACTCTTAAGCGGTATACTGGAGAGGTTCCGAACGTGAAGCAACCGTTGATTCAATATTAGAGACCTAATACATGATTACTTCAGAAGTACCAAAGAGTTGCAATCTGGATCATGATGTTCATAAATGAACTTGGAGTAGTTCCTGATATTGTTGATCACATGCCATTGTATTGTGATAACAATAGAGCCATTGCGAAAGCGAAGAACTAAGGTCTCATCAATGATCCAAACATGTATTAAGGGGTATAATCTCATCAGAGAGATAATACATAGAAATAACGTAAAGAGAAGAACAAATTCCCACATTTAACCGTATTGTAGATCCACTGACAAAGAGTTGTCGTAGCATAAACATGATCGTCATGTAGACTTATGATATTGGATACATCAAGTGATTAGATCTAGTGCAAGTGGGAGTTTGTAAGTGTTATGCCCTAGGTCCAATCAACTTTGGATATAAATACTTTTGATATATAATTAATGTAATTTAATGGTAGATCTATTATTTAATTAATAGACAATTAAATAAATAATAGAGTCCGTAGATTCAAATCTCCATAATTTGTTAATCACAAGGAGTTGTGATTGTGAGATACAAATTACATCTGATTAAATCTTAAATCGTCTGTGGTCGTAGTAATAACGAGAAACGGATATCGTTATTACGGATAGACCATCACGTGTGGCATTTCTTACTTGTGAAGTAAGTAGCTGATCTCACAAGTTAAAGTGTGGTGACACTTAAATGCACGCGTGGATGTTTTGTTATAGAACAAAACGTTGGAGACCCGCCGAGAGATTCCACATGGATAACTATCTGAGTGTCAGTGGTTAATCTTTAACATTCAATAGTGGAATTGATCCTTTGACTTGAGGTCGTCATGGTACCTTATATGAAGACAGTCATACTTTGGCGGTGTTGGATGTTGCTCTAAAAGGGCCGCTAATACGACATCGTTCGGGTACATCAAGAATCGTATGAAGGTTGTGATTGATCAATAAAGGATTTGTCACTCTTAGCTAGTAGGAGATTATGATCTGCATTTCATTCAATTAAGTTGATGATGAAATCCTTGGCCAAGGTGTACTCATAAGTCGAAAAGGAGTTTTCGACTTATATTGACTTAATAGTGGAGTGAAAGACATGATCATTAATCGAGATTGACACACTTCCATATCTTGTTATTGATCGGATCATATTGATTAAGGGATTATAGTTTCACGGTAAACAAACGAGTTTAGTTTTGTCATACCACGTGACATTTTCCGTCACATGTATTGCCCTGACACATTGCTAGATGTCAATTTGGGACGGCGAATGTGAATTGATGATAAATTAAAAGGGTGTTTTAATTTTATCAATTTTGATTAGATCAAAATAATATTTTACGTCGTTAGGCATCTTGATCGGGAACCTGAAGGGTCGTACACAAAAGAGAATTGGAAGATTGCAATTTGTCAATCAATTAATTTAACAATCGTTGGATAAATTCATTAATTAAGTTGGTTATTTATAGGCCCGGATTAATTAATTGGATTAATTAATTTACGGACCGAATTTAATTAAATGGATTAATTAAATATTGGACCGGACCGGGCCACGCCCGTTTGGACTTATATAAATACATGGCTAGGGTTTTCAATCCATATGATTTTTCTCATAATTATTCTTGCTAGCACAAGAGGAGAAAACCCTGGTAGCTGCAAATTTATTCTCTGTGTGGATCATCATTGGAGGCTGGACAATTTGACAGCTGTGGGTGACGAATCAAGATTGCTAGAATGAAAAGAAAAGCAAAAGGTTTGTAGAATTCTTCAAATGTACAATCTTTATCACGATTTCTATCTAAACACAAAGGGATCCTCGGTGGGAATCGAAATAATTTTAATTTTTCGCTGTGCATGTATAAGTAGATTCCCAACAGTAGTTTCTAACATTGTTGAACCTTTGTATTGTGATAACAATGGAGCTATCACATAAGTAAAGGAATTAAAATCTTGTCAATGATCCAAACTTGCGTTAAAGTGGTATTATCTCATTAGAGAGGTCATATAAAAAAATGACGTAAAAGATGAACGAATTCCCAATAGTTATAATATTGTATATCCATTGATAAAGAGTTATCGCAGTATAAATATGATTATAATATAGACTTTTATGATATTAGATACATAAATGATTTAATCTAGTATAAGTCGAGGTTTGTAAGCCTTATGCCTTAATTTCAATCAATCTTGAACGTAAACACTTTTATTATGATTAATGCATTTTATTTCTGGTAAGATCAATTATTTATTTGAATTATTATTCTAATGACTTGTACTAAATAGATTCTGTAGATTCAAGTTATAGTAATTTTTATTCACAAAGAGTTGTGATTGTGAAATACCAATTATCCGTATTTGTAAGTAATAACGAGACACGGATATCGTTAATAAGTTAGATCATAATGTGTGGCACTTCTCGCTTTTTAAAGTGAGTAACTGGTCTTAAAGCTAAAATATAGTGGCATTTAAATGAGTATGTGGATATTTTGCTAAAGAAAAAAACATTGGAGATCTGCTGAAAAGATTTCACATGAATAACTATTTGAGTATCAATTGTTCATCTCTACCATTCGGTAATAGAATTGGTCATTTCACTTGAAGTTATCATAGTGCCTTATATGGAGATAGCTATGCATTGGTGATGTTCGATATTGCACTGTCAAGAGTCACTAATACAATATCATTCGGGCAGGTTGACAATCATATAAAGGTTGTAAGCAATCAACAGAGGATTCATCATCTTAGATAGTTAGAAATTGTGATATATATTTCATTCAGTTAAATTGATAACGAAGTTCTTGACTAAAGTGTACTCATAAGTCTTAAAAGAGTGCTTAACTTACAGTGACTTAAGAGTGAGTTGAAAAATATGATCGATATTTGAGATTGATGCACATCCATATCTCGTAACTAATCAAATCATATTGACATATGTATTTTAGTTTCATGATAAATCAACAACTTTAATTTTGTCATACTACATGACATCATATGTATTTCTTGGCACATTGCTAGATATAAATCTGGGTCAACGGATGTAGATTGTCGAAAAATTAAAAGAAGGTATTTCGATTTATCGATTCTGATTAGATTAAAATAATAATTCACGTCATTAGATATCGTAATCGAGAACCTAAAGGATCACATAAAAAAAGGAAAACTAGAAGAATTATGTCGCTAATTAATTAATTGACAATTATTGGACATTGTACAATTAATTATTTGGATTATTTATTAATGAGCGAAATTAATTAATTTATGGACCAAATTTAATTGATTAAATCAATTAAATGTTGGATTGAGTTAAGTTTAAGGGACATACATACAATTAATTATCTTGTTAGCATAAGAAAAGAAAAACCCAAATTTTCTCATTCTTATTACCTGTGTGAATTTTCATTGGAGTTTGGACAATTAGGTAGCTATGGATTGCAAATCAAAATTGTTCACCACAAAATTCACTAAAGATATAATTCTTATTACAATTTCTTGTTAAACACAAAGTACATCCTTTGTGGGAATTGAAATATTGTTTAAATTCTGTTGTATATGTTAAGTAAATTCTCAAACAAAAAGCACGTGATATTTTCAAGATATAGTTTCAAAATAAAACTTTCCATATTATCAAATTTTGTTACTCTTTCAAGACTCATATTTCTCCATAGAGTTTTAGTAAAAATAAATCCTTGAATATTTTCCCATGGAATTAAAAAAATAAATAAAATAAAATAAATAAAAACTCTTCAAAAAGCATTGAAAATTAAATAAAAGTCAAACAAAGTCAATGCAGAGACTGCAACCGTTAAGATAGGATCTAACCAATCCATGAAAATATGTGTATGTGTGAGCCAACACCCTGTAGCAAAGTAGGCACAGGGAAAGAAAAATTGCCATGGCCCAAAGTAATGGAAGTATTGATTACATTTCTCATAAGATTTCCTCTTATAGATAGATGCAAAAATCGATTCGAATTCTTTTAATATCAATTTGCACTTTTGTAATTAAAAAATTCAATATAATCACTACAATAAAATTTCACATTATTTTTCTTCACAGCTTTAAACATATAAATGTCTCATCATTCTCATTTTATTGAGTATGCATATATATACAAATTATAAGGCAAATTATACATTCATTATACAAATACGCACTTTCTAGCAGATACAGAATAATTAAATTACAATCCATCCCAATAGATATTTTAGAATTCAAACAATAATACCACAATTTCTGTTTGAACTAAATGATTATTAATATATGTCTTA
>NC_036241.1:13385345-13386545 GCF_002742605.1 Olea europaea var. sylvestris | reverse complement strand
ATGGATGAATGTGATGCCTTGAACTATTCATCCATTGGGGTAAATAAAGACAACGACACTTACACATATGTTTTCCCTAAATTGTTCACGGTTGTCATGACTTGATTCTTTTTGACCCTAAGCCACTCCGATGTTTCATAAGTGTTTAGAAAATTTCAGCCTCGAAAGACTTTCGCCGACTTCACTTACATAGGTGACCTCCTATAGGAGTATTTCGCCTTACTCCACTTGACTTAATCCAGATATAGGAATAATTAAAAGCATACCTTAACTTTTACCATTCTATAGAAAGCACTTTAATTATCATAGGAAGGAGTTGGGAAGTATTTTCCCAAGTGCTTTATTGAATCTTCATAATTTACTTGTCCCCTTGAAACAAGATCTTGGGATTTCCAGTCAACAAGGTAGGGTTACCATTATAAAGACTCTTATATATTAGAATTTAATCACATTCCTTTTGATAAGCAACATATTTGTTCTCTTGATAGGCCTATCATAAGTGGATCCACAATGATCTCCTTTGATTTCACATAATCTGTGGAGATAATACTATTTGAGATCAGTTGTTTGATGATATTGCATCTACAACTATGTCTAGACTTACCATTATACATCTTGCTTTGTGACATTCCAATCGTTGATTAATTATCATAGTGTATTCCTATTGCACATAACGACTTAGTCCAACATGGAATATCTTCCAAGAAGTTATGAAGTCATTCTACTTCTTCTCCAACTTTGTCCAAAGTAATAAACTCCGATTCCATCATTGATCGAGCTATACATGTTTGCTTTGTTGACATCCATGACATAGTAGCTCCACTAATGGTAAATCCATAACAACTAGTAGGCTTTGAATCTTTCGTATCAAATATCCAATCCGCATCATATATCCTTCCAATGCCATGGGATATTTTGCGAAACTTAATTCATAGGTTAAGGTATACTTTATGTACATAAGAACTCTTGTTAAAGCCTTTTAATGACTATGGTTTGGATTACTTATGAATCTATTAAGTTTATTCACAAAAAGTGATATATCCGATCGAGTGCAGTTTGTAATAATTATTAGATTGTCTATAACCTATTTTGACTAGGTGTAAACTTCTAGCAACCAAAAAAAAAAGTTACATAAATTTCATTTTGACATGTTTTGTTAATTTGAGATAATAAGAGACTAATTTAAAAATAAATCTTGTG
>NC_036241.1:13370243-13383412 GCF_002742605.1 Olea europaea var. sylvestris | reverse complement strand
AGTCATTTTAATATCAAATACGAAGGAATTCGGTTCAATATAGGACTTCCTCAACACCACGAGCTAAGGTAGGATCCCTACGCGAAGTCTTTGTTACATGAATTTAATTTTCAATTTAGCATGTCATTCATTATATTTTCATGAGGTATATAAAGTGCCTTTAGAATTCTCTTTTAAATTTTGATGATGAACAATATATGTTTAAATTGATGGTCGTAGGGGCTCATCAAAACCATAAGTACATATGTTAAACTGATGGCCACATAGGATCATCAGATTCTTGAGTACATCATTTGATCATCGATTTGCTTATTTATGACAACAACATGTAAGAATTCATGATTAAATATATGATTATCATGTTCATGTAGCACGTGTAGCCTACTGAGTATTTCTTTGAGATACTCACTTCTATTTAACCCTTTTTAGAATAATCAGAGATCCAGCGGTGGATTGGCATGAATGACACATACTATTTTTAGTGAAATTTATTCTTATATTTTAGTTTGCCACTAATTTATTTATTTATTCTTATTATTATTATTATTATTTTTTTACATTGTGTTATGGTTGATAAATTTGAGATGTTTTAATTTAGTGTTTCTTGAAAGCTTGAAGATTGAATTGATGATGAAATTTCTTGATATATTTTTTATGGTGACTTAATTCAGTTCATTTGAGTTACACTACTGGAAAATAAATATTTCCAGATTTTGCCTCTTAAGTTTAAAAATTCACCTAGACCTAAACACTTTGAATTTTGAGGTGATTCTAGTTGGAAAAGATGAGTTATCTATCCCTCGGATTCGGAATCATGAATTCTGGATCTATAAAACTCAAGTTATGAATATTTTTCCAACAGCTGTCAGATTGTACCTAGGAACAGATTGCCTCAATTTAGAAAGAATTTTTAACAAATCTATTGATTGAATTTATCTACGAACTTTTAACCTATAGTTCCCCTGTGTATGATGTCTACAGTAAAAATTTGTAAATTTTGGACTTCATTTGTTTCTTGAACAAGATTTATTTCAGAAAGTCCTACAAGCTGAAAGTTTAAACTTTCCGAACGAAAATTTCTTAAATTTTGTAATGAGTTCTCTGGAGCCTTAATATTTTTAATACAAGTTAAATTGCTACATTTTATAAATTAGTTGGGTACAATTTTATAAATTTAAGGTCTATGTAACTTTACGGGCTCCCGGAGCTCGAGGCGTTACAAAACTTGTGTCAATAGGGATTATTCACAGGACTTTCCTTAAATACATTATACCTTTCAAGTACACTCTCAATGTAATAAAGTTTGATGAACAAAGGTACTGATGAAGGAAGGATGTAAAAATTATAATAATCCTCTTCATGTATTTTACAATATTTGTGCATACATTTATAGGTTAAACTATATGCTATACATGGTAAATGAATACTGTGATGGGAACAATCTGTAAATGGGAAACATAGGCATGATTTATGTGATTTCTACTAATCATAGTATTTGCTTGATTGCTGGTGTGCTGTGATTGCTGCTGTGACTAAGGGTGTACTATAATACTCCCCCTCAAGTTGGAGCATGGAGATCCATAATGTCCAACTTGGAGCGAAAGAAGACAAATAATTCACGTCCCAAAGATTTAGTAAGAATATCAGCTTCTTGTTGAGAGCTCGAAACATAGGAAGTAGTAAGAAGACCGGATTTAATTTTCTCACGAAGAAGGTGACAATCTAATTCATTGTGTTTGGTTCGTTCATGGAAAACCGGATTGCGTGCAATATGAATGGTAGCCTGATTGTCACAGTGAAGTAGAATAGGTTGTAGATGGGGCATAGTAAGTTCTTGTAGAAGGAGACAAAGCCAAACAAGTTCACAAGTTTTAGTAGCCATAGCAGAATATTCAGCTTTAGTAGAAGAGCGAGAGACAGTACTTTGTTTCTTAATGCACCAAGTGATGGGGCTATCACCCAATTTGATGATGAAACTAGTTGTGGAACATCGTGTGAGTGGACAACTTGCTCAATTGGAGTCACAGAAGGAAAATATCTGAAAACTACAGTTGGATGAGAAGAAGAGGCCATAACCAGGAATAGTCTTCAAATAGCGGAGCAAGCGATGAGCAGCATGAAGGTGAGGCTTGCAGGGAACGTGCATGAACTGACTCAGAATGTTGACATGAAAGGTTATATCTGGACAAGAGATAGTTACATAGATCAAACGACCAATCAATCATCGATATAAGTTAGGATCATCCAAAAGTTCACCATCCGAGTCATTAAGTTTGCAATGTTGTTCCATGGAAAATTGAGCTGGGCGAGAGCTGAGCTGACAAGAATCAGAAAGAATGTCCAAAGTATATTTCCTGTGATTATAAAGATGCCTTTAGGAGATCGAGCAACTTCAATCCCTAGGAAATACTTGAGATCACCAAGGTCTTTGATTTTGAAAGTCGGTGCAAGATGTCGTTTGATAGAATTGACGGCAAAGATGTCATTACCAGCAACTACGATATCATCAACATAGATAAGAACGACAGTAAATGTTGTACCCTCGATCATGGTGAAAAGACTATGATCAGCTAAAGATTGACAAAAACCTGTAAGGATAAGAACATGAGATAATTTTGAATATCATTAACATGAGGCTTGTTTGAGACCATATAAGGATTTGTGGAGACGGCATACGCGTGTCTCCCCCTGACGACAATATCCTGTGGTGGTTGCATGTATACTTCCCCATCAAGATCACCGTGAAGGAAAGCATTGTGAACATCTAATTGTTGAAGAATCCAATGTTTAGCTATAGCTATAGCAAGAAGATAACGAACAGTAACAAGTATAGCTACAGGAGTAAAAGTGTCAGTATAATCAAGGCCTTCTACCTGAGTGAAACCCTTGGCAACTAAATGAGCTTTATGATGTTCAATGGAACCATCTACACTCAATTTTATTTTATAAACCCATTTGCAACCAATCGCTTTCTTACCAGGGGAAGATGCTCAAGGGTCCATGTCTGATTGACTTCAAGGGCTTGAATTTCAGAAGCTATGGCCTATTGCCAATGAGGCTCAAGTATAGCTTGAGAGTAGAGGACAGGGTCTTGAACATTTTTGGAGACAGAAGAGAGGAAAGCAAGATGTTTTGCACTAAAAAAATGATAAGAAAGAAAATTAGGCAAAGAGTGAACCATACCTGAAAAAGACTAGGAATGAGATGATGAACGTGGTCCATCTGGAGGTAGATCTTAGCAAATGTAATCTTGAAGATATGTGGGACAAGAGACTGTGCGTCGAGGTCTAGGGGATGGAGGTAGAACGATTACAGTTTCTAGGGAGGTGGAGGAAGGTCGTAGGTCCATCATCATTTGGAATAGATAGTTCAATGTCTGGTGAAGGTGGTGCTTGGGAAGATGATCCAACATCATTTGCTTGAGTCTCATGTGTATCATGGGTTGAAGGTAAGGTAGTATAAGTTATATCGAGGGACTGTGTGGTGTCTGGCAAAATGCGTGGTAATGAGGAATTTGAAAGTTGTACAATAGCAAATGGAAAGTTAGACTCTACAAAGTAGACATCACGAGATAGGAATATCTTTTTGGATTGCAAGTCATGGACATGATAGGTGTGTGGAGTTTGAGAGTAGCCTAGGAATATGCATGGTGTGCTATGAGGTGAGAACTTGTCTCGATGAACACTTAAAGTGTGTGCATAACAAAGACATCCAAAAACACGAAGATGATCATATTTGGAAGGCTTGTTGAAATGAATGTCATAAGGTGTTTTGTCATTAAGAGAGGGGGTTGGTAGGTGGTTAATTAAATAAGTAGCAGTAAGTACGCATTCAACCTAGAAGGTAGGTAAATGTGCATGAAAGCGAATACATCGAGCCACATTTAATAGGTGACGATGCTTTTGTTTAGCTACACCATTTTGCAGGGGTGTTTCAACACAATTGCGTTCACGAATGATGCCATGGTTAAGGAAGAATTTTGCATACGATGAGATAGAAATTCTTGACCATTATCCGATCGAACATGTTTGATAGGACAATTAAACTGTGTGTGGATCATTTTAATGAATGTGGTCAGACAATTAAATGCATCAGATTTAAAATGCATGAGGTACACCCAAGTAACACGTGAAAAATCGTCAGCAATTGTAAGAAAATAGTGTGTACCAGTTGTAGAGGAATATCTACCCCAAATATCACAATAAATCCTGTTAAAGACAAAAGTACTTTTATTTTTGACCAATTTGAAGGAAAGGCGTGTATGTTTGCCTCGAATACAACTGTCACAATTTCTAATTTTGTTAGAATAACATAGAATTGTTGAAATGCAAGAATTTGAAGGGTGACCTAAACGAAGATGCCAAAAGTCTAGTGTGGATGTAGGGTTTGCTGTGATTTGGAATGCTACTTGATTAAGCGGTTTAAAATGGTAGAGGCCATCACGTTCTTCACCCATCCCAATCAGCTTCCTTGTCTGTCGGTCCTGGAACAAACAAATAGAGGGGAAAAAGATGGTAACACAATTAGAAGATTTAGTGAGTTGACTAATTAAGATTAAGTTATAATTAAAATCAGGAACGAAAAGAACACTGTAAAGACATAATTGAGGAGAAACAAGAATGTGACCCATATACGTGACTTTGGTCGTGGGGCCTGTTGGTAATGTGAGAGATTGACAATGGACTCAAATATGTGTGGCCTTGGGCTAATTAGACATACAAGATATATGGGCTGAAGCCCCATTAGCTATTATCCAAGGGCTTGGGGCAAAAGAGGACGTTGAGGGAGAAATACCAGAGAAGGCGGGGAAGTTTTTGGTGCTGGGCTACAATAGTTCCATCAATTTTTGGTAGTGCTCGTTGGATAGGCCAGGGATTGTACTCGAAGTAGAGAGAATTGAGCTACTGAACACGATGTTCACTATGGGAGGCCGGTCACTGCCCGAATCATTTTGCTAATTTCTCATAGAGGTTGATTGCCGAAACAACTGTTTCGGCTTATTGGTGTTCCAGTGAGCAGGGTACCCAATGATTTTGAAACAGGAGGACTCAAAATGTCCATCCCTTCCACATTTAGTACACTTCTTTCCATTGCGAGCATGAGACGCATGATTGATTGAAGGGTACGTGCGCATGACAGCCATGTCAGTGGTGTCGGGGTTGGGTAGCAAAGGGATTTGCAAGATGCATTGGTTTCTTCTTAGTATATGGTTGCATATGCTTAGGAGACAATGGAAAGTGGGTCCATGGCTAGGATTTGGCTTCGGATGTTGGAGGAGTCATTGAGTCCCATGAGAAATTGGAATAACCGTTCGATGTTGGTTGCTTCCTCCACCCTCTTACAACCATCACAATTACAAGGGTTGGGCTCAGTTAGGGCAGTGAGTTCATCCTATAACCCTTTGATGGTGTTGTAATATGTGGTGACTGACATGGTTTTTTGCTTGAGTTTAACTAGATCACGTTGAAGACGGTAGAGGCGGCGCTGAATGCTTTGGAAAAAGGGGTTATCCAGATCAACCCAAATATCTGAAGGTTGTGTGCAATAAATCAAACTCTATCGAAGAGGTTTGTCAATACAGTTTAAGAGCCAAGAGAGAACCATGTCACTGCAACGATTCCATAGTATTGTGATTTGTGTGTCTGATGGTTTCTTTAGAGTACCATCAACAAAAGCAAGCTTGTTTTTAGCATTGAGAGTCATACGCATCGAGCGTTTGGCATGATAGTTTTCTCCAGTAAGGAGATTAGGCACTAATATGGCTCCAGGGTTATTAGCGGGAGTAAAGAAATATGGGGATGTGAGGTCATTGATCAATTGTTAAGGAGTGGAGTCAGACATGATGGTTGTTGTTCTGGGCATTTACAGAAGTTAGAAGAGGCCGCAGTGAAAGAAAGGCTCTGATACTATAATAAAGTTTGATGAACAGAGGTAGTGATGAAGGAAGGATGCAAAAATTATAATAATCCTCTTCATGTATTTTACAATATTTGTGCATACATTTATAGGTGAAATTATATGCTGCATATGGTAAATGAATACTGTGACGGGAACAATCTTTAAATGGAAAACATAGGCATGATTTATGTGATTTCTACTAATCATAGTATTTGCTTGATTGTTGGTGTGCTGTGATTGCTGTTGTGAGTAAGGGTGTGTTGTAATACAATGTAATGAGTTTGAGAGAGTACAATTCCTTCCAAAGTTCTATAAATCTTAATCTCTAATATCACATTTCCAAGCTTTTCATATCAAAATGTCTTGTCAACATTCACGTGGTGTTTAATATTATTTCTTGACTATTTTCCATTATTAACATATTGTCTACATAGAGACATATAATCACATAAGCTTTCGTGTTTGTTTTATGTGTAGATACTTGTTATACTCATTTATCTTAAATTCATTTTACAACACCATTTTATCAAATTTCTAGTGATGTTTTTTAGGAGCTTGAACTGTGTATTTGTGGTTGTAACTAGCTAGTATGTAATCATTATCACAAATTATGTGTTATTGTGATCATGACCTATTTAATTAAATTATAGATCATAAAATTTTATCTGGTGCCACAAATGTAACTACCTAATTTGTTAAAAAAAAAAAAATTCATAACGTTGAAACCGCTAGGAAATTTGTAAGAGAGAGAAAGTGGGAGGTGTAAGAGAAAGAAAGTGGGAGGTGAGAAAAATAGTTATTAAATAATATATTTTTGAATATTATATTGCTTATGAAAGTATCCTAAATTAAATAACTTTCCTAAATTTCATTCATAATATCTTAAAATGTGTATAATATTTTAATATGATTTATGACCTATTATTGAATTTTTTGTGAGTTTGTTAAAAGTAAAATTGTCTACTTAAATTATTGTAACTAGGCCATTTCAAATAATAACTCTGGAGATAATATTGGTCTTTTTAAATACCAAATATACTATAATTAATTATATAAAATATCACTACATGCTATAAGATTAGTAGAATGGTATTTTAGATAATGTACTATAACAAACTGATAAATCGTAATTGAATTGACATAATAATTACTTAAATGCCTCTATAATACAAACCTATTTAGAATCCAAACTCTACTCATTCAAATGAGAGTAGATACCTCGATTGCTGAAATTTCTAGTCATGAAAACTTTATTGTGGATTTGGAACTCATTATATGTGATGACATCTTGAATTCAAGAAATATTCTACCGATTTTAAGTTAAGATTTCATATATGATATATGCTATTTATAGAATCATTTGTCAAGTCGTTTGACTACATTGATTAAGCATTATCGTTTCATATCTTTCACGAGTGGATTTGGTTATCGAACAAAACACAGTGTCATTAACATTAGCGATATGAATCCCGTCTCTATACGTATAGAACTGAATGAAATTGGAGATGATTAATATTATGAATTAAAAAAAAACCATCTATTATCTTGTTAATCATTGTAAACTTAATGTTAATGCTATATATATTATCATGATTTTCGGCATATATAAACTACACGATATACAATGGTTCAGAATAACACGTGCAATGTTAATGCGTATAACAACATTGAATTGATTGATTTTTTGCCCCGATTTAACAACTTTTATTTGAAAATCCTTTTTTCTATAGACTCATTTTCTAGCAAACATTCATAGAATAAAATATTTTGTACCTAAACCCAAAATTTTTCTCAACTTTTTAATCATGCATTCTCTTTAAAATCACCATTCAAAATATTATTTTTTCCCTATAATGGTTGTCAAATAGGGGCTTTATATGAACGACATGGTAGAACTAGATAGGCTAAAAGAATACTTTTGATTTATCAATTATGAATTATGAAATATATAGGATAAAAATGACATGAAGTGATTATTTTGGTGCCATATGCTAATTTTTTATGCGATATCATTGATATGAAATGATTTTCCCTTGATATTTTGTGAAAATTGATGCTATCAGGATGTGGCTTATATAGTATTGACTTGTCAAATGGGTACCGTTATTCTACTTAAATCTTTCATAAGGTAGGGATCTTTGATTGAAATCCTAGGGGATGTGAAGGAAAGTTGTGAGAGGTAAGAGAGCACATTCCCTTCCAAAGCAACAATATGTGTGATAAAACAACTTGACAACGAGGCCTAAATCGTTATAGTATGTGTTTTTCATCTCTTAAAGAAACTCAAGTCAATGTATAGGTCATATGCAATTATAGAGTTTTATTAACATGTAGATCAACTAGACCAGATAAATAGATGATATAGAGTACTCTGAGAGATGGGAAATAAGATGTCTCACTTTGTCAAGGTTTTAGTAATATAGATGAATAAAAGGAAAAATCATAGCTTACAGTGGTTGACCCTTCCTTCGGCTTCGTTAGTTAGTTTTAAAATATGTACAGTTTGGAGTTCATAGATATATGCGTTATTAAGATTAGAATGCTTGTAAAACACCAATTAGGATAAGTATGGAAGACTCACAATTTAGAAACAATGTTAAAAATGTCTGAGCTTTTCTATGACGGTGTTCCAGTTTTCTATATCTTCGATTTGTTACTGAAGCTACACCTTCGATTTTTTAAATTGGTTTGAAAAACCGATGTGCTACTTTGGCAATCAATCTGGCCAATTGTTCCATTCTTATTAAATTTACAAGCAGCCGTACGATACCATCACTACAACAAATGTAGTTTTCACAGTCGCACGCCGTATAAAGCAATGCTGAAAAAAGTGTTCACTTCTTACGGTGTGCAATATACGCCGTCTATGAACGTGTCAAACGCCTTAAAACACTTTTTACCGCATTCTCTTGCACGTTGTAAAAGGTCACTTTTTTATGGCGTGCAATTAAACACCATAAATTCTTATTTAAGTTTTTAACGGTATTCTAGCACCTGCCGTAAAGGTCGAAGTTTTTTATGGCATGCACATAAACTTTAATTTTTTTTCAAAAAAATTTGTTCATTTTTTTGATTACCAACATGCTATTGGGAATCTACTTAAACACACGCAGCGAAAAATAAAACAAATTTTAATTCCCGCCAAGGATCCTTCTGTGTTTAAATAGAAATTGTGATAGAAAATCGTACCTTTGACGAGATCTACAAACTCCTTTGCTATTCTTTCGTTCCAACGATCTTGATTCGCCACTCACAGTTATCCATTTGTCCAACCTCTAACGGTGATCCACACAGGGAACAAGATTGTAAGATTAGGGTTTTTTCTTCTTATGCTAGTAAGAACGAATTCTCTACAAATTTTGAAAACTCTAATTATATTTATATAAACCCAAACGGGCTTGGTCTGATCCGGTCTAATATTTAATTAACACATTTAATTAAATTCGGGCTTATAATTAATTAATTCATCCAACGCTTGTTAAAATAATTAATTGACAAATCACAATCTTTCAATTCTCCTTTTGTCTACGACCCATCAGGTTCCCGATCACAATACCTAACGACATGAAATATTATTTTGATCTAATCAAAATCGATAAATTAAAATACCATTTTAATTTATCACAAATTCACACTCGTCGTCCCAGATTGACATATAGCAATGTGTCAGGGCAACACATGTGATGGGAAATATCACATGGTATGACAAAACCAAACTCGTTCGTTTACCATAAAACTATAATCCCTTCGTCAATATGATCCGATCAATTACAAGATATGGAAGCGTGTCAATCCTGATTATCGATCATTATCTTTCATGAGTTAATATAAATCGAAAACTCAATTTCGACTTCTGAACACATCTTGGCCAATGATTTCACTATCGACTTAATTGAATGAAATGCAGATCATAATATCTTACTATTTAAGAATGATGAATCCTCTATTGGCCAGTCACAACCTTCCTACGATTCTTGACATACCCTAACGATCCCGTATTAGCGGTCTTTGGCAGAACAACGTACAACACTATCAAAAGCATGATTGTCCTCATATAAGGCATTATGACGATTTCAAGTCAAATGATCAATTTCACTACTGAGCGTTAAAGATTAATTACTGGCACTCAGACAGTTATCCATGTGAAATCTCTCGACGGGTCTCCAATGTTTTGTTCTAAAACAAAACATCCACGTATTCATTAAAGTGTCACCATACTTGAGCTTGTGAGATTAACTATTTACTTCTTAAGTAAGAAATGTCACACGTGATGGTCTATCCATAATAACGATATCCATATCTCGTTATTACTTACGACTACGAACGATTTAAGATTCAATCATATGTAATTTGTATCTCATAATCACAACTTCTTGTGATTAACAAATTATCGAGATTTGAATCTATGGACTCGATTATTTAATTTAATTGAGTATTAATTAAATAATAAATCTGCCATAAAATTGCATCAATGATAGATATTAAAAGTATTTATGTCCGAGGTTGATTGGATCTAAGAAATAACACTTACAAACTCCCACTTGCACTAGATCTATCCAATATCATAAGAGTCTACATGAAGATCATGTTTATACTTTGACAACTCTTTGTCAGTGGATCTGCAATATTGTCAATTGTGGGAATTCATTTCTTTCTTTATGTCATTTTTTGTATTATCTCTATGATGAGATGATACTGTCTTAATACATGTTTGAATCATTGATGAGACCTTAGTTTCTCCGTTTGTGTGATAGTTCTATTGTTATCACAATACAATGGCATGTGATAAAAAATGTTAGGAACTACTGCAAGTTCCTTAATGAACATCTTGATCCACATTGCAATTCTTGGTTGCTTCTAAAGCAATCATATATTAGATTATGCTTTTGAATCAAAGATTGTTTCATGTATGGAACCTTTCCAACATACTGTTTAAGAGTAAACCAATTTCTCTATATAAAATATTCTTAAGATTTTATCTATATAGATTGGGATGAATTAAACAATCTTCTAAATCTATCTCTATAGATCAAGATGCTTCTCCCATATCGTTCATGAATAATCATTTAACAACCACAATTTCAATGATTGAAATGTAGGGATGTTATTTCCTATTAATAATATGTCTTACATATAATATTAGGGATGCGACACTATTCCCACTATCTTCTTCCAAACACATAATTCGTCTTCATATTTGATAAAATCAAACATTTTGATTTTTCTATCAAATCGAAAATTTCAGCTCCAAGATGTTTACTTTAACCCATAATAATGGTATGTAACTATTATAATCAAAATTCGAATGAACTTCAGCATGGCTACAGGCAAAAAGTTTTGTCAAGGCAACACTTAAACCTTTGCTACTAGCCTTGCTTTGTATGTACGGATATTCCCATCCATGTCGACCTTTTTCCTCATAAACCATTTCCAACTTACGGGTTTTATCCCTTCAGGAGGGTCGACCAATATCCAATCCTTGTTCACATACGTCGAGTTCATCTTAGGTTTCATGGTCTATTGCTATCTCTTTTAAGTCAATGCTTGATTTTTTTTTTTGTTCAATTAGTAGGTTCATTATCCTAGACCAGCAATACCTGATTAGTAATCACGGATTCGCACCTTGTTGAAGGTCCAATGATCCTACTAGATTCACCCAGTGCTAACATGTCCTTAGGAGTCTTTACTTCTTGATCAAGAGTATGCCTCACATCAGATATGGGATCAAAGTCAGATTCATCTACTTGGTTAACTATTTCTATGAACTCTTGAACTCTTTCAAGTTCTATTTTGCTCCCACTGTCCTCTCCTAGAGCAAACATTTTCTCTAAGAGGACGATTTGTCGTGAACTGAAAAAAATTTTCACAATGAGATAATAGAATTGATACTCAAATATCTATTTTGAATATCCCCACAAATATGTATTTATCGAATTTAGTCTCAAACTTATCCGATTCAAGGCGATCCATATAAGCGTCACGACCCCAAACTTTCATATGAGATAAATTGAGACATTGCATTTCCGTAGCTCGTATGGAGTTCTGTTAACCAACTTAGATGGAACATAATTTAGTGTGCAGCACACAGTAATCAGTGCATGACCCCAAAACGGTTTTGGGAGATTGCATGGCTTTTTTTTAATTGCACATTACTAAGCTTTTGATGTGCACAAACAGAAATATAAACAAAAGGGGACATCGACCAAGGTTTTTCTCATAGAAATCAAAGGTAAAAATGAAAACCCTACAGTACTAATCACTCATTCTCTAGTGGTTAATATACATCAAGAATCCATTAACTTTTACAGATTATTAATACAAAACGAAGATAAGTCGGATTAACATGGCTTTTTATTCTTTTCTAGATTCTATTGAATAGTTTTTGTTAACAACACCACATAATTCAATAGAATTCATTTTGAAAATTGAATGGAATATTAGGTGTTTTTCTGGATCTAATAAACACAAAATTGAGAAAAAAATACTTACATTTTCCCTCATATGCATTTCTCTCCAGTTTTCTACAAACTCAAAATTGACAACAAGAAAAATAACTCAAATGAACAATAAATAAATGTGCACAGACGACGTACGTGAATGATTTGGGGCTTGGGGGTGGCGAGCAGCAAGAGTGAGCGGTGTCGGTGGAAGGCAGAGAGAGATGTGACCAAAGGCTGAGGCGCTGTTGGCCGACGGTGGAAGTCAGAGAGAGACGAGAGTGAGCTAAGACGCCGGTGGTCGACGGTGGAAGGTGGAAGAGATGAGAGTGAGAGTTGAGGCACTGGGGGGAATCGTGGAGAGGCAGAGTCGATGGGGAAAATGAAAAGGGAGAAATGCTGCGTTGTAAGGCTTTGTAATGAATTTTTTGACAATACACGGTGTGCCACTAAAAGCATGCAGTGAATGCTTTAATTAATTGATTATTTATGGCGTGCAAAGGGGGCAGTCTGTAAATACTCTGATTAATTGATATTTTACGGCATACATACTACACATGCCGTAATTAGTCTATTTATACGGCATGTCGTAAATGCACGCCGTAAATGCATGCCGTAAAAAGAAAAATCAGTCAATTTCATGACAAACGTTTCCAGTTTTTGTACATATCGACAATTACGCTTATTACCTGCTATATTACATATGTTGTATATTTACCATTCTTTCAATAAAAAAAATTGACAATTCCCAGACACAAAGATTACCATATTCAGACGGCGAAGAACAAACTTAAAAACATATCTTAAAAAATTCCAACAATGACAGAGGATTCT
>NC_036241.1:13368443-13369457 GCF_002742605.1 Olea europaea var. sylvestris | reverse complement strand
GACACAAAGATTACCATATTCAGACGGCGAAGAACAAACTTAAAAACATATCTTAAAAAATTCCAACAATGACAGAGGATTCTATTACACTTTTACTGACTTCTATTTTGGATAACAACTATTGAAAAACCTCAAATGTAAATAACAAGTTATGGTCAAATAGCAAACACCATTCTCAATAATATACTATAAAAGTATAACTTTAGTAGTCATTCAACACAAAAATGATATACGAGTATCATTTTCAATAAGATTAAAATATATACAAAGGACTTTCAATACTAGATAGAGGAAGAACCTCTTATAGCACAAAATAGAAGCAAAACGTCTTTCATATATAAACTAAATACCCCACGAACTATTCAAATATAACATGAAGCAAGTTAATCAGAAATCAACAAGAGCAATGTTTGGGCTGAAACTGTTGCCATGAAAAACTACATGATGGGTAATAAAATATGGGACAACTGTAATAAATGAGTCAATTTTCATAAATAACAAAACACCTATTAGATAGCACAGTTGATCACGATGTATTTGTGGGTCCTTTGATCTCTTCCTTCCTAGCCAATCGGACCTTCTCTGCGGCATTATCAGGTTTGTCTGATAATAACCGTGCTACTTTTCAACAACCTACTTGAATAATTGAAATGTAAATTGAATTCTGATAGTAGCAATATCATAATGATTGCCTTTTCATTTGTCCAATGTCAAGCGATCTCGATCACAAATACACCACAATCATGTCTGCATCATGAAATATAGCATATCGATGTTTACCATAATGTATGCAAATATATCTGGCTAGAGGGAAATAATCAATCTTATGATATGTTGTGTAAATTTATAATTTTACCCATTATCGTGTTGCGGTGGCCATCCACAATCTTAAACTTCAAACTAACCCTCTGAAAAGATTAAAACATGTGTCACATATAACGAATAACCACATATATAGAACATCTAAACAGAAAACCTTGATGTAATGTAAATTTTTAATTTCTAAATCATAAA
>NC_036241.1:13351158-13352139 GCF_002742605.1 Olea europaea var. sylvestris | reverse complement strand
TAATTAAATTTGCAGAAGTTGTTAATTTAATACCTTCTCTTTAATAAGAAGAATGTTGATTTTATCAGCAAGATTTCATCCAAGGTATCAGCAATATTCAAATAAATAAGTAATTTATCTAACAATGAGAATCGGTAACTTTTGTAACAATTCATACATTTATTTTACTACATGCGAGGAAGCATGCAGAACATGGTCCTGTAATGCCTTAAATATAAGATCATCCAAGGGAGCATTTGGCATATTAGTATCCAAGAAACTCAAATATATGTGTAACATTGGATAATAGCTTTTTTGGTTGATACAAAGGATGATTACTTGAATTTCTTTTAATGTATACAACAGGAAATTCACTTGAGGGGTCCCAAAAGGTAAGTGAGTTCAAGTATAAACAACTTTCTGGATTTGAGAAAAGAGGAAAACAACTTTGCTTTAGATGGAATTGAAAATATCATTACCATAAGAATTGAGAGGACCTTGACCTGGTCCAGCATAACCAACCAATACCATCAGAATGAAATTAGACAAACTGAAAGTTATACACCAAATCAACTGGGAAAAATGGGAATAACTATATGCAGAACTTACCATCGGCCGCTTGCTCAGCATCTAATTCATCATCTTCTTGAGTCTTATCTTCATTGCTTTTAGGGTCTTCCTCCTCGCCATCCTCATGTTCAGCATCCTTGTCTTTGCCTTCCAAATTCTCCATGTACTCTTCGGCATTGTCACCACTATCATGAATACGCTCTTCAGTGTCATCCTCTGACTCTGTGTGATATAGGCCTTCATTGCTTTCAATATCATGCACTTTGCTACCTCCATCTTAGTCGGTTGTGTCATTGGGATTAAATTTGACAAAATAATGAATTACCTAATAAAATTAATTAGGAAAAATGGGCAGAAATAATCACATGACTTACCATCAGCCACTTGCACTGCTTTTGCTACACCGTCTTCTTCATTCTTATCCTCAACACT
>NC_036241.1:13345682-13351058 GCF_002742605.1 Olea europaea var. sylvestris | reverse complement strand
TGGATATCTGGATTTCTGTTGACTAAAGATTTCTATTTTTGCATGCTTATATATGATTATGTTTGAATGACTATTAATTTTCGTATTTAAATAGTTCTGTGTGTAAAAGCTTGTGTTTTTTCGCTTATATTTTCTTTCCTAATTGTGTTGCATAGAACAGTAAAATGTTGCTATGCATGGATGACTAGGTTTCAAATATAAATGCCTGCTACTCTATATTTGGTCTTTGTGAACTTTCCTATCTCAAGCTGTTTGACTGACATTTGCTTCGTCATTCCTGTTGTCATTACTTTTCATCAAGTATATAGTTGTTCCTGCAAATTGCTGTAGAATCTTGATCTACGCATAAATACTATTAACAATATCGATCCTATTCCTACAATGGATGAGACTTAGAGAGTTCTTTAGTCTCTTTATTTTTATTTGAGTTATTTTAGCATAATCTCTTGATAGTAGATGCATTTGTTAAGACAAGAATTAGAGTTGATACGAAGAACACTATTTAGGGTCAACACAAGCAGCAGTAAAGCCCATCATCTATGTGTTTATGTACCAATTTTTAGATGGTGATTGGTTTTGAATTTCGATTATATGCTTCTAAATAAGCTGCAAGATGCTATTTTCTAAATCTGCTTCTGAATGGTGCTTTTAAGTATAATTGATGAACTATTGAGATATTTTTGAAGCTTGTACAGAAACTTGGCCTTCTTGTTTCTCTGGTGATTGGCCCATATATCAGTGTTTTTTTATTTTTTAGTTTTTGTTTAAATATTACGTAAAATGTTATAGAAAAAGAAAGAAAACTAAGTCTATGGCCATCTCCTTCATTTTGGCTCTATTAGAATCACAATTTTTTAGATATATTGAATAGTTATCTTGCTCTTTGAATTTACTGTCACAATGCATTTTAAACATATTTTTAAACTCGTGACAGGATATTTTCAAGAAACTATAAATATGGAAGCTGATAGTATTGGTTTTTTTCCTTTTCAAATAAATCGAACCTTATTTTCGGAATTTATATGTTGTACTGTTTCGTGTGCTCGGGAGGTAATTAGGTTCTAACAAATACTCTGTAAGTGCCTATTCAACTATAAATTACTTATTTGTTATTTGGCCTTTACAATGTTTATATTTTTTAGTAATGTGCGCACTAACTATCAAAAGCGTACTGATAATTTGAACCTCATGTGATGTTAATGATCCAATGATTCCTCATGGATGTTATGAAATGGAAGAGTAAATAATAGCTGCTGAATTTTTTATTACTGGCATCTCGCATTATCTAAATAGGAAGCAAATAAGGCTACTTTTTCCTACTAAAGCTAGAAAAATGAAAATTTTCCTTGAAAATTTTATGTCCCTGCAGAAATAAACCTCTTTCCAATGGTGGCAATATTGTCATATTTTTTTTGGTTGTCTTTAATGGTATGAAGTTGATCAAAAAAGGCAGAAACTCTGAGAGACATCCTGAACCTCAGACATGAGCTCTCAGACATCTCACAAATCACCATTTTCTAATGTATTAGTCAGAAATATTGAAAAAATGAAACATGCCGTATGTCGCTCCTCCAATATTGCAAGCTGTCCAAATCCAGACATGAAAAGTTGCATAACATTTGGAACTTTTATACTTGAAATAAGGATCCGTTTGAATATAAATATGGAATTTAGATGAAAAGAAAACGAATTATAGGAAATTGAATTATCTAAAATTTNTGAAATAAGGATCCGTTTGAATATAAATATGGAATTTAGATGAAAAGAAAACGAATTATAGGAAATTGAATTATCTAAAATTTGTTTTATTGAGAATTGTCAATTAAATGTATTTGATTAGTATAATTTTTCACCTGAAAAATATTGAAATTTTGGATTTTTTGGTGTTCGTTTGATTTTATTTTTCATGAAAATTGTCAATTAAAGGGATGAAATTTGTTACATTCATGGATAGAATTTGGTTCTATTGCCCAAAAAAAAAAAAAAAATGGAAATCGTTTTCTCACCAAAACCAATACAAGGAAAAAGTCATGTGGGAAGGGGATAGGGAAAATGAATTCCATGAAAAATCTTTGCCATCAAACAAGTAAAAAGTTGGAAAATGACTTTTTTTTTTTCCATTTGCCATGAAAAATATTCCATATCAAATAGGGCCTATGTTTTTTATGGAATTCTTTTCTTACAGGTTTATTGATGTCTCCCTACTAAATAGCTAATAATATTCAGTGACAATTAACATCTACATTTTTTTCCTCTCAAAAAAGAAAAATCAGTTATGATGGAGGCGGTTGGCATGCTTTTTCTTTTCAGCGTATTTGTGACCTTCTGTATCTATATCATTTCATGCAGGTCTTTATCTTCTTTTCTGTCAAAGTCTCGTTACTGCTTGAAGTCCCTGTACTCAAACTGATTAGAGGAATGTACCATTCTTGCTCACCAAATGCGATGTATTAAGTTTTGTAGGAAGGTCTATACAAAGAAATTGAATTGAAACAAAAAGAAATTTTGGTATGTTTGATGATACTTTTGTATCTTTTCTCTGGGTTGGTGATACCTATTTGCTATTTTTACTTCAAAAATGACCTGATGAACTGTCTTTTATTATTATTATTATTATTATTATTATTATTAAGAGAAGCTTGTTATGAATGAAAGGTTGATTTAAGTGGCTAGCGGTTGAGAGTGCAATTCCCATAGCCAATATGCTTATGAAATTAAAGTTCGTTACGACACCGAACTCAATGCAGGATAAATAAGAAAACAGTAAAAAAGAGGGGAGAACTAGAGAGAATGGGGGGAGAAACCGAAGAAGAAGTAGAAATTAAGGGGAGAGATGGGAAGGGAGAGGAAGGAGACGCCAAAAAACCAGTCTCAATTCATCATGATCATCAAACTAATGAAATTACATGGGAAATTAGGTTTAAATAGTAAAGACAAAACCTTAACTAAAATGGCCTTGGACCAATACAAGCCCAATTACATAAATATAAATCAAAACAAAAATAAAGTCCACAAACAAAATAAAAGTCAACTAGAAATAAAAATAGATGATGTCCTCATCAACTCTTCCGGGGGGAGAAAACACGACCATGTCGAGTTTATAAAATTCTATAGACTGCAGTCAATCTAATACTCAAAATGTTTCAAGTCATCCCACGAAGAACGATTTTTCTGATGAACCAAGTATCGAAACTCCAAAAACAGTTTGATCCATATTATTTGGCACCTCTCTCTTGGAATCCATGTACAATTCAAATCAGGTGGAGTGACCCAACAAACAAGTAAATACTAAATCTTGGCATCATTGATCAATACAGCACGTTCATCTAAAATAACATCAATTTTATCCTTGTGTGCTATGAAGATGGTACTGAAGTAAAAAAATCAACATAATCTAGTTGGAAGTCCACAAAGCTAAGTAGAAATGAATCGTCAAATGAAGTAAAATGGTGTTCGTAAGTAATGAAATCCTCAATATTTAAAGTAGAGTGGTAGCTAAAATGTGATGAGAGATCAATGAGTTGTATTTGGACCAACATGTTTTAAAATTTTAAAAAGATCAGCAGTACATGCTTGCAATATAACATAATCCCTAATATTAAATTCAAAATTTCGCTTATGCAAATCAGCTTGAAGTTTATATAATGCACTACTTGAGTCAAATTGTTTATTGATTTCAATATACAAGTCATGAAGATGACGTACTAATGCCTCAGCTGACATAGACATACTAGTATGTGGGGACATTGGAATAATGTCTAAAGGTTTCTTAGACTTATAACCATGATTAACTTCGATGGAACTCGTACCTATAAACCGATTTACAAAATTGTTATATGCAATTTGAATTGTTAGGAAGATCAAATCCCAATTTCCAATATTTTCCTTGAAAATGGAATGATTACATAAATCATCAAGACCGCTAGGTTGGATAAAGGTACGACACAGAACATTTGACTGAGAGGTATCGAGAGCAAAGCGCACAACTCCTAGATTCCTAGGAGAAGATTGGATACTACATAAGGAAGTATCCTCAATATCATTCAAGTCATCAAATTCATCAAGTTTAGGTTCATAGACTTGACCTGATAACTGATCATCCATTACATCATTTTGTTCCTCAATGATTAGCGTTCGACTCGGACGTTTGGGAGAAGTGTGACCAAAGTCCTTATAGTTAAGAGAAGAAATCATTGGAGTTTCATAATCTTGACCTTTGTTTTCCAACAAAGGAAGAGCATTATATGGGGATGTCCTAGAAGGGACTTAACATATTGAAGTGGCATTGATATAGGAGGAACATTAGATGGAGAAGGTTCTATGATAGACTTATGACGAGGTGGCGCTAATGAGACAAGTGAACGATGGTGACTACGCTTTTCATACGGAGCACGAATAAGTAATTCATAGTCTCGAGCTAAAGAGTAAGCGTGATCAAGAGTAGTGAAACCTCGAAAGAAAAGCTCACGCGTAAGTTCATCTCTTAGACCTTGTATAAATCTACTCAAAGTCAAGGCCTCATCCTCAATGACTTGGCATTTCAATTAAAATTTCTCAAATTGAGCAATGTACTCAGTTACTAGCCGATTCCCTTGTGTAAGGGTGTTCCATTGGGTAAAAGTTTCATGATCTAAGCAACCATCGAAAGTAGGAGTATCTAATTTAATATCTCTAAAGAAACGCCCCTTATAACAAGTAAGATAATGAGTACCATGACGATCATGGCCTTGTTCTCACTCAAGAACTTGATCCTTATCCCTACGATCGTGTTGAAAGTATTTTTGTCCACCTTGTCGACAATGATATTGTCTATTGTCGGACACTTCAGAATTATTAACATTAGTCGAACGAGGGATTTGCCTAAAATTGTTCAGACTAGCAGCTATATTTCTATTCTTTTCACAAGCAACAGCCATCTCGATTTTGGACAGTTGCTAATTGAGTTTGTAAGTGTTGCCGACTAGTGGCAAGTTGAGCTAATTTTCTAGTGAGTGAATCAAATTGGAAAGGGCCCATGTTTAGGTACTGAAAGACGACCAATCAACCACTATGAATGTACTATATTAGCAGCTAAATGACGTGCAATAGAGAGATCAATGACAATAAGTGCAAGCAATGGAAATTAACAACTTGAGCCCTTTTTTTATTTTAAATTTTGGGGATTAAGCAAATCCAAATATTGCAAACTAATATTGTTGATACATGAGCAAAACAAGGGTCAAACACTAGTAAAAAGACCTAAATACTTGAAATAGGTTGAGGGGTTAAAAGCAAGTGTAGAAATGATGAATCAAAATCTCACATGGAGTAAGTGGGGAACCAATGGGAGTCAAGTCGTTCAATGATTCTGATAAAGTGTGGTTAAGGTTAATATTG
>NC_036241.1:13274375-13344328 GCF_002742605.1 Olea europaea var. sylvestris | reverse complement strand
TTGATAGGCTGTTAGCATGATAGCCATTTTTATTGTTGCTTCTTGAAATATATTGTTGACTGCATAAAAGATCTCCTGCTAAATCCCTTGCAACCTCGCCCTGCCATGAGGGTTCGATTCTCAGTATGGGGTCGATTCCTGCAAATGGGTTCGACTGTCCATATAGGTTAGGCCTCTTCAAGGGCTCGGCCATACTACCTCTTGGGCAGAATGCTAGCCCAATTTCACCTACCACATAGGATTTCTGGAGTCTCGTCAGTCGAGGCGTAATATATATAATAGAAAAAGGGAAAGAAAACATGGAAATCTAAACCATGTCATTGAAGAAGAATGCTTTATTGTTTAATGATGGCTCCAAATAAAAACATCGTGGTGTACCTTCAATTTCCAGATGTTAGAATTCTGGGAGAATTTATTAGATTTCTGAATTTCCATGTTTTCTTCAAAGTTCCGTATTTGATATCTTAAGTAAAGGTCTCTGGTCTGTTGCAGTTCCTTAAATGATCAATTTAGTGAGGAATTATATTTCAACTTGAATATGGCCTCTTCTCAATTCTTCACCCAACTTTTGCCTTCTGAGGTCAATGTAATGGATGGGATGGCTGTCGAGGATAAAGAAATGTGCTTGTTGATCCTTTGTCCCCCCATCTATTAGTCATCCCAAGATTGTGTGATGCTTTTGCAAATCACTTCATCATGCAAAGTGACTCGGTAACAAATTGCATTTCGTAACTTCACAATGTGGTGGTGAGAGGCTGCAGCATGATAATTCATAAAGATATCTTACTGAGCAGCTGCAACAGTTCATAACTAACATAAATTCCTTTCCATAATATATCAAATATAATGACCGAAGCTTGAATACTGTAAGGGCTTTTGGTTTATTATTGCACTGGCTGTTGAATTTATTTTTTTCTCTACTAGTACATCGAATTAGAAAGTGTGAACTTCATTTGCAGCATGTCCTTGTCTCAACAAGAATCAGTTTGTAAAACCACCACACGAAATTTATCCAAGACTCCAAGATCAATCTAAAGGCTTACATTCTTCATATTTGCTTTTCAATTTCAACATCTTGACATCAACATTACTAGGTAAAAGGCTGAATCTCCTCATTTAGGGCAAGTTCACTCGTCATTTTAAGAGTTACGTACTGAATTGAGGAGTTGAGCAAATTCACTTTTCCTTCTTTGATTTATAGGTGTAGTCGGGTGTTGTTAAAAACGATAAAAAGTGTTTGATTTTGCTGTAACTTTTGTTCTTGATCCTTTCCAGACATTTTCAACTATTACAAGTTGTTGAACTTTAATATAAGACAAAATCCATACCCATAATCCTCATTGGATTGTATGTAGTGTGATAAACAAAGACTGAACTATTATGTAAATTTGAAAATTATTGATTCTACTAACTAGTCCTGCATTATGGTCATTATTTTAAAAGATAGGAAAAGGCAGGACGTAGGTTTGCGACATGGAAAAAAAGCCTCCCATATGGAGAAAGCATGAAAAAAGGCGGTTAACTCTATTTTTGAGTGTCTAGCACGAGCTTGGACATCAAAAAGATGAGTTGAGATTTGTTGTCCATCCAATTAATTGCTTCTTGAAATATAATGTTAATGAACCGCTCCAAGCTTCTAGATTTGTTTGGGTTAATTGCTTTTGTATTTAACATCAAACTTTTAATGGTCTGGTTGGCTGGCTAATAACCTATACAAGCATTAGCATATAGGCTATTTCCTTTTGCGAGGATAAATGTATAACCTTTTTGGTTAAAAATCCTACAGTACCTAATTTTTAGCACGCTTTCAATTTAATCACTGAACTTTGTTCCACATTGACTGAAATATTGACCGGCTGATAAAAAAATGGAAGTTTAACAACTAATTTGGAACAAAAGACGATCAATGACAAGATTATAAAATGCTATAAGTTGGATGACATGTTTTCACGCCATAGCATTTTACAAGCTTAATTCTTTAATGTCTCTTATAATATTGCTGACATTTTTTGTGGTTAAAAGCTAATACTTTAACATTCGTTTTTCTGTCTTCTGCATAACATTTATACAAGATATTAGTCAAGCTAAGCAATCCATATATCTTGATATATTTCAATTGTTTGGTACTGAGGATGTTACTCGGTATCTCAAATTTTTTGCATAGCATAGCTGCTTAATAGTGCAGATAATTTTTTAGTCTTAAGTAATGCTTAAAAGTAGCAAGTTTAAAACTCCAATTGTTGCGTTCATTTCCTTGATTGTCATTCATATAGTTGCATATAAAGCCTCCCCCCCCCATTCTATAAAAAAAAAAATCGCTAGTTACCTAAGGTTGGTTTTTCCAATTCTGTGATATTTCTTAAAGCTATCCATGACTTGCATCTTTCTATTTTCAGTATTCGTCTCACGACTTTCTTGGCCTTCCGTAGGGAGTGCACCACCAACGGGATAGGGTAGGAATGTTGTGGAAAATTCTCCAACATATGCAGGTCTAAAAGCAGGGGCGGAGCCTGAATTTTTTTTCAATGTGGGCATAAATTTTTTGTTAAGACAAACATTTTTTCCAATTTTCCTCCCAAAGTGCAGGTTTTCCAATTTTTATGGCCAATGTGCATGGATATCCAACATAGAGTGTATCCCACTTGCATGACCAACTTTTCTTCTCCCAATGTTGAGCGCAAGCCATGACCAGCTTTTCTTCTCCCAAAGTTGAGGGCAGGCCGATGCCTGCGCTCAACCATACATGGCTTCGCCCCTGTCTACAAGTGGAGGCAAGTATTATTTTGGAGAATTATTGAAAATGACTTTACAATGTGCATGGTGAAAATTAGATTTATTATTTATTTTATATTTTTTTGTTTAGAAGTCCTTTTTTTGGTGGAAAATGTCTTAAAACATCTTTACTGGGAAAGCCGTTCTCATCTTTCTAAACTAGTCAAATGGATTTCAACTTGGTCAAAATCACCCCTCATTTTTCTTCTTCTTTCCTATTCAACACCAGGGAAATAGTGGGCGAGAGAGAGTAAACTTTTGTTTAAAATTCACCACATACTCTGGCTTTTTCCCTTTCTTGGGGACGAGAGAAGTAGAGAGCATAGACCTAGCTCACGGAATAAGGGGACTAGTTTTTTTTTTAAGGGGCTGGCTTGGAATGCATGGGAGAGGGATGCAATAGTGTGTGTCCTACTGTTGGTGCTTTCTTGTAGTTTCCCTTGTGTATGTATTGCCCAATGTTATTAGAACCAGGAAAAATTGTGCAACGAATTCATTTATGGATATACATAGTTACAAATATAGTTTTATAACATGTTCTTTAATGAGGATTGCATGGTAATAGGCAGTATAATAATAGCAAACTAAGTTGAAAATTGTTGATTATACTGTCCACTCCTATCTATTAGTGCACCTTGCTGTTTCTATTCTTAACCATACGTATGTTGAGGGTAGTCTTAAATTTTAGCTACTAGTAACGAAAAAAAAAAAGATTTAGCTACTATAACAATAATTTCTTTATTTCTATGGCCTTAAGTTGCTCTTTTTGGTTGCTTCAAAAATTCTTCGATCCTGCTCAATCATCATCCACAGTCAATTCGCCTAAGGCCTCCATTGCCACACTGGTTTCAATGGTTTTCGACAGAAACTCGGTGAGACAAGCTCTCATTCGCTCCAGAAATGATATTAATGTTGCTACCAATATTATACTTGAGTCACAGACAAAATAAAGGGTTGTAGATTTGCTTTGCAAGATGAAACCTCCACTGGAATTTGAGATTTAAACTCGCTAATAGGTTGAGATGGTCAGCAATCTAAACTCCAAGTCCAAACTCCTTCCACAAAAACTCCAAACTCCTACAAAAAGTCTAAACTCATCCAACAAAAAAGGACAATGATCTTGATTGGGCATTAGTATCTAACAACCCGTACTTACTAATTTCAAATCCATTTTACCTTCCTTTACAGCCATCGACTCCATCGTTGTTTCAGCATCCTAACCCTCATAACGACAGTTTTGAACATGTTAATATGAATGATATTTTTCAAATTCTTGATTATTTAGAAATAGATGATCCAAACTCTCACCATGAAAACCTAGCAAACCCTCTGGATCTCAACTTTTTGGATGGGATTTTGCAAATTCCTCAAAACCAACCACTAGCGCTATATGTTCGTCCTAAAATTCTTTTGGTAGATTTATCGGCAAGGAGGCTCAGAAATGAGCAAATGAATGAAATCTGGATCAACCGTAGAAATTTCTATCAACATTCTCCAACCACTTTGGCATGTATTACTTTTCTACACATGATTTAGTTAAATTTTCAACGTGTGGTCAGTTTGTTAAAATTTTAAGCTCACCAATGTTTTTGGAATATATAAGTTTTATTTTTCTTTTATATATACTAATATTTTATTTGCTGGTATTAGTTTTCAAACAGGCCATAGCACTTTCTATTTTACTACCCCAATAGCGAGGTATAGCCTAAATAGAACTAATTGAACCATCGAAGAGGTAGTAGTTGGTCTCACTCTGGTGGACTGGTGAAACAAATCATAGATAGAGGACTTCGAGTTGAAAGTAGGAGGTCATACCACTATAAACCTTTCCCTGATGATGTCAATGCCAATAGATAGCTCATGAAAGAATACACTGTCTACCACCACACGAGGTTCTCGACGCTAATTTAGAGTAAATAATTTTTATATGTTAGATTTTTTTTTTCCTTTTTGTGTCTATTGATTTTTTTATCTTTTTTCAGATGAACAACTTCATTGTGATGAAGCTACACAGGTCGCAATAGTTTGGATGTCACCCTTCAAGAGTTATTGTAGGGGGTGTCTTTAGGATTATGTTTTCAAGTACAATGAATTTTTAGGTTAACGGTGTATTTTTGTCAAAATGTCGTGGTCACATTGGCGAACATAACACGGAGAATTGATATTATCGTATGGGTCACACTTAAACTATTACGAAATGGTAATATTACAAATTGTAGTAATCTCTCTTTAGTTCGCCATTCGCTTTAGTCACCGAGATTATACATTTGGTTATTTTGGGCTAATATTGCAATTTAATATGTTTTGATGGGATCTTGGGTCAAAGTTGAACCATAAATAATTATGATATTTATATGCATGCTTAACAAGGGATCGCAGGCGGACGAATATCAATGAAATATCAGGAAAATATAGTTGCGTGTCATTTATGGTGTACTTTGAAATAAAAACGTATTGGTCATTTCAAGCAAATCAATTTTTTCGATTGAACCTTGACCCAAGATCCCATCAAAACATATAAAATTGTAATATTAGCCCAAAATAACTAAATATATAATCTCAATGATTGAAGTTATTGGTGCGCTAAAGAGAGATAACTACAAATTGCAATATTACCACTTCGTAATAGTTTAAATGTGACCCCTATGATAATTGTCAATCAATTCTCCGTGTTATGTTTTCCAATATGACCACGGCATTTTGAAAAAAATACACCGTTAACTTAAAAATTTGTTGTACTTGAAAACACAATCATAAAGCCGCCCGTGCAATCACTCCCAAACGGCGACATCCGAGTTATCGCAACCTGTGTATCTTCACCATGGAAAAGTTGGTCTTCCGCAAATGTAACCAAAAATTAATAGACACACAAAACGGCAAAAAAAAAATCTAATATATAAAAGCTATATACTCCAAATAAGTGTCGAGAACCTCGTGCGGTGGGTAGATGGTGTATTCTTTCGTGAACATCCATTGGCATTGACATCGATAGGGAGAGGTTTATAGTGGTATAACCTCCAACTTCTAGCTTGAAGTCCTCCGTCCATGATTTGTTTCACCCGTCCACCAGAGTGAGCCCAACTACCACCCTCTTTTATGGATCAATTAGTTCTATTTAGGCTATACCTCATTATTGGGGCAATAAAATAGAAAGTGTTATGATTTATTTGAAAACTAATACCTACAAATAAAATATATATAAATGAAAAATACAACTTACAAAAGTGACAACACATTGACTTGAAAATTAACATAAATCATGCATAATAGTATTACCTGTCGAAGTGGTTGAAAAATGTTGATAGAAATTTCTATGGTTGATCTAGATTTTATTTATCGGCTCATTTCTGACCTCCTTCCCAGTGAATCTTTCAAAGGGTTTCAGGAGGAACATATAATGCTAGTGGTTGGTTTTGAGGATTTTGCAAAACCCCATCGAAAAAGTCGGGATTCAGAGGGTTTGTTAGATTTTCATGGGGAGGGTTAGGATAATTTATATCTAGGTAATGAGCAATTTGAAAAATATCATCAATATCAACGTCCAAAATCGATGTTGGGAGGGTTAGGATGCTGAAACAACTGCTATTTGATTTTTCCAGTAATCCAATGGAAACTTATCATTGAATACAAATGCTATTTGATTTTGCACCTTGATGTAAATCCATCTAGTGCTCCACAAAGTGTCAGCACCAGAGAAACCCCAATTAACATGGAAAACTCGATACTTAATCAATTCCTAACCGAATAATATCAAGCTTTCACTTGCAAAAAAGTTATTTAGTTTAACCAAGCATGCACTATAAGAAAGCTTAAAAATGAGGTTTGACTATGAGCACCATAAATGTAAAAAAACATACCTCAACGCATATAGTATGCTGCAACATGAGAGAAAAATGTGATATACGAACTAATTTCATCTTACCGTTGTTGGAGTTCCTTTTCAGTGGCAACACAATTGCTAAACTGATTTCCTTTACTAGCTTTTTGTCATCAAGGGGAACTCCAAGAACATTGGTTGATAAAAGAGCACTCAATTTTGATGGGGATAAAAAGAACTTTATTTTATCTCTTACATTAATTACCTGAAAAACAAGAGGGCTAACTTATATTAGCATTTCGAAAAGATCTAACAGAAACTTCTTATTAATTACCTGAAAAAGTGGCACGAAATGATTATATCCGTCTTCCCTTTGCTTGCTATTCTGATGAATACATTAATCTGCACTTCAAATACGGCAAATTTCCAAAATTTGAGAAAACACATGTAGATGTTAATGTGATACTATATTTAACTACCGCACTTTGCAAGGAGAAATAAACAATTAGTGTTGACATCCCCTTTTTGATTTATCTTGTCTAAATACATATGCAATACAAAAATCTAAAATTATAGCACTCCAAAAGATCTTATACATGTAAATGTATAAAGAATATATGATACAATGGTCTTACCCTTTCAAGAAAGGAGCAGTTGTTGATTTTTCAGCATTAGTCTTGTTAACTCTTTTTCCACCACTACCATAATCATCCATTGGCCTCTTTCCCACTTGTTCTCTCGTTTCTAGTTTTCTCCAACATGCTCTCTTCTTGCTTTTGGACCTTCATAATCTCGTTCACTACTGATGGTGTAGCAATTGTGTTGTCATTAATTGGAGTCGCAAAAGCTGCTGCCTTCCTCCTCCTCCTGGTTGTTCTTTTTGAATTGCTCCATTCTTTCAATTTATTTAGCCCCATATCCTCATTCATACCTTCAAAAACAACTTGTGATACCTTTAGACAAACTAGTAGGCATGCTCGCAACCTTTAATGAGGGCAATTTCTATAAGGACGATCTTATCTAAGCATATATTGCATAAAAAAACATGATGATTAGTGCTATCTCCTCTGGTGCAGCTGTATAAGTTCCCTTCATTTTACACTGAAATTCACAAATTTAACTTGATCAATCTATAGAAACAATTCAAATACCCAATAGACAAATGCAAACACAAAGGTTCCAATTTAACTAAAAACCTTCAAACAAATGAAACAACAAACGAATTCTAAGCAAACAAAAGCATCTAAAAATTGAACAAGAAAAAGAGACGACCATTAACAGTACATAATATATTTAAGTCCAATACAAATTTCAACTCCCAATAGGACTTCCAAATAGAATTTGTGAATAGACTTCAAATAGGATTCCAAAAGTATTCCAATTAAAATTCTTCTTAACATGCACTTTAATTAAAACTCTTAATTATTTTCATCAAAGAATTCAGGTCACACCCAAATTCTAACAATCTCCACCTTGACCCGAATTTTGGTGCGACAAATGAAGCTCCAAAATTTCTTCACATGGAAAATAAGTTCGACTACAACGAAATAGACTGAACTCGTCAACCAAAACTAGACTTCTCCAACTCACGAAAAAATTACTCTTACTATTCCACAGTATCCACAAATGATACCTGAATCCAAACATCAGATTCCTAAAATTCTCACAAGGAATTCAAGATTTACCAAACAGGGTCGAAACATACCCTGTAGCATAATCAACTCCAAATGCTTTAACTGAATGCCCCTTGCTAGTCTCGACACCTTCAAAACCACAAAAAACATATGCAACCAGATTAGCATCCCCGTAAGCAATGGTGGCAAGTGGAATTATACATATCCTTCGAACTCATCCGAGTAGTATTCTTCAATAATGACCCAGAGCCAACTCCCAAACGTCCTATACCAAACCGTATAACCATCATGGTACTAAACCTATGCTGATTATTCTTCACCGATTCTACGCGACCTTGCAAGATATGTAATCGGGACCTCCTCCGCCCTTTTAGTACAATATGGAATTCCTTCTGGACTTTCAAGACTCCACCTCCTCCAGAGAACTCATAATCCTTCGAATTAAAAGTACTCAGCAAGATGAGAATCTTCTTCGAATCTGGAATATGTTGAACCTGGCCAAGTGTTCTAATTATCCCATACATCAACTTCAATATGACCCTACCAATACAGCTATTCGACAAGGTTCATTGTTTCCCATGACAACAACACTTTGCGTCACCATTTCATATGCTTCAAACAAATCCCGATTGGGACACATATGGAACGCACAAACTGTATCCAAAATTCATTCCTCGCCAGGCTTGGATTTCACGTCAGAATAGTCAACACATCTCCGCCACCCAATATTCCTCAACTACGTTGGTCTCATCCGAAATATCTGATTGCCTTCCATGACTTGCAGATGAATTACCCTTATTTTGCAATTTCTTGCAATCGTTCTTGATGCGTCTTTTCCTTTTGCAATAGAAACAAACTTGATTGCTGAAATTTACCCTCGACTTAAGCCTTCGTCGATCTCCATGAACCATAAGACCTTCTCTATCTCTGGATTCAAATCGAATCAGATGCTTCATCTTCTCCTTTGAGAACAAGGCATCAGACACGTCTTCAATGGTGAATGAGTCACAACTGTACAAAATTGTGTCCCTGAATGATGAAAACGAAGTAGGTAGTGAGCACAATAGGATCAAGGCCAAGTCCTCTTCATCATATCTTACCTCTAACGTTTCCATATCTGCGACGATCTCCTAGAACACGGCTAGATGGTCTTCTAAAGATCCTCCTTTTGTCATGCGATGAGAATATAGCCTCTGCTTTAGACACAACTTTCTTGTCAGACTTTTGATCGTGTACAATTGCTCCAATTTCATCCATAATGAAGATGTTGTCTTCTCCTTCAAAACGTCTTCAAGAATGTCAGATAGATGAAGATGAATTTGCGAAAATGCCTTCTGATCCTTTTGTTGCTTCTCCTCTGTTGTCCAAGTTGTGGGCATCTTTTTAAATCCCAACAAGACATCATCCAAATCCATCTGTGTCAAAACAGCTCGCATCTTCACTTGTCACAACAAAAATCTTGTAGTACGATCCAAAAGCGGAATTTCATAATTCATGACTATCATCAATAATAGAAACCTCAAACAAAATATCACAATCAATAGCTCTGATACCACTTGTTGAGAAAAAGGGGAGGCAAGTATGGTGAGATATGAAGTATTGATCACACAAAAAAGAACAAGATTGAAAACAAGAAGAAAGATTAACGGATGAATCGAGTAATTTTATTATTAACAACCAATGGGGAGAAAAATACAGTATCAACATTACATAGTAAATTGGAAGAAGATTCAAATATATATAGCGATAATTCAAGCCCTAGAATCAGAGTTGTAGATGAAATATAATACCCAAAAATTTCTTTATCTTGATCTATTTAAGTCCCACATAAATTCCAACTTCCAATAGGGCTTCCAAATAGAATTTGCAAAAAAGACTTCGAATATGATTCAAAGATCATTTCAATTAGAATTCTTCTTAATGTACACTTTAATTAGAACTTTCAATTATTTTTATCAAAGAATTCAGGTCACACCCAAATTCGAACACTAGTCTTTTAAAAATTGATGTTTTAAGATGTAAATTAAAATGTGATTTGTATCCATACAAGTTATGTGACAATTTTGCCCTCGTTTGGCCTCCATTTTTTCCAAATTTTAAAGGTAGGAATAGTATTTTTTTTTTTTGGAAAAATGTGTGGTAAAAAAAGAATGAAAAAGTTTTTTATTTGCGAGTAATATTATTTTATGGAAGATTGTGTGGTTAAAAATAAGAGAGAGAAAAAGAATAAAAAGGCGAATGGGGGCCAAACGGGAGCTCTATATTGACCCTTGACCTAGTATATCCATGTTCCTCTTATAATTAATGTAAAAGAAATTTTCACCTTCTTTCACCTTTTTAGGGGTAATCAATGGCTCTTAGGGCTTGTTTGAGCCTTATTATTTTCAAAAAAATACATTTTTCAACAGTGATTTGATATCATTTCTATCACACATTTTTCAATAAAATAATATTACACGTAAATTTAAAACTTTTCGTTATTTTTTAACCACACATTTTTCATGAATTTGATATGAATAATGTATTTTTTCCTAGAACGTGGCTCAAACATGTACTTAATGTAGTAGTTAGATGCAGGGAGAGGGGACTAGAAGCGGGGACTCAAGGAAAGTGGAGCCAGAAGGACACATAAGGTTACGGGTGTTATTTTCCTCTCAAAAGTGCTATCAAATTTCAAACAATTTAAATATTATTGAAAATTGAGCATTTCTAACTCATTTGAATAACGTAGTCTTACGTCAACGTGGACAATAAGTTCCATATTATAGAAAATCTCGTCAATTTTACCTAAATTTATTTAGAAGACAGTTGAATAAAAAGACACTACCATCATTTTGTATAGCTCTCACTATATTTCATTCGATGTTAGGGAACTAATATATTCATAATTTGAATCTGAAAAATAGATTAGTTAAAAAAAATTTCTCAATAAATTTTAAGTGATTGTTTGGTTTTGCTAAAAATCAAATTTTTAGTAAATTTTAATAAAAATTGCTTAAATATGTTGTTAAAAAGTTGCGTATCTCATAAAATGTGTTGTTAAAATTAATTATTGACTTTAACTTAATTTTTTAACTAAATCAAACATGGCTAAATTAGACATTTAAATTTGAATTTTTTTTTTTTTTTTTTTTTTTTTATAGTCTACTGTAATTTTTTTTGTCTTGTGTTTTTCGGCCTAAGACCATACCCAACCTCCACGGCTAAGGCACTGACCATTAAATAACTAATATTTCGATACATTTTTCTTGGCGGATGGACTTTTAACATGTTTAAACCATCATCGTCCAAATGGTTATGCTATGGAGCCTTTAAACTGCACAACATGCAAATATCCAAACACACTCGTTATCAATCGAGACAGTAAGTGCGTAGTATTTTGATACGATTAGACATCATAATAGAAAGTGAATGTGTGTAGGTTGTCTTATTGGCAGAAATATAGTCGTATGATGAAGATAATAAACCTAGACATCATGATTTGTCCGATCAACTTTCGATATTGGATATTGTCTTTTTACCCTGGTGTTTCGTAGCAATTCAATCGAATATATATTCCAATTTAATTTACTAATTTGAAGACTCTAAAATTGGACCATGCCATGTGTGACGGAGAGATGTGTGTGATTGGACATGTATCATTGAATTGGACAAACTACCCCTTTTGTCATTCTTTAAAATTTTAAATTGTTTACTGCAATATTATTTTCCATCACATCCACACAATAAAATATTTTACACACAAACCAATAAATGTTCTTTATTTTTTAATCACAAATTTTTCAAAAAATAATATTCAAAACTCTTTAATTTTCCAAATAATGAGTGACAAATATGGGCGAAATTCGAAACAAATCGATTGTTACCGTTGAACCAATGTGCTATAGAACCCCTTACACGCATCTAATTTTTGTTACAGCTTTGTTATGGGTACAAAGTGGTGTCCATTTTGGCATCCAAAACGGACACCCGGCACCTCGGCCAATACCAAGGTGCAAATAGATACCAAAATGGACACCATTTTGTACCACCAACATTATTCTTTTTGTTATGACTCGATTTGGATTCACGGGCTCAGTCTCTGAAAATTTACCAAATGATCCACCCATTAATATTTGTGTCTTTGATAATAAAATTAATAAAAGTACAAAGAAATCAAAAGGTCAAGCGGTACATTTGGCAGTTTTTAATGTGCATTAAACCTGGTTTATCTTTTATAGCGAAAATTTAAATATAATAAACAATTTTTTAATGAAAAAGTGAAATAAAAAACTGTAACCATATAAATTCAGCTATTTAAATACTAATAAAACATAGAAACTTATACATAACGATATTTGCTTAAGTTTTTAGAAAAGAGAAAAATTGAGCGTTAATAATATTTCAATTACTAAATATTTTGAAAGGAGATTTTAAAGTTAAATATTATGTTGCTGTCAATTTGTATTTTAACTACAAATTCACAAATACTATGTACTTATCTCTACTATATAAAAAGGAGAATGTAAAGTTACTGTAGAAAGCAATAGTGACAATCTATTTTGTCTTACTGTAACTTTTTTGTTTTTTTCTTAAGTGGGGGAGCAAAATGACGTCATTTGCTTTGATATATATTTTATTATACTATAAGAAAATACTGCAACACGCAATTTTCATACCTCCCACCACTCCGTGCTCAACTATTTGTTTTGTTCATATTATAAATATTATTTTCAATTTAAAATACTTTTTAATTTTTTTTCTTTATGGAAAAACTTAATTTTTTAAATTTTAATTAAAAAATATTTATATAGTAAGAAAACACCGCAACATGCAATTTCCATACCTCCCAAAAAATTAAAAAATAAAGATAATATAAGACAGAAAATATTTTACAAAATGTTACTTGAAAGTAAAAAATTTGAAGGGAAAAGAATTAAAAAGAATTTTAAATTAAAAAAAAATTATTTATAAGTAAAACTACACAAAAAGAAAAAAAATTCTCAAATCTAAATCTCCTCCGTGCACGGAGTCCATGCACAGAGACATTGTCTCCGTGCATGGTGTTTCCATGCATGGAGATATATATATAATTTTATTATATTTTAATTATAAAAATAATTTATTTATTTTTTAGTTTAAAATTCCTTTTATATCTTTTCTCTTCATAATAAAACATAATTTTTCAATTTTAACTAAATAATATTTATATATTCTTTATTTAATTTCGTAACTTTCTTTTATTTTGTTTTTATTATTTTTTAATAAATATTTTTTTTTTCAATTTAAAATTCATCTTAATTCTTTTCGTTTAAAACACAATTTTTTTTTTGCATTTAACCCTAATTTCACTCTTACTTTGCGTTACTACGTTATTGATTTCACTCGGTCTTTAACCTTAATTTCAATCTCCCTCTCTAGATTGTTCCAAAAATACCCAACAACTTCACTTACAATTAAGATGATTACCTGTATACCCAATCTTTAAACCTTCAATTTCTTTGCTGTATATTTTACTACTAAATTTTGATTTTGTTTTTTTTTTTAGATTTAACAAATTGCTCCCAAAATACCATGAAATCTCAGAAGAAATTGGAGTTTAGATATGTTCTTTTGTATTTTTTGTCGTGAATCTTGTAGCTTTTTCTTCTTCTTTTTTGAAAATTTAACAAATTGTTATCAAAATACCACAAAATTTCGCCAGATGTTGGGCTCTGGGGATCTCAAGTTTGTTCTTTTATAATTTTTTTTTATTCTTTTGTTTTATTGTGTTTGTGTCCACTCTGAAATTTTCATTATTTCCTTTTGACTTTGTTTGGACTTTTGTGAAAGTTTTAGACAAAAAAAAAAAAAAAAGCGGATTAACGTACAAATAAATTTTTAAAAAAAAAAAAAAAAAAAAGCGGATTAACGTACAAATTGAAGATTATCGACTTCGGGTATGTTGATTTCATTTTTGTTTTGTTTGAGGGTGATTTTTCTTTTACAAATAATTCATTTTTATTGTATATTATTCATAATTTTAGCTTTTGATTTTTTATTTTTTGCTTGAACAATTGACTTTAAGTGATTATGTGTATAGTGTTTTATTGTAGCTAATGAAATATTTAGTGTTGACACATTTGTAGTTGAACTAATAGTTAAGGTGTAGGTGATTGAAATGATTACTCAAATTATAAGCATGTTTGAAAAGTTTGAGACTAGATTCATTGCAACGAATTTCTGTACTATTGTAAAAAATTTGTAGCTCAAAGAGAGGTTTCTTATTTCGAATGTTAGGTGGTATATGATGTAGCTCACTAAATAAAAAATATTTTAGCAAATTCTCATTTTTCAATTATATATTCATGTGAAAGGAAGGATTACAAATGAAATGGTTAAGAAAAAAGGGTCATTGTTCAATAAGAATGGAAAGTGTTTATATTGGGAATAAAAGAAAGCTTAGAAAACACATTCAGTTGATAAAGTTTTACTGTGAATGATAGCTAAAAAGAAACCTCATTAGGGACTGAGGCCCTAACCCTTTTTTGCAAGATTCGTTCCAAGAAGATAAGACTAGAACCGTCCGGTGAGGTCTCTGTATATTTACCGTCTCTTTACTTCTTGACACGTGATTCCTCATTTTTTTGTATATTTAATACATTATTTGTGGTGTTGGTGCATAATTTTTGTTGTCTTTTAGGGTGTGATAATAAATGAGTTATGTGAAAATATTACAACTATAGTGCCAGTGGAGTGGCCCTCCACTCTGCCTTCCTTCGACCTCTGCCTCTTAATAAATGGGTCATTTTTGTCTTTTAGAATAATTCGTTTTAGCTATAGATTATTTTTAATTTGAGGTTCTAATCTTCTGAGATTTTTAAGAATTAAAGAAATTAAATGATTTAACAAATTAAAGAACAAAAAAAGAATTGCAGGCAAAAATAAAAAAATGAAAAAAGGTTATTATAAAGTTTTTTTAGTTAAATTGAAATAATTATAATTAAAAATAAATAGTTTTTAATTAAAATTGAACAAATTACGTTGTATCATAAAACGAAAAGAATTTTAAATCGAATAAAAAATTATTCACTAATAATATGAAGAAAAAAGAAATTTCAAAAATAATTTTCAAAAAATATTTAAGAAAACAAAGTTACAAAAATTAAATAAATAATATATAAATATTATTTAATTAAAATTGAAAATTTAAATTTAATCATAAGGAAAAAAGAATTAAAAACAGTTTTAAATCGAAAAAAAATTATTTATAATATGAAAAAAATTTAAAAAAAATAAATAAGGAAAAAAAATTTCTCCTCCATCCACAAAGAAAAAACAAAGAGAATCTCTCCTTTCGAGAGATTGAATTCTCTCATTTGAAAGGAGAGTGAATTCTGTTTAATTTTTTTTATGATAAAATTTAATTTTTTTAATTTTAATTAAATAATATTTATATATTCTTTATTTAATTCTCCTAACTTTTTTTAATTTGTTTTATTTTTATTATATATTTTTAAAAAATACTTCGTTTTGTAAATAATTTATTTTTTGATTTAAAATTCTTTTCATTGTATCATTTTTTAAATTTTAATTAAATACAATTTATTTTTAATTATTTCAATTTAATTAAAAAAATTTATAATAACTTTTTTTAAATTTTTGTCTGCAATTTTTTCTTCTTCTTTAATTTGTTAAATCATTTAATTTTTTTATAACAAAAAGAATTTTAAATTGAACAAAAAATTATTTATAATATGAAGAATTTTTTTTTAAAACAATCTTTAAAAAATATATAATAAAAACAAAACAAATTAAACAAAAGAATGTTGTGAAAATTAAATAAAGAACATATAAATATTATTTAATTAAAATTGAAAAAATTAAGCCTTTTCATAAAGAAAAAAGAATTAAAAAGAATTTTAATTCAAAAAAAATATTTATAATATGAACAAAATAAATAAATAAATAAATAAATAAATGAGGAAAAATAAAAAAATAAAAAAGAAATCTCCATGCATCCTGCGATAATCCAATGAACCAAACGATTGGACTTCACCAAATATTTTAAATCTTCAACCAGTTTTGAAAGATCTACAATTTTGAAACTAATATCTTTAATTTGTTAAATCATTTAGTTTTTTTTATAATATGAAAAAAAAAGAATTTGAATCAAAGAACGAGGAATTTTAAATCAAACAAAAAATTATTTATAATATGAAGCATTTTTTTTTAAACAATCTTCAAAAAATATATAATAAAAATAAAACAAATTAAACAAAAGAATGTTGCGAAAATTAAATAAAGAACATATAAATATTATTTAATTAAATTGATAAAATTAAGTTTTTTCATAAATAAAAAGGATTTAAAAAGGATTTTAAATCGAAAAAAATATTTATAATATGAACAAAACAAATAAAAAATAAATAAATGAGGAATAAAATAAAAAATGAAAAAGAAATCTCTATGCATCTTGCGAAAATGTAATGAACCTAATGATTAAATTTCACCAAATACTTTGAATCTTCAATTAGTTTTGAAAATTCTACAATTTTGACGCTAATAAAAATATAATAAATACAAAACTCGTGCAACCAACGTGTCAAAGACTGCTTATCTATAAATTTCGTAAGACGCATTAATCCTCTCATTATAATCTTCTTATCAAGAAGATTGCAAAGAAATGCAAACACACACAAATTTGAACTTATAATTTAATTTACGTCTCTTTTTCTTATTAATAATTATTTTATTTTAAGTACGCTGTAATGATTCATTAATTGAATCAGATCTACCGATATAATCAATGATTCACTGACTCCTTTGATCGAGTCAGATAATTTTAGGACCAACTGAATGGACATTGGACAGTCCCCCTCCACCTAATCTAATCGGTAATAACAGAAAAATAAAATAAAAATAAATAAACTGTTTTGATTAAATTTTTAATTACAAATATATATGTCTGCATTGTCACAGCTAATTATGGCACTAAGGAATCTAAAGGTTAATGCAAGAATGTTTTTGGACGAACTAAGACGCGGTTGACTTTAATTTCGCAAATAGTAACAGAGAAATTTGTATTGACCGTGAAGTATATATATCGTAGATGTATTTGACAAATTTTACGTTAAGTATAAGTGACATTAAATATTAACTTATTGATTGATAAGTTTATGATAGTTTTTAAATTTAGCATTAAATTTATTACTCACATATAGGTTGATGTACATGTTATCGGTACTTAAATATAACTTCCTCTTTGACAACCATTAAAAATAAATCTCTTTTTTTTTCTCCCTTTTCTCAACTCATTTTCAATAATGCATTTTCACAATAAAATATTTTACAAGTAAATCTAAATTTTTTTTTTACTTTTTAACTACACATTTTTCAAAAATCATTATTCCAAAACTTTTATATCTAGGTAATGAGCAATTTGAAAAATATCATCAATATCAACGTCCAAAATCGATGTTGGGAGGGTTAGGATGCTGAAACAACTGCTATTTGATTTTTCCAGTAATCCAATGGAAACTTATCATTGAATACAAATGCTATTTGATTTTGCACCTTGATGTAAATCCATCTAGTGCTCCACAAAGTGTCAGCACCAGAGAAACCCCAATTAACATGGAAAACTCGATACTTGATCAATTCCTAACCGAATAATATCGAGCTTTCACTTGCAAAAAAGTTATTCAGTTTAACCAAGCATGCACTATAAGAAAGCTTAAAAATGAGGTTTGACTATGAGCACCATAAATGTAAAAAAACATACCTCAACGCATATAGTATGCTGCAACATGAGAGAAAAATGTGATATACGAACTAATTTCATCTTACCGTTGTTGGAGTTCCTTTTCAGTGGCAACACAATTGCTAAACTGATTTCCTTTACTAGCTTTTTGTCATCAAGGGGAACTCCAAGAACATTGGTTGATAAAAGAGCACTCAATTTTGATGGGGATAAAAAGAACTTTATTTTATCTCTTACATTAATTACCTGAAAAACAAGAGGGCTAACTTATATTAGCATTTCGAAAAGATCTAACAGAAACTTTTTATTAATTACCTGAAAAAGTGGCACGAAATGATGATATCCGTCTTCCCTTTTGCCTGCTATTCTGATGAATACATTAATCTGCACTTCAAATACGGCAAATTTCCAAAATTTGAGAAAACACATGTAGATGTTAATGTGATACTATATTTAACTACCGCACTTTGCAAGGAGAAATAAACAATTAGTGTTGACATCCCCTTTTTGATTTATCTTGTCTAAATACATATGCAATACAAAAATCTAAAATTATAGCACTCCAAAAGATCTTATACATGTAAATGTATAAAGAATATATGATACAATGGTCTTACCCTTTCAAGAAAGGAGCAGTTGTTGATTTTTCAGCATTAGTCTTGTTAACTCTTTTTCCACCACTACCATAATCATCCATTGGCCTCTTTCCCACTTGTTCTCTCGTTTCTAGTTTTCTCCAACATGCTCTCTTCTTGCTTTTGGACCTTCATAATCTCGTTCACTACTGATGGTGTAGCAATTGTGTTGTCATTAATTGGAGTCGCAAAAGCTGCTGCCTTCCTCCTCCTCCTGGTTGTTCTTTTTGAATTGCTCCATTCTTTCAATTTATTTAGCCCCATATCCTCATTCATACCTTCAAAAACAACTTGTGATACCTTTAGACAAACTAGTAGGCATGCTCGCAACCTTTAATGAGGGCAATTTCTATAAGGACGATCTTATCTAAGCATATATTGCATAAAAAAACATGATGATTAGTGCTATCTCCTCTGGTGCAGCTGTATAAGTTCCCTTCATTTTACACTGAAATTCACAAATTTAACTTGATCAATCTATAGAAACAATTCAAATACCCAATAGACAAATGCAAACACAAAGGTTCCAATTTAACTAAAAACCTTCAAACAAATGAAACAACAAACGAATTCTAAGCAAACAAAAGCATCTAAAAATTGAACAAGAAAAAGAGACGACCATTAACAGTACATAATATATTTAAGTCCAATACAAATTTCAACTCCCAATAGGACTTCCAAATAGAATTTGTGAATAGACTTCAAATAGGATTCCAAAAGTATTCCAATTAAAATTCTTCTTAACATGCACTTTAATTAAAACTCTTAATTATTTTCATCAAAGAATTCAGGTCACACCCAAATTCTAACAATCTCCACCTTGACCCGAATTTTGGTGCGACAAATGAAGCTCCAAAATTTCTTCACATGGAAAATAAGTTTGACTACAACGAAATAGACTGAACTCGTCAACCAAAACTAGACTTCTCCAACTCACGAAAAAATTACTCTTACTATTCCACAGTATCCACAAATGATACCTGAATCCAAACATCAGATTCCTAAAATTCTCACAAGGAATTCAAGATTTACCAAACAGGGTCGAAACATACCCTGTAGCATAATCAACTCCAAATGCTTTAACTGAATGCCCCTTGCTAGTCTCGACACCTTCAAAACCACAAAAAACATATGCAACCAGATTAGCATCCCCGTAAGCAATGGTGGCAAGTGGAATTATACATATCCTTCGAACTCATCCGAGTAGTATTCTTCAATAATGACCCAGAGCCAACTCCCAAACGTCCTATACCAAACCGTATAACCATCATGGTACTAAACCTATGCTGATTATTCTTCACCGATTCTACGCGACCTTGCAAGATATGTAATCGGGACCTCCTCCGCCCTTTTAGTACAATATGGAATTCCTTCTGGACTTTCAAGACTCCACCTCCTCCAGAGAACTCATAATCCTTCGAATTAAAAGTACTCAGCAAGATGAGAATCTTCTTCGAATCTGGAATATGTTGAACCTGGCCAAGTGTTCTAATTATCCCATACATCAACTTCAATATGACCCTACCAATACAGCTATTCGACAAGGTTCATTGTTTCCCATGACAACAACACTTTGCGTCACCATTTCATATGCTTCAAACAAATCCCGATTGGGACACATATGGAACGCACAAACTGTATCCAAAATTCATTCCTCGCCAGGCTTGGATTTCACGTCAGAATAGTCAACACATCTCTGCCACCCAATATTCCTCAACTACGTTGGTCTCATCCGAAATATCTGATTGCCTTCCATGACTTGCAGATGAATTACCCTTATTTTGCAATTTCTTGCAATCGTTCTTGATGCGTCTTTTCCTTTTGCAATAGAAACAAACTTGATTGCTGAAATTTACCCTCGACTTAAGCCTTCGTCGATCTCCATGAACCATAAGACCTTCTCTATCTCTGGATTCAAATCGAATCAGATGCTTCATCTTCTCCTTTGAGAACAAGGCATCAGACACGTCTTCAATGGTGAATGAGTCACAACTGTACAAAATTGTGTCCCTGAATGATGAAAACGAAGTAGGTAGTGAGCACAATAGGATCAAGGCCAAGTCCTCTTCATCATATCTTACCTCTAACGTTTCCATATCTGCGACGATCTCCTAGAACACGGCTAGATGGTCTTCTAAAGATCCTCCTTCTGTCATGCAATGAGAATATAGCCTCTGCTTCAGACGCAACTTTCTTGTCAGACTTTTGATCGTGTACAATTTCTCCAATTTCATCCATAATGAAGATGTTGTCTTCTCCTTCAAAACGTCTTCAAGAATGTTAGATAGATGAAGATGAATTTGCGAAAATGCCTTCTGATCCTTTTGTTGCTTCTCCTCTGTTGTCCAAGTTGTGGGCATCTTTTTAAATCCCAACAAGACATCATCCAAATCCATCTTTGTCAAAACAGCTCGCATCTTCACTTGTCACAACAAAAATCTTGTAGTACGATCCAAAAGCGGAATTTCATAATTCATGACTGTCATCAATAATAGAAACCTCAAACAAAATATCACAATCAATAGCTCTGATACCACTTGTTGAGAAAAAGGGGAGGCAAGTATGGTGAGATATGAAATATTGATCACACAAAAAAGAACAAGATTGAAAACAAGAAGAAAGATTAACGGATGAATCGAGTAATTTTATTATTAACAACCAATGGGGAGAAAAATACAGTATCAACATTACATAGTAAATTGGAAGAAGATTCAAATATATATAGCGATAATTCAAGCCCTAGAATCAGAGTTGTAGATGAAATATAATACCCAAAAATTTCTTTATCTTGATCTATTTAAGTCCCACATAAATTCCAACTTCCAATAGGGCTTCCAAATAGAATTTGCAAAAAAGACTTCGAATATGATTCAAAGAGCATTTCAATTAGAATTCTTCTTAATGTACACTTTAATTAGAACTTTCAATTATTTTTATCAAAGAATTCAGGTCACACCCAAATTCGAACACTAGTCTTTTAAAAATTGATGTTTTAAGATGTAAATTAAAATGTGATTTATATCCATACAAGTTATGTGACAATTTTGCCCTCGTTTGGCCTCCATTTTTTCCAAATTTTAAAGGTAGGAATAGTATTTTTTTTTTTTTGGAAAAATGTGTGGTAAAAAAAGAATGAAAAAGTTTTTTATTTGCGCGTAATATTATTTTATGGAAGATTGTGTGGTTAAAAATAAGAGAGAAAAAAAGAATAAAAAGGCGAATGGGGGCCAAACGGGAGCTCTATATTGACCCTTGACCTAGTATATCCATGTTCCTCTTATAATTAATGTAAAAGAAATTTTCACCTTGTTTCACCTTTTTAGGGGTAATCAATGGCTCTTAGGGCTTGTTTGAGCCTTATTATTTTCAAAAAAATACATTTTTTAATAGTGATTTGATATCATTTCTATCACACATTTTTCAACAAAATAATATTACACGTAAATTTAAAACTTTTCGTTATTTTTTAACCACACATTTTTCATTAATTTGATATGAATAATATATTTTTTCCTAGAACGTGGCTCAAACATATACTTAATGTAGTAGTTAGATGCAGGGAGAGGGGACTAGAAGCGGGGACTCAAGGAAAGTGGAGCCAGAAGGACACATAAGGTTACGGGTGTTATTATCCTCTCAAAAGTGCTATCAAATTTCAAACAATTTAAATATTATTGAAAATTGAGCATTTCTAACTCATTTGAATAACGTAGTCTTACGTCAACGTGGACAATAAGTTCCATATTATAGATTTACCTAAATTTATTTAGAAGACAGTTGAATAAAAAGACACTACCATCATTTTGTATAGCTCTCACTATATTTCATTCGATGTTAGGGAACTAATATATTCATAATTTGAACCTGAAAAATAGATTAGTTAAAAAAAATCTCAATTTTACCTAAATTTATTTAGACAACAGTTGAATAAAATGAAAAAATTTCTCAATACCTTTTAAGTCCTTGTTTGGATTCGCTAAAAATCAAATTTTTATTAGATTTTGATAAAAATTGCTTAAATATCTGGTTAAAAAGTTGACAAAAGTTGTGTATCCCATAAAATGTGTAGCTAAAATTAATTGTTAACTTTAACTTAATTTTTTAACTAAATCAAACATGGCTAAATTAGACATTTAAATTTGGATTTTTTGTTATTATATTCTACCGTAATTTTTTTGTCTTGTTTTGTTATTTTGGCTAAGACCATACCCAACCTCCACAGATAAGGCACTGACCATTAAATAACTAATATTTCGATACATTTTTCTTGGCGGATGGACTTTTAACATGTTTAAACCATCATCGTCCAAATGGTTATGCTATGGAGCCTTTAAACTGCACAACATGCAAATATCCAAACACACTTGTTATCTATCGAGACAGTAAGTGCGTAGTATTTTGATACGATTAGACATCATAATAGAAAGTGAATGTGTGTAGGTTGTCTTATTGGCAGAAATATAGTCATATAAGGGAGATAATAAACCTAGACATCGTGATTTGTCCGATCAACTTTCGATATTGGATATTCTCTTTTTACCCTGATGTTTCGTAGCAATTCAATCGAATATATATATTCCAATTTAATTTACTAATTTGAAGACTATAAAAATCGGACCGTGCCATGTGTGACGGTGAGATGTGTGTGATTGGACATGTATCTATTGAATTGGACAAACTTCCCCGTTTGTCATTCTTTAAAATTTTAAATTATTTACTGCAATATCATTTTCCATCACATTTACACAATAAAATATTTTACACACAAACTAATAAATGTTCTTTATTTTTTAATCACAAATTTTTCAAAAAATAATATTCAAAACTCTTTAATTTTCCAAATAATGAGTGACAAACATGGGCTAAATTCGAAACAAATCGATTGTTACCGTTGAACCAATGTGCTATAGAACCACTTATACGCATCTAATTTTTGTTACAGCTTTGTTATGAGTACAAAGTGGTGTCCATTTTGGCATCCAAAACGGACACCCGGCACCTCAGCCAATGCTGAGGTGCTTGCCACGTCAACGGCCACCGGCACCTCGGCATTGGCCGAGGTGCAAATGAACACCATTTTGTACCACCAACATTATTCTTTTTGTTATGAGTCGATTTGGATTCACGGGCCCAGTCTCTGAAAATTTACCAAATGATCCAGCCATTAATATTTGTGTCTTTGATAATAAAATTAATAAAAATACATAGAAATCAAAAGGTCAAGCGGTACATTTGGCAGTTTTTAATGTGCATTAAACTTGGTTTATCTTTTATAGCGAAAATTTAAATATAATAAACATTTTTTTAATGAAAAAGTGAAATAAAAAACTATAACCATATAAATTCAGCTATTTAAATACTAATAAAACATAGAAACTTATACATAACGATATTTGCTTAAATTTTTAGAAAAGAGAAAAATTGAGCGTTAATAATATTTCAATTACTAAATATTTTGAAAGGAGATTTTAAAGTTATATATTATGTTGCTGTCAATTTGTATTTTAACTACAAATTCACAAATACTATGTACTTATCTCTACTATATAAAAAGGAGAATGTGAAGTTACTGTAGAAAGCAATAGTGACTTAATCTATTTTCTCTCACTGTAACTTTTTTTTTTTTCTTAAGTGGGGGAGCAAAACGACGTCATTTGCCTTGACATATATTTTATTATACAAATATATATATATATATATATATAGTAGGGATATAAGGAAAAAAATCACTTTTATATAAAAATTAAAAAATAAAGATAATATAAGATAGAAAATATTTTACAAAATGTTACCTGAAAGTAAAAAATTTGAAGGGAAAAGAATTAAAAAGAATTTTAAATTGAAAAAAAAATTATTTATAAGTAAAACTACACAAAGAGAAAAAATTCTCAAATCTAAATCTCCTCCGTGCACGGAGTCCATGCACAGAGACATTGTCTCCGTGCATGGTGTCTCCATGCATGGAGATATATATAATTTATTTTATTTTAATTATAAAAATAATTTATTATTTTTTTAGTTTAAAATTCCTTTTATATCTTTTCTCTTCATAATAAAACTTAATTTTTCAATTTTAACTAAATAATATTTATATATTCTTTATTTAATTTTCGTAACTTTCTTTTATTTTGTTTTTATTATTTTTTTAATAAATATTTTTTTTCGATTTAAAATTCTTCTTAATTCTTTTCGTTTAAAACACAATTTTTTTTGCATTTAACCCTAATTTCACTCTTACTCTGCGTTGCTACGTTATTGATTTCACTCGGTCTTTAACCTTAATTTCAATCTCCCTCTCTCGATTGTTCCAAAAATACCCAACAACTTCACTTACAATTGAGACGATTACCTGTATACCCAATATTTAAATCTTCAATTTCTTTGCTGTATATTTTACTACTAAATTTTGATTTTTGTTTTTGTTTTAGATTTAACAAATTGCTCCCAAAATACCATGAAATCTCAGAAGAAATTGGAGTTTAGATATGTTCTTTTGTATTTTTTGTTGTGAATCTTCCAATTTTTTCTTCTTCTTTTTTGAAAATTTAACAAATTGTTAATAAAATATCACAAAATTTCACCAGATGTTGGGCTCTGGGGATCTCAAGTTTGTTCTTTTATAATTTTTTTTATTCTTTTGTTTTATTGTGTTTGTATCCACTCTGAAGTTTTTATTATTTCCTTCTAACTTTGTTTGGACTTTTGTGAAAGTTGTAGACAAAAAAAAAAAAAAAAAAAAAAGAGCGAATTAACGTACAAATTGAAAAGATTATCGACTTCAGGTATGTTGATTTCATATTTGTTTTGTTTGAGGGTGATTTTTTTTTTGCAAATAATTCATTTTTACTGTATATTATTCATAATTTTAGCTTCTGATTTTTTATTTTTTTTTATGCTTGAACAATTGTACTTTAGGTGATTATGTATATAGTATTTTATTGTAGCTAATGAAATATTTAGTGTTGGCAGATTTGTAGTTGAACTAATAGTTAAGGTGTAGGTGATTGAAAAGATTACTCAAATTATAAGCATGTTTGAAAAGTTTGAGACCAGATTCATTGCAACGAATTTCTGTACTATTGTAAAAATTTTGTAGCTCAAAGAGAAGTTTTTTATTTCGAATGTTAGGTGGTATATGATGTAGCTCACAAAATAAAAAATATTTTAGCAAATTCTCATTTTTCAATTATATATTCATGTGAAAGGAAGGATTACAAATGAAATGGTTATGGAAAAAGGGTCATTGTTCAATAAGAATGGAAAGTGTTTATATTGGGAATAAAAGAAAGCTTAGAAAACACATTCAGTTGATAAAGTTTTACTGTGAGTGACAGCTAAAAAGAAACCCCACTGGGAACTGAGGCCTAACCCTTTTTTGCAAGATCCGTTTCAAGAAGCTAAGACTAGAACCGTCCGGTGAGGTCTTTGTATATTTGCCGTCTCTTTATTTCTTGACACGTAAGCTCCTCATTTTTTTGTATATTTAATACATTGTTTGTGATGCTGGTGCATAATTTTTGTTGTCTTTTAGAGTGTGATAATAAATAGGTTATATGAAAATATTACAACTATAGTGCCAGTGGAGTGGCCCTCCACTCTGCCTTTCTTCATCCTCTGCCTCTTAATAGATGGGTCATTTTTGTCTTTTAGAATAATTCGTTTTAGTTATAGATTATTTTTAATTTGAGGTTCTAATCTTCTGAGATTTTTAAGAATTAAAGAAATTAAATGATTTAACAAATTAAAGAACAAAAATAAAAAGAATTGCAGGCAAAAATAAAAAAATGAAAAAAGGTTATTATAAAGTTTTTTTTAGTTAAATTGAAATAATTATAATTAAAAATAAATATTTTTAACTAAAATTGAACGAATTACGTTGTATTATAAAACGAAAATAATTTTAAATCAAATAAAAAATTATTCACTTATAATATGAAGAAAAAAGAAATTTCAAAACAATTTTCAAAAAATATATAAGAAAACAAAGTTACAAAAATTAAATAAATAATATATAAATATTATTTAATTAAAATTGAAAATTTAAGTTTAATCATAAAGAAAAAAGAATTAAAAACAGTTTTAAATCGAAAAAAATTTATTTATAATATGAAAAAAATTTAAAAAAATAAATAAGGAAAAAAAATTTTCTCCTCCATCCACGAAGAAAAAACAAAGAGAATCTCTCCTTTCGAGAGATTGAATTCTCTCATATGAGAGGAGAGTGAATTCTGTTTAATTTTTTTTATGATAAAATTTAATTTTTTTAATTTTAATTAAATAATATTTATATATTCTTTATTTAATTCTCGTAACTTTTTTTTAATTTGTTTTATTTTTATTATATATTTTTAAAAAATTACTTCGTTTTGTAAATAATTTATTTTTCGATTTAAAATTCTTTTCATTTTATCATTTTTTAAATTTTAATTAAATACAATTTATTTTTAATTATTTCAATTTAATTAAAAATTTTATAATAACTTTTTTTTTAATCTTTGCCTGCAATTTTTTCTTCTTCTTTAATTTGTTAAATCATTTAATTTTTTTATAACGAAAAGAATTTTAAATTGAACAAAAAATTATTTATAATATGAAGAAATTTTTATTAAAACAATCTTTAAAAAATATATAAAACAAAACAAATTAAACAAAAGAATGTTGTGAAAATTAAATAAAGAACATATAAATATTATTTAATTAAAATTGAAAATATTAAGTCTTTTCATAAAGAAAAGAGAATTTTAAATCAAAAAAAATATTTATAATATGAACAAAAGAAATAAATAAATAAATAAATGAGGAAAAATAAAAAAATAAATCTCCATGCATCCTGCGATAATCCAATGAACCAAACGATTGGATTTCACCAAATATTTTAAATCTTCAACGAGTTTTGAAAAATCTACAATTTTGACGCTAATATCTTTAATTTGTTAAATCATTTAGTTTTTTTTTATAATATGAAGAAAAAAGAATTTGAATCATAAAACGAAAAGAATTTTAAATCAAACAAAAAATTATTTATAATATGAAGCTTTTTTTTTTTAAACAATCTTCAAAAAATATATAATAAAAACAAAATAAATTAAACAAAAGAATGTTGCGAAAATTAAATAAAGAACATATAAATATTATTTAATTAAATTGAAAAAATTAAGTTTTTTCATAAATAAAAAGGAATTAAAAAGGATTTTAAATCGAAAAAAATATTTATAATGAACAAAACAAATAAAAAATAAATAAATGAGGTATAAAATAAAAAATGAAAAAGAAATCTCTATGCATCTTGCGATAATGTAATGAACCAAACAATTAGATTTCACCAAATACTTCGAATCTTCAATCAGTTTTGAAAAATCTACAATTTTGACGCTAATAAAAATATAGTAAATACAAAACTCGTGCAACCCACGTGTCAAAGACTGCTTATCTATAAATTTCGTAAGATGCATTAATCCTCTCATTATAATCTTCTCATCAAGAAGATTGCAAAGAAATGCAAACACACACAAATTTGAACTTATAATTTAATTTACGTCTCTTTTTCTTATTAATAATTATTTTATTTTAATTACGCTGTAATGATTCATTAATTGAATCAGATCTACCGGTATAGTCAATGATTCACTGACTCCTTTGATCGAGTCAGATAATTTTAGGACCAACTGAATGGACATTGGACAGTCCCCCTCCACTTAATCTAATCGGTAATAACAGAAAAATAAAATAAAAATAAATAAACTGTTTTGATTAAATTTTTAATTACAAATATATATGTCTGCATTGTCACAGCTAATTATGGCACTAAGGAATCTAAAGGTTAATGCAAGAATGTTTTTGGACGAACTAAGACGCAGTTGACTTTAATTTCGCAGACAGTAACAGAGAAATTTGTATTGACCGTGGAGTAACTTATTGATTGATAAGTTTATGATAGTTTTTAAATTTAGCATTAAATTTATTACTCCCATATAGGTTGATGTACATGTTATCGGTACTTAAATATAACTTCCTCTTTGACAACCATTAAAAATAAATCTCTTTTTTTTTCTCCCTTTTCTCAACTCATTTTCAATAATGCATTTTCACAATAAAATATTTTACAAGTAAATCTAAATTTTTTTTACTTTTTAACTACACATTTTTCAAAAATCATTATTCCAAAACTTATCGTTAGATTGTAAAGATGGAATTGAATTGCCTAGAAAACGAATTTCAGGGAATTGAATTGTCTAGAATTATTTTCTTGGAAATTGTAAATTATTGTGTTTGATTGGTATAATTTTTCACGTGAAAAATGTTGAAATGAAAGTGTTTTTTGTGTGTTCGTTTGGCTCTATTTTATATGAAAATTATCAATTAAAATGAAATAATGTACTGGTATTGTGGATAGTATTTGTTTTCATTGCAAAAAAAAAAAAAAATTATCTATCTTTTGGTGTTCGTTTTGTTTTGTTTTACATGAAAATTGTTAATTAAAAGAAAATATTTTTTTACAATCAAGGATAAAATTTGTTTCCATTTGCAATATATATATATATACACATCGGAAAATCAAGAAAACTCAAATTTGAATGACACGAGAAAAAAATATATCAAACACCTAAAGTTGGAAATTTCAATTCCAATTCCATCCTATCAAACATACCCTTAGATTGTTTCTCCTTTTTACAACTAAGAGAGCTTTGTCAAGAAAAAGTATTTTCTCTAAATTTTGGGTCAAAATTTTTTTACCCATTTCAATTATAATATCTTTTTCTGCTTTTTATTTTCTTTTTTAAATAAACATTTATCAATATCTCTTTATTTTTTATTTAACATATTTTCTTACATATATCAATGGCTAATTAATTCAAACTTAATTTGAATAATCCAACGGGTAAAGTATTGAAATCCGTATGTTAAACAGTAAATAATATAAGTAAGAATATAGAGTAATTTGATTATACAAATTTGGAGAGCCAAATACACTCTTTCACAAAAAGATAAAATATAGAGTCTGTTAAAACTTATTTTTAAGTATTGATTCTCTAAAATAGAGAATATGATGTATGCATAAAGCCTTCGAAGATTTTTTGACACTAAATAGTAAAATAAATGATATTAGGATGATAAAATCTGGATAAATGAATCTTTCAAGAATTTAAATTTTTCGTGACTCGAACTAATTAATAATCTTGCTAAATTCATAAAACTTTAATTTTATATAAAGTTCTTTATGGTCAAACTAAAATATAAAATAGTAATCGATTGAGTACATAAATTTTTTATAATACATTAATGTTATGCCCCCCATTTGAAACACTTCGAAAATTCTACAACCGCGTCGTACGAGGTGTGAAACATCCATCCGAAGTAGTTCTGAAGTGGAGCCACCATCTGCTAACACACCGCAAGACACAGACAATCTACTGAACTGATCGAAGCGGCCTCGCTCCTGAAGTCGAAGCGCAGTTCAAGCCGAAGTTATCTGCTAGAGGATCCGCCGCCAATTTTAGAAAGAGATCTATGTCAAGATCCTTTCTGCCCCCAAGATTCAATTGATTTGACGTCTCCATAAACCTAGTTGATGTGACGTATCAACTTTATGTCAACTCAACTCGTGAGAAGTAATTACCCGCCCACTCTATAGACGCGGCTGATTGACCCTTATGAGCAGACGCTTCATACCGTCAGATGCATACATGTGTCCCACATCCAACGGATCTCCTCACCTATAAATACCCAATGTTTGACAAAAGGCAAAGGTAATGAAACTCTTACAACATAGCTTTCCATAACAAGCAAATATATATTCTCCTCCCCTTTATTTAGCACAACCTTGGTATTGTTTCGACCACTTGAGGCTAACTTGACCGTCGAGTGTATGCGGCCGCCGTCACCCCCGTTGGTTCCGGCCGTGTGCATCTGACCGTGTGTTGACTGTGCGCAGAGAGGAATACGTGGAGTAGCTATCGGTTGGCCACGTGGAGGGTCCAATTTGCGAGGTCAACAGATTGGCGTCGTTTGTGGGAAACTCTTCCCATCCAAAGTTCTGCATTCTCCACCGGAAGACCAGTGACTTACACTAAAAGGGGCACATTCTTGAAAAAGAACAAAGTCGAGTTATAATCCAAGTTCTTATCACCCTTGAAAAAGGAAATAAGATGAGTTAGAGTTATGAAGACGAGAACCCTATGAGAGATGCTTCTGAAGAAGAGGTGATCCGTAACAATGTCACCCACCAGAGACCCCATCACCAGCGTTGCCGAGGTGAAATAACAGCCATGCTCGTCGAATGAATGGCTCAAATAGCTACGGGCATGAGAGATATTGCAGCCATAGAATATGGCGATGCATGAACTTCTCATGCAAGCTCAAGGTAACCAGGGCTCTCAAATGCCCCCAAGGATCATATCCTGTTCAGGAAGCCCCCGGCATCCCGTTCCCGAGGCCATGTGAGCCAGCACAAAGAGTGCCCCCTCGAAAGAGAAGTGGGTGCTGAAGCCACATCCTATGTACAAGGGAGCCGGCCAGTAGAACCACAATTGGGGGATAATTTCTCTCAAGAATATGAAGCACAAAGGTCAGTCAGCGTCTTCGACCGAATAGGACAGGACCCTAGTAATAGGGTCCACTCAATGCGAAGATCAGTTCGGCAAGAGCAGGAGCAAGAACAAGCACCTCCTCCTCCTCCTAGAAATAGGAAGGAGAGAAGGGACTTAGTTGATTGGGGGAGTCGAGGAGAAACACGTCCACCTCCCCAGAACATTCAAAGTGATGAAGGGTCAAATGGGCCTCGTCGATCCTATGAAATTGACGACGATTATGATAACCGCCCTTTCTCAAGGGAAATCCGAAGTTTCCCAATGCCTGTGAATTTCATGCCCCCTAAGATCCCCAAGTATAAAGGAAAGGGGGATCCGGAGAAGCACCTCGTCAAGTATATGACGCAGATGAGCCTTAGGGGAGTCTTGCCTGCTTTGAAATGCAGAGCCTTCCACTTAACTCTAAGCGGAGCTGCTGAAGTGTGGTACAGCAGACTCCCCCTCCTCCCCCCTTCCCGAGCATTAGGAGTTGGCCGGATCCGAAGAAGACATTCTTGAACCAGTACCTCTCATGCGGAGAAGGAGAGGCCCCGGTGCAACGCCTGCAAGATATGAGGCAGGTCCCTGGAGAGACGCTGAAAAGCTATCTCGCCAGATTTACAGACGAAATCACGTATTGCGAACAGGTCAATGATAGAAAAGACCTTTCAGCCTTGAAAGACGGCTTCAACATGAACACTTTGTTCTGGAGGGATGTGCGCAGCAAAAATCCCACCACTTATGACGAGCTGGTAGAAATTATGAGAGTTGAGATCGTCAGTGAAGAAATGATTGATCACAGAAACCCTGCAGCGCAGGGGCTCCCTCCGCCTCAGAGGCAGGTAGGTCGAGGACCCGCAACACACCTTGTCACTCAGCAATGGACTCAAGCAGGTCATACGATAGCTCCCATCTCTAGATAGGCACTGGCTTCTGCCACGTTAAATACAGTCCCAGTGTTGGCATACGAGAATTTCCCTGGCGAAGCAGGGTCATCTGGAGGAATGGATAGTAGTAAGAAGAAGAAGAAATGGTCAAACAGGCCCTTGGAAGGGGCAGGGTTTTGCACTTTCCACCAACTCTATGGGCATGGCACCAGCGAGTGCAGAGACGCTAATCGACGTCCGAATCGAAGCAACCCACATCCCTCCCGCAGGAATGAATATCCTCGCAGATCCACCTCCCCGAATAGGGGAGAGAGAAGGCATAGAAAGCAGTCAACCCGGAGAAGAGAATCAAGGGACCGAGAACAGTCCAGACAGAGAAATCAGGCCCCATTTTCTGGAAGCCAAATCATCAGGGAGATCGACACGATCATTGGGGAACCTCACATTGGTGACAACATCAGGAACGCCCAAATAAACTACACAAGGAAAGCAAAGGACCCGCCAATGCTTACCTACTTGTCAACGAGTCCCAAGTGGCTAATAGGATGGCCCTAATTACCTTCTTCCAGGAAGATGCAGAAGGAGTTCACCACCCCCATTGTGACGCATTGGTTATCAGAGCCATAGTGACAAGAAATGGGCTCAAACGCATGCTTGTCAACAATGGCAGTTCGGTGAATATACTATTCAGTTCCACCTTCGACAAAATGCAAATTGAACATGGGTTGATCGCCATGATCGATCTACTGTTCAAATTTATTGGAGATAGCATCGTTCCACGAAGGTGGATAACTCTGCCCGTCAAGATGGGCTCAGCTCCTCTAGTGGCCCAACACTTCATGGAATTCTTGGTGGTCGACCACAGATCGAGCTACCATGGAATACTGGGAAGACCCGCCTTGAAAGATTTTTGGGCTGTCACCTTCATCCACTACTTGTGTATGAAATTCCCGACTGAACATGGGATTGCCACGGTACGAGGCGACCAGATGGCTCTGGGGCATGTTACTTAAACTCTTTGGAAAATCATAGCCCCGAACTGTTAATGTGATCATAACTGAAGTTGCCAGCGAACCCAATTTGGACGTGAAAATGTTCGACACCCCTAAACAAGGGCATACCTCCAAACAGGAGGAAGACGTCGACATGGAAGAAGTCCCTAAGGAAGGGCACCTTCTTGATGAATTAGATCCCCGGATCATTGACTCCGAGCCAAATGCAACCCCCAGTAGAAGAACTTGAGACCTTCGTCGCCAACCCAGAGGATCTCAATCAGGTCCTACGAATAGGAAAGGCGCTATCCCCCGAAGCAAAAGAAGAAATTGTGAGCTTCCTGAAAAGGAACTTGGATGTCATCGCTTGGAAGCATGAGGACATGGTGGGAATAGATCCAAGGATCAGTTGACATCATCTTAACATCAACTCCTTCTGTGCCTTACATAGGCAGAAAAGACGTGCCCTCAACCCAGAGCGGTACGAGATACTCAAAAACGAAATAGATATGCTGAACTCATTGGCAAAACCATGGAGGTCTACGTGGACGACATGCTAGTCAAAAGCTTTCAGGCCAACGAACACGTAAGTCACCTCGACCAAACCTTTCAGATACTTAAAAAATATAAAATGAAGTTGAACCCCCTTAAGTACACCTTTGGAGTGGCTTCGGGTCAGCTCTTGGGATACATTGTAAACTAAAGAGGAATCGAAGCGAACCCAGTGAAGATAATGGTTTTGCTTGAAATGAGGTCACCTCAGAAACCAAAGGAGGTCCAAAGCCTCAATGGTCGGATAGCAGCACTTAGTCATTTCATCTCCAGAGTCACAGATAAAAGCTTACCCTTCTTCAATGTGCTAAAGCAAGGAAAGAAGTTCCAGTGGACTTCTGAGTGAGAAGAAGCCTTCCAAGCATTGAAGAAACACTTAGGAGAGGCACCCATGTTGTCAAAATGTCAACCGGAAGAGCCACTACTGTTGTACTTGGCAATTTCGGACGAGGGGATCAGCCCAGTCCTAGTCAGAGAAGAAAATGAGCACCAATTACCAGTATACTATGTCAGCAAACCACTCCTCCCAGCTGAAACACGCTACACAGACATGGAAAAATTGGCACTAGCTCTCATCACGGCCTCAAGGAAACTGAGGCCATGCTTCCAGGCCCATTCAATTGAAGTCCTCACCAACTTTCCATTAAAGCAATTGCTACAGAGAAAGGACGCATCAGGATGCCTGCTAAAATGGGTGATTGAGCTTAGTGAGTTCGACATACTGTTCCGATCTCGACATGCCATCAAGGGCTAGACCCTTGTAGATTTTGTGACTGAGTTTGCCAAAGCCCAAAAAATGGAGACGACAATGGAACCAGCTAAGCCCCCAATGTGAAAACTGTTCGTAGATAGATCCTCAAGAGAGGCCGGCTCCGGGGCAGGGATCGTCTTGGAAAGCCCCGAAGGCCACAATCTAAATTGCGCAGTAAGGTTTGGCTTCAAAGCCTCGAACAACGCTGTCGAATATGAGGCCCTTCTAGCAGGACTTAGACTGGCAAGGGAAATACAGGTCAGAAGGCTCCTGGCAAGCAGCGATTCTCAGCTTGTAGTGAGTCAGGTCAATGGAAACTTCGCGGCCAAAGTCAGTAGCATGGTTGCATACTTGAAATTGGTTCGGGACCTAGTTCCTCATTTTGAAAGGTTCGAGCTGATTCAAGTCCCACGCCTAGAGAATACTCATGCAGACGCCCTGTCAAAACTGGCCAGCAGCAAAGATTCAGAGCTACTAAAAATTGTGCCCATTGAGCACTTATCGAAACCCTCCATTTCCCGAGGTGAAGATGTGCTATGAATAAAAGGTACCCCGGTATGGATACAGCCCATCATCGCCTACCTTAAGGACCAATCACTACCAACTTCCAGAAGCGAGGCAAGGAAGTTAAAAAGGAGGGCTGCACACTTCGTCCTACAAGAAGATGTCCTCTACAAAAGAGGCTTCGCCTCGCCACTTCTCCGATGTGTAGGAGGCAAAGAAGCTATGTATATACTCAGGAAAATCCATGAGGGAATCTGTGGGAATCACTCTGGAGAAACGGCTCTAGCACACAAAATGCTCCGGTAAGGCTACTTTTGGCCGACCCTGAAAAGGGATGCTTACCAGTTTGTCCAGAAATGTGACAAGTGCCAGTGCTTCTCAAACATTCAAAGGCAGCATTATCAGAGCCTCTCCGTAGTGACCAGCCCTTGGCCGTTCACCAAAGGGGGCATCGACTTCATCAGTCCACTCCCAAAAGGAAGAGGAAGCGCGATTTTTGCTATTGTCGCCATCGACTATTTCACTAAGTGGGTCGAAGTTGAACCTCTTTCCAAAATCACCGAGGCAAATACTACAAACTTCGTTCGGAAGAACATCATTTGTAGGTTTGGCATTCTCCACTCCTTAGTATCTGACAATGGGAGACAGTTCGACAACAAGAAAATGTGAAACTTATGTGATGAACTGGGCATGAAGAAGGATTTCTTGACGCCTCATCACCCACAAGCAAATGGACAAGTTGAGGCAGTAAACAAAACAATCAAGCATACCCTGAAAAGGAAACTTGATACCTCAAAAGGGGCTTGGGCCGACGAGCTTCCCCATGTCCTTTAGGCCATTAGAACAACTAACCGAACTGCAATAGGGGAGACGCTCTTCTCCATGACCTACGGAGCCGAAGCTATGAGCCTGGTTGAAGTAGGAGTCATATCGCACCGCCAAGTACACTTCAATGAGATCAATAACGACGAGGCTCGAATGAGCGAACTCCACCTCCTTGAAGAAAAAAGGGATGCCTCCCAGGTGAACTTAGCAAAGTATCATAGAAAGATGACCCGCTATTATAACTCCAAGGTCAGAAATCGGACTCTTCGTCTGGGGGACCTTGTCCTTAGAAGGGTCTTCCAATCATCAAAGCCAACCGGGTCCGGAGTGTTGGGACCGAACTGGGAAGGTCCTTATCGCATCTGCAGGGAATCCCGACCTGGCACTTTTGAAATTGAAGACATGGCAGGGAAAGTACTACCTCATCAATGGAACATCGAACATTTGAGGAAGTACTATCAATAATGAGCTTGTGTTCCGATCCGATCTTAATGATGTCCAGTTAACGTGTGTCATGATCCGATCTCATTTGTAACTTTCCTATCTTACTAAGTGCTGAAAATGCCTTAGTGAAGAATGATGTAATTCCTCTTAAGTAATGATACTTCAGTTGTTTGTCACATCGGTTAGTAAATTGTTACCTCAGTTCTTCAATATGTTAATTGATTCGATCTTCTGTCATTAATTGGTTATTGGTAATAGGCGTTAAGTGGTTGTCATTCATATACTTAAGTGCAAACAACTCCACACAATGAAAAAACAGAAACGACAATACTTGTACAAAAATTTTCATTTTCATTCATTTGAGAATTGAATTACAAGAGAGGCCGAAGTCATTACAAAAATTGATTAGCCCTACTCTACTAGGGCATCTGTCACCCCGGCCTTCGCCGCTCCTGCCCTAGGGGCCTTTGGAGCGTCCTCGGCGAACCTATCAAGTCGACCTCCAGTAGGCCCACCAAACTCTGCCTCGATTGAAGATATGTCCAGAGTAGGATGTACCTCTTTCAGCAGACCCAATATTCCTTGGGCGCTCCAGGAAGCCCAAAAGTTGGCAAAGTCGTCGTACAGAGGGTGCTCTTCAAAGTGGTCGATGAAGTTCTGCACAGCCACCTCCCCTGCCAACTTCAGTTCCTCTTTCAGAGAGGTAATCTCCTCAGCTTGGGCTTCCGCCCTCTACCTCAGCTCTGCCTTTTCTTTGTTGGAGGCCTTCAGAGCCTCCGTAGCGAGTCGATGGTGCTCGTTTACGTGATCAACCCTTCGGGTGATTGCAGCCACCTGACACTCCACTTCATAGACCTCATTCTTCAGCCGCTCTATATCCCCCTTTGCAGTTGCCAGCTAGGCCTCAGCCTCCTCCCTCCCTCTCTCTTCTTCCTCAACCTTGGCCCGGGCCTCCCTTACTTCGTCGCAATAGTGCATCGCCTCCTCAAGGCGCTTAGAGAGGTCCTCCCTCTTAGCATTGAGGTCTTTTACCAAGCCCTCGAGTTGGATGCTAGTGCTTAAGGCTCGGGCCACACAAGCACTGTTGGCCGCAACCAGGTCCTCGGCAGTGTAGGAGGCAGTGTGATCTCTCCATTCCTCGGTCCAATACTTATTGTGGACCACCGTCACCGCAGCCATCTCCGGAGGAAGAGCCTCCAGAACTTCCTTCACCGGCTCCTCGAAATTGACACCTGAGAAGTCCACCTCTTTCGAGGGACGGGCCCTTTTCCTCTTTTGCTGCCCTGATACTTGAGCAATGGGTATAACGATGACTGGTGATGTGGCCAAGGCTGGAGAAGCCTCGAAAGATGCAGGCCTCTTCTACGGGATAACTACCTCGATTGGAATTGTTGTCTGCTTCAAAGAAGAAGGCGGCCTCGCCACAGTTGGGTGCTTTTGAGGGGGCGGCGAGCCTCTTCCCTTTCCGCAGCAGATTGGCGTCTGGGTCCTCCACCACCTCCTCCTCAGTAGGAGGCTGGAGCCTCTTGCTAGCCTCCACCAGATCCTCCATCTGCTTTTTGTATGCAGATGAGGAGGTCTTCAAGGCTCTCGCCTCGGCCATCATCATTTGGATGGTCTTAGAGTCTGGCCTCAGAGGCAGCTTCTTATTAAAGTTATCTGCAAGGGGACAGGCAAATTAGTACGTGTAAAGAGTTCAAAAAGTACTGAAGGAATTCGCTTCGGGACATTTACCTTGAGAAGCCATCAAATTGTGCATCATGAAGTGGACGTTTTTTCTTATCAGCTGGTGGTATGACCTCTTCTTCGAAGGTAGCTTATAAATAATGCAGATGATGTCAAAGTCATCGGTGGAAAGCTCGCACTGAGGAAGAGAACCTTCAAAAACAATCAGAACAGTTAAGGACTGAACCGAAGAAAAGTAAACAAGAAACGTAAAACCACAGTACTCACTAAGCGTTGAATACTTTGTGAGGACCGTAAGAGGCGCCAGGGGGTCCCCCTCCATCGTGTCCCATCTCCCGACAGCCCAGCACCACAAGCTCTTCCACTCCCTGATGGAGCTCGACAGACCGAGCAATAATGGAGTGTGGGAACCCCATGAGATCAAGTAGTACCAGCCTCTGGTCTTATCCTCCCAGCCACTACCTTAAGAATGTAGAGGGTCTGGAATACAAAAAAAGGCATCTCCACACCCAGGGATGCCTCCTTCCACAACATCCAAGATCCCACCATTTGGCTCCAGGAGTTCGGGTTCAGTTGGCTAGGAGCTAAGCCGTATGACCTAAGTACCATACGGAAGAAAGGGTAGATTGGGAGCCTAAGGCTTGCCCTAAGGATCGCCTCGCTTATTACCACGCACCCTAGCCTAGGGTAGCAGGCCCGTTTATCAGGTTCTGGTAGGTTCAGATCTACACTATCTGGGATCCTATACTCAGCCCTAAGTCTTTCCAGGTCGACACCCTTTAGCTTAGAGGGATAATCCAACACCCCCCCCAATGCATAGATGTGTCAGCTGGGCTATCTGGCCTCTTCCATATATTCTTCCTCCCAATATTCGCTTCGGCTATCTCAAAGAAGGCCGCCAAAAGGGGCTCATCCACCCTCACTAGTTCCAACCCCCTACTCGAACTACCACTATCCTCAGAAGCCATTTTCAGAAAGGAAAAGTTTCAAATACTTATTGAAACTTTTGAAAAATGGATCGTCCCGCTACCGAAAATGGTGAACAAATGATGTAAGTCACCGGAAACTGGGATTGCTCGCCGTAAAGTGATCCAAGAACGTCAAAAAATGCAAAGATTTCAAGAGAAAATGGGGTTTTTGATTTCGTAAAAGTGAAAAGCTCCAAAATCCCTTAAATCCGCCTTTTATAGAGCGTCCCAGCCGATCTACACCGTTGAATTCAAATGCAATCAATCTAGGCCGTCCGTTGCATCATCAATCTAGGCCATTGAAATGTAACGCCAGATTTGATATAAGCCTAAGATCTAGCCGTAACCTTCACGCTCTTGCAAAATGCGTTGCCTCGATCAACTTCAGTCGTCTGCAATAAGTAGCCGCAATAGCCTTTTCTAGGAATGGACATCGCGCCCAACTGTCGCCTTGAAAATATGCAACAGCTGTCTAATCATTTAAAGTCAGAAATACCCGCCTAAGATCGAACTCTTCACACAGCTTTAGAAAGCTTAGACGCATCTGATTCGGAGCCCCCCTATGGGTTATCGCTTCGGAAGCTGCGTTCCCTTCTAAGCTTTATAAAGCTTTAGCCGTCTCCCAACGTGTCGTTCCCTATAGGTCAATGCATCGGTGGCAGATGAGCTCTTCACACAGCTTTACAAAGCTTATACGCATCTGATGCGGAGCCCCCCTGTGGGTCATCGCCTCGGAAACTGCGTTCCTTCCTAAGCTTTACAAAGCTTTAGCCATCTCCCAACACGTCGTCCCCTGTGGGTCAACGTATCGGTGGCAGATGAGCTCTTCACACAGCTTTACAAAGCTTAGACGAATCTGATGCGGAGTCCGCTGTGGGTCATCGTCTCGGAAGCTGTGTTCTCTCCTAAGCTCTACAAAGTTTTAGCCTTCTCCCAACGCGTCGTCCCCTGTGGGTCAACACCAGTGGCAAATGAGCTCTTTACACAGCTTTACAAAGTTTAGACGCATCTGATGTGGAGCCCTCCTGTGGGTCATCACCTCAGAAGCTGTGTTCCCTCCTAAACTTTACAAAGCTTTAGCCTTCTCCCAACACGTCGTCCCCTGTGGGTCAACGCACCGATGGCAGATGAGCTCTTCACACAGCTTTACAAAGCTTTGACGCATCTGATGCGAAGCCCCCCTATGGGTCATCGTCTCAAAAGCTACATTCTTTCTTAACCTTTACAAAGCTTTAGTCATCTCCCAACGCGTTGTCCCCTGTGGGTCAACGCACTAGTGGCAGATGAGCTCTTCACACAGTTTTACAAATCTTAGACGCATCTGATGCGGAGCCTCTCTGTGGATCATCGCCTCAAAAGTTGCATTCCCTCCTAAGCTTTACAAAACTTTAGCCATCTCCCAACGCGTCGTCCCCTGTGGGTCAACGCACCAGTGGCAGATCTCTTCACACAGCTTTACAAAGCTTAGATGCATCTAATGCGGAGCCCCCCTGTGGGTCATCGCCTCGGAAGCTGCGTTACAAAGCTTTATCCCATCTCCTAACGCATCGTCCAATTGGCAACACATCAGCCTCGGATAAGTTCTTCCCTTACACAGTAATAAATCTTTAGCGCGTCTGCCTGTGGTCAACGCTTCGGTGAACACAGAAAATCAACCCATAAGCCCTCATAAATCGTGGTCCCCATCCCAAAGCGGACATATTCGATCGAGAAAACAAGTTCACCCATGATATAAATATTCATACCTGAACTTGGGGGGACCACTATTACGCCTCCATCTGAAACACTTACGAAATTCTACAACCACGTCGTACGAGGTGTGAAACATCGATCTGAAGTTGTTCAGAAGTGGAGCCACCATCTGCTAGCACACCGCAAGACACAGACAATCTACCGAACTGACTGAGGCGCCCTCGCGCCCGAAGTCGAAGTGCAGTTCAAGCCGAAGTTCTCTGCTAGAGGATCTGTCGTCAATTTCAGAAAGAGATCTATGTCAAGATCCTTTCTGTCCCCAAGATTCAATTGATTTGACGTCTTCATGAGCCTAGTTAATGTGACGTATCAACTTTATGTCAACTCAACTCGGAAGAAGTAATTACCCATCCACTCTATAGACGTGGCTGATTGACACCTATGAGCAGACGCCTCATGCCGTTCAAATGTATACACGTGTCCCACATCCAACTGTTCTCCTCACCTATAAATACCCAAGGCTTGGCAAGAGGCAAAGATAATGAAACTCTTACTACTTAGCACTCCATAGTAAGCGAATATATATTCTCCTCCCCACTATTTTGCATAACATTGGTACTGTTCCGATCACCTGAACCTAACTTGACCGTCAGAGTGTATACGATCGTCGCCACCCCCATTGGTTCTGGCCGTGTGCATCTGACTGTGCGTTGATTGTGCGTAGGGAGGAATACGTGGAGTGGCTATCGATTGGCCAGGTGGAGGGCCCAATTTCCGAGGTCAACAACATTTTACCATATTTTAGTGTTTGTTTCCATTTTTAATTAGGTTTCTTTTTTTTTTTCTATATATATATTGCTTTTTTAAAATTAATTATTTAAGATTTCTTCTCAAAAAATAGTTCGTAAAAAATAGCTATCATCTAAATCAAGATCATCCTCAGTTTGAGTATTCGGCACCCCTTAAATAATTTCTTCCAATCTAAACTCCAAGCCCTATCGCTTGGGAATAAATACTTTCCTAACTGTTTGCTAGAGAGAGAAAAAAAAAATTAATAAAATAGGAAGCCTTAGAAATTTCAAATTCATTCATCTAAGTGGATAAAGGCTTAAACCTAACCAATGTACTCAGCCTGCCCTTACCTATTATGTACAATGGTTGACAAAAATTGTTCAGAAAATGATTTTTTCTCTGTTTTGTGTAGTTAGATATGAAATGTTTGCACAACGATGAAGGCGGGATTCAAAGGCCTAGTAGAATTGTGATCCTTTGCAGCATGAGCTGAATCTTTCACATAATCGCTGTCATCAACTCGAGTTTTCCTTGAATGGTTCCTCTGCAATAACTCAACAAAGTAATTAGCCCGCGTATCTTCATTGCGACCATCAAGGACGACAATTTCAGCTTGTTATGATTAAAATAAACACATTGATGCTATAAATATAATATGAGTAAATTGTTCTACGAACGGATCATATCTCGTTCATTCTCGTTCGTTCAATTTTTAGTAAAATAGTGAAGGATATTTCATGAGAAATGAAAAACGGATGGAAGGGATCCGTATAAGTTGTTCCGATCGAAATAGAATATCCTTGAAATCATCAGTCCAATGTCCAAAATAAATATAATCATAGAAAAGAAAAGGTATATACACATTGGTTGTACCTCCTCACGTTCGAACAATACTTTTCCTTCAAGTATCGACTAGTTACAAGCATATCATCTAAATATACAAGGAAATTAATGCTCAACCGTTGTACATATTTTTGCATATAAGAATGGAATTTGTGTTATTCATCATCTTATCATTTTCACTAGAATCATTATAAACATATTCGATCCCTTTGTTTTCCTCGATAACATCAATTTATAATTCACTAGAAATCATCCAGCTACAAGTCCATGTCATTTTGGAACAGCCCCATTTTCATACACAAATAGTCTTTCGGTAAGGATAGTGACTCCGCTTAATTAAGACGAGTTGACTCGGCTTTTCTTCCTAGAATGGCTATGGGGTAGTTGAAGCGTGTATCCAGCACTACACGCTCAAACTTTGGAAACGTCGAAAGGTTGGTATAGTGACAAAGTCATCGTCAGCTTACCACTTGCAAGTGAGTATAAAGGTCTCCGAATGGTCCAGTAAACCTCTAGAAGATTGGATTAATACTTGAATCAATCATCGAACAATATGTCAATGCTTAAAAAATTGTTCCAAAATATATATTGTTAAATTATTTCAAAAATTAATTTTAATCACATATTTCATGGGATCCTCAACTTTTCAACTATATATTTCATCAACTTTTATCCAATTCTACCAAATATTTGATTTTTATCTCCACCAAACACAAGCTAAATAAGTTATGTTCAATAAATAATTTTTTGTTAGAAATCGTGTAAAATAGTGTATGATACTATTTATTATTTTGCGTCTTAATATAAATTTCTCATTTATTTTAAGTTTAGGTTATAATTTTATATTATTTTGTAATTTAACAAATTTTCTAGAATTCATACATTTTTTTTTGAAGCACTTTTTTTTAACGAAAAAGAATAGAAGATAATGATAAATGTTACTGATAAACGTATATATTTATGTGTTATAAAATTACATAGTTCTGTGTATTGAATGAAACTGGAAAAAATGAATTTAATAATGTACTGAAAATGCTTGAATTGATATAAAACTAATTTTCGAGAAAGATAGATGTAAGAAAGAAAAGTTCATTTTTCAGATGAAAGAGTTATCCAAAATACAATTTTGAAGAATAATAAATGATAAAGTGTTTAAGTAATGTATAACATAGAGTATGATTTGTTATTATTATTATTATTTTAAATTATGCATACTTTGGTATGTTTAGCCATTTATAGTGCCAAGTTAATATTTCAACTTTTTCCTGCAAAATGTGTGTGTGTGTGTGTGTTTTTTTTTTTTTTAGGTTAGCAATAATTCAAACGTAATTTTACAAAATATTTTATTTAAATTTTAAATACATCGTAAATGCAGGGTGCATTTAGTAAATTTCACTGTTCCACTTTACCAAATCGTAATAATTTTGTTATCTAATCAAATCCCATATTTTCTATTAATATGATATTATCTTGGCAATTAATTACAGAATAAATAAGCATATAAATAATGTACGTACAATATTCCCACCTTTAGGATGCATTCGATATACTAATAATTAGAAAAATGGTAAAAATTAAGTGAACTCACTAAATTTTCATTAATTTTGAAATATTGTGACTAAAAGTTTATTATTAGATGAGTATATTCAATATTTGAAGTGCTCCTTCTTGTTTGAATCTTGATCGGATTCGAGCTTCCCAAGCTATATGTTGCTAGGGAACTTGGCAAGGGTCTTACCACCATCTTGATTGACTATATATGAGTCTTTCAAGTACTTTGGAACTATATTTCGCGTCGAGAATTTGTGCTAGAAGACCAAACAAATTACTCATGTTCAAGTTTTCTCACTTACTATTTATGACATTGTATGCATCGAGTCTTCGATAAAAAATAATAATAATAAATAAATAAATAAATAAATCTGAATCCACCATACATGTGTGGCGAAATTTGAAGATTAGAATTTTAATAAACAAATTCACCCTTATCACCTTGTAACTTTTGATGAAATCCTTCAATCAACTATCGTGAAAAATCTTGTAAAGTGTATCGAATGAAACAAATGCTCAATGTGAGTGGAGCAAAACATGGAAATTACTGGTTTATTATTTTCAATTTATTTCGAAGAATACAAACAATAGATAAGATACCAGCTTACGCTGATATGAACACACTTACACAAAGTCCATAACCTAATAAAATAGACCTGAATTCCCATCAATTAATGGCAGAACATACTTTTCGAATTTCACCATTCGTCCCTGTCTTAACCTCAATATTACTCATTTTAACCATGGACTTCCCAAATTCAGCACTAAATGTCAATCCAAGCAGTCCTCTAATTCCCAAGAAACGTTGCACAAATGTTTTTGTTGAGTCATCAGTCCATAACTTCTGGTCTGATTCAAGAATTCCCCGGCCATTCCTCAGGTTGGCGAAAAACGAGTTATCGAACCGGTTTTCACTTCTGTCATCGAGCCCTACCCTCTTGGAAGAGTCGCCGTCTTCCGGACAAAGGGACCGAAGTTGAGGAAGAAATGCGGTGTCAATGGAAGGGTCAGCGCCGGTAGTTGAATTGAAGTTGTATAATCTGTATCTGAAGAACTGGCAAGCTGAGGTGCCAATGGTGTGTCCCCCTACATATTCATGCAAAGATGTTTTGAGTTAGACTTAATTCTATATAAAATTAAAAAAAGGCCACTTAAAAATCGGGATTCGGTCGCTTTAGCTCATCAACTTTGGATTTTTCCATGACTATTTCGACATAAAATTATAGACTATAGAATATAGAAAACAACATTTCGTAATACTCTTCTTCACTTTCTGCAAATTGTGTGCTTACCGACAAGGGTGACAAGATCTTGAGTATTGAGACCTTTTGCTGCAAACTTCTGTTTTTGAACATCAATGGAATCCGTAAAGCCCGGAAGATTCGAAGCATCGGACGCTAATGAAACCCTCCCATCTCTCCTGCCGGTAGGCACTGGCCATCCTGGTCCACCAGACTACATCAACAATCCAATAGCCAATTAGAAGGATGAGTAAATTATGGACATCTAAGTACCAAATATGTTTGTGTCTGTATCCATATCTAACTTGTATTAGACACTTACACGTCGTATTGCCTTAAGGGTGAAATACATACACTTGTCCTAGAATATGTATAGCATGTCCATGTACAACACATAAGGCACCAATAGTTCATGGTACTGACACGTCATCGGGCGTGTCCTATCTCTACTAGCTAATGATTATTAAAAAATGAGAACAATGATATATGTACATGGAAAATTTACATAGATTTTTATAGAATGTCACATGACATCATTTCATTAGATTTTGGACAAAAAATATAGTTAAAATAGCAAGTCAGGTGCCACTGTGCCAGCACCTGTAAATTTCCCTATGCAAATGGTAAAATCCCAAAAATGAATGGAGAAATTAACTTACCAATACAACTGCATCGCGAGCTGCAAGAGCAAGAATGTCAGCACAAGAAACAACACCAGGGCATGCAGACTCAAGTTGAGTCTTAGCGTCATCAATAACTTCATATCCTCTCAGCAAACGATTTGGTCCAGCCATTTTCTCTGCGTCGTCACCATTAGTAAGGATAGAGCCATCACAACCTTGTACGAAACAGTCATGAAAGTGCATTCTGAGCAATCCAGGTGCAACTGTGGGATTCGAATTAAACCCGGATCTCACTGCAGATTGCACGATGGATTCGGCCCTGGGACAAGACCTTGAATAGAATCCAACCCATGTTCCCTGGCCTAGAACCACAGTGGCAGGAACGGCAAGCAAGAAAAACAATGCAATTGACATTTGTTTAAAGTAACAATTCCCCATTGCAGAAAAACCCTCTATTTTTTATCTGATAATGAGAGAACCCGACAGAAAGAATTAAGCTTGGTTTTTCTTTAATTGTTTTACTAACGAGATAGGATACAGAATTCCAGAACTGATATTTCTAGATAATGTTTGTGTTGATGGTTAAGCAAAGATACTGTGTCCATATTTATATGCACAGAAAGTTAAAGTCAACTTTTTTGCATGCCTGGAGAAAGTAAGCAAAGTCGGCTTCGAGAATTCTGATGGCTGAAAATTCAAACTTTAATTTGTATATAACGAGTCACCGGTAGGATTTTAGTAAAGATCAACACTAACTATATAAATTGTGATTTTATATATATATATCTTTTTGATTCAAAATGAAAAGGCTCGGAAATAAAATGTTACACTTTTGACTGTAATCATATGAGCAAATATAGCCTTTGTTTGATTCCATTATTTATAAAATACATTTTTCTTTCTCATTTTTAATAAAATAATATTACATGAAATTCAAAAAGAAGACTCAAACATGCGCATAGTGTGGACCAGATGGGGTTTGAAGCTATGAAGAATAGAGCATGTGATTTTGAATCACGAAACCAAGTTTAGTCATATTATTTGAATCTAAATGAACAAACGAAGTGAAATTGTTGCTGACAATTCTAAACATGATTTTAGAGATTTAAATGTTTTCGCTTTAAATAGCATGGTGTCAAGATAAGTAATTATTTTGAAATTAAACATACCAAAGCCCTTGTCTGAGATTTAAATGTTTTCACTTTAAATACCTATTTATAAAAATTGCATCCAATTAAGTTTTTATCAAAAATAAATATTTCACATATATGTTAACATTTAAATAAATAAATTCTTCTCTTTGAATAGAAGTTTGGTGGAATCCCATGCTAAAGTTGTCCTGTCCGAGAGTGGCTTATCTTTGTCTGTGCGAGGAAACTTTCAGTCAACGCGTGAGCTTTGTTGTTGACAGCAAGATATGGATGAAATCATTTGACTTGAGAGGCATAAAGTAATAATATGATATCATTTTAAAAAAAAAAAAAAAAAAAGGTTTAAAATATCACTTTGACTTTGAAAATTATGAATATTATCACATTGACCTCTTGAATAATAAAAAATAAAGATGTCTTTAAATATATTATACAATTACAAAACAATGTATTGTTAAAAGGACTTTACTACCCTTTTAGTTAATAATTGAAAACCAAACACTTCTCCACTTATAAAACTTCAAAATGAGCTTCCAAGACAGAAAAAACTCTCATCTTTCATCTATTTGAACCTCAACATCTCAAAAAAGTTCAAACGCTTAAGTCGAAATTTTTTTTCATATCAATTACTTCAAATCGATAAGTATATTTACGCATGTTTAATTTCGTTTTCAGTAAATTAGTATACGTTTGAATAGAGAAATTTTATTTCGATATAATAATAGTTATTATAAATTTTTTTTAACAGATCTTACCTATAAAATATAAAAAAAAAATTGAACAGGTCTATAATTTTATTCTTTAGAATCGTAGAAAAAAATTCATGTGCAAAACAGCCAAACAGTCGGCTGTTTGGCTGTTTAACAGCCAAACAGTTGGTTGACTATTGGCTGTTAAATAGCTAAACAGTCAACTGTTAAACAGCCGACTGTCAGCTGTTAAACAGCTGATGGTTTGGCCGTTTAACAGCCGACTGTTGGCACTGATTTTTGTTGGCAACGATTTTTTCTTATAATTAATAAATGAAGTTGATTAAATCTATTTCCTCATGCAGATATGATAATCCCCGTCTGTTATTTCGGTGATTTCGAATTGAATGAAAATAATCGGTGGGAATGGAGATGGACGAGTGACATATATGGTTGTATTGCAATTCCCATAATAGAGAGTACATCATAGTCAGAAATGTACCACGATTTGCAAAATAAGCTAAATGTCGATTAATCTCAATACGATATGCAATTGAGATATCTATTTAACAGTTATGGGGATTCATCCATTCGATGCCACCGGTATTCGTTACTAATGATGCTGAATTGAATTATCTATTAGAATTGAATAAAATGCATCGGACTCCGACAGTTCTTGGTGTGACTTTAATTAAGAAGGATGTTATCGAAGGTCAACGCGAAAATTCAGATAGGGCGGATAACAATGATCGAGGTTTTTGGGAGACAGTGGAGATAGTTCCTGCGGATGATGTGGTTATTCCTGAAACAATTGCTTCTGATCGTGATGTCGCTGTTACGCGCAGAATTCCATCAACAGTTGAAGACAATGAGAATATAAATGAGTTTACAAATGAGAATTTGACTGCTTTATCCCTACAGAGACATGAGCCGGGTGGGAGCTCACAGGTTGGAACAAGTGGACCGTCCTCCAATTCTTCCCGTGTGGCTCCCGATGATGAGGACTTGTATGTCGAACAAATGTTTGAAACCAAGAAAGATTTGCAGGAAGCTGTGCACCGTCTGGCATTAAATATAAATTTGAGTTCAAAGTAAAGAAATCAAACAAGTCATTGTTGACAGTTGCCTGCGTCAAAGACAGTTGCAATTGGCGTTTGAGAGCAACTAAGATGGACACTAATGAGTGTTTCGTAATTCGCAAGTATTCACGGGAATATACTTGTGAAGTGAGAATTCTTCGAAACGATCACAGGCAAGCTCGAGCATGGTTTATTGGTCGACAGATAATGCACAAGTATCAGGACCCACGGACAATCTACAGACCTTCAGACATCATTATCGACGTCCGTCGAGAGTATGGAGTGGTCATGAGCTACTAGAAAGCCTGGAAGGCCAAAGAATGTGCGTTGGAGGATTTAATGGGATCAGCTGAAGAGAGCTATGCTAAATTGGCCAGGTATTGCCATAACATGGGGACAATTAATCCTGGCATGTCATTTTTTAATGAGACGGGGGGCGATAATTGTTTTAAGTATTTCTTCATGACTCTCGGACAATGTATTTGGGATTTTCAAAATGCAATGCGACCCGTAATTCTAGTTGATGGTACAACTTTGAAAGCTAAATATCAAGAAAAATTAATTATTGCTATATGTCAAGACGCCAACATCCAAATTTACCCTATTGCATTCAGCAAGTCGACAGCGAGAATGATCTGTCCATGTGTTGGTTCTTTTCGAAACTAAGGGAAGTGATCAGGGAAGTCGAAGACCTTGCCTTTGTAACCGATCGGGTACAGTCTATAATAAACGGTATCACTGAAGTTTTTCCAGAGGCACATCACGGGTATTACATGTACCATATACAAGTAATTTGAAGACTAGGTATCAGGACAAAGGCATCGTTTCATTGTTCAGAAGAGCAGCTGAAACTTACAGTGCTGAAGAGTGTAATAAGTTCATATTCGAGATAGGAAGTAAATCATTACCGGCATTGGAGTATCTGACGAACAAGGGGATCGAACATTGGGCGCGGTCATACTTTCCAGGACGTCGATACAACATGATGATATCGAATAACGTGGAGTCTCTCAATACATTGTTTAAGAATGATCGAGAGTTACCAATTCTCACAAATGATTGAGTATATTCGTAACAAGCTGCAACAATGATTTCATGACCGACGTGCGGCATCACAAAGTTGCACTAGCGTGCTGGCCCCAGCTCAAGAGGAAAAATTCTTTAAGGCGGCAGAGGTTGCGAGGAAGTTGAATGTGAAAGTACTAGATGAGTTTCACTTTTCCGTGCAATGTGCACGTAATACGCCATATATGGTGGACTTGACTGATGACACATGCACTTGTACGAGATTTCAGTTGGAGAGTTTTCCATGTGAGCATGCAGTTGCGGTGGCCATGTATCGAGGCTTTGCAGCGAGAACGTTATGCTCTTTGTATTATACGACTGAGTCTTGGAGAACAGCATATGCTGAGACTATATTTCTGCCGAATGCCAAGTGGGAAGTTCCACAGCACATTCTCCCGTTTCATAATTTGTTGCCACCAACAGTTGAACCGCGTGGTCCTGGACGTCCAAGTACATCTAAAATACCATCTACCAGAGAGTTTTATTGACCGCGTAGGTGTGGTAGGTGCAGAGCCATAGGGCATAATCGACAATTTTGTACCAGTCAAATTTCCCTAAATGACAATTAGACAGGTACGTTAAATGAATAATATTTCCCTTTACTTTACACTGTTCAATATTTGTTCTTCATAAATGTTCAATATTTATTCTTGATAAATGGTATTTATAATGATTCATATGAAAAAATTAGTTCCATTCTCAGCATATGTGTAAAATAACAAAAAATCAACTTACAGAAAAATAATTATATACATTGAACACAAATTTACAATTATTTCATAATAAAAAAATAATTAAATTTACAATGTGAATGTTATATACATTAAACACAAATTTACAATTGTTTCATAATCACAAAAAATAATTAAATTTATAATTCCAATGTTACATATATTTAATACAAATTTACGGATCACCATTAAATTCGAACAAATCACATGCTACATTCTTTCTCCAGTTCTGTATCCACAATTGGCTGATTCCATCAACCTTATGTCCTATACTTAAAAATTCAATGTACTTAATGGCAAATATGCCGCAGTCGCCGCTACAATTGAACAAGAATGGATCGATTCAGTACTGTGCAGCTAAAAAACTAAATCTGAAAGATGAAAACAACAAAGTTCAAACACTTACCTTACGGACTGTCACGATGTGTCGTGTTCCGAACAATTCGCAATCTGTCCTGTACAGTCATCATCGCTTGTCTGGCCATCATAAGAACAATTACAGCTACGGACTCCAGGTTTTGCTCCAATTGGCCTTGTGTCAAATATGAATGATCTGGGTCGTACACATGTATAGTCGTGTCAGCAAAAACGATCTCCAACGTAACATAGTGCTTATTGATGCACGATGGAATGTACATATGTATACAACCCTCCCATGATTTTCTCCCGACACTCGGTGATATTCCTATGACCCACTCGAGCATATATTCTGGAATCGTGTACTTGTTACCCATAAGTTTGAGCGACTGATACTCTATGGTAACGACACGCAGGAACTCGGTGTTTAATATGACTTGACTATGGACGTCAAATGATTTTGGATGTCTTTGAGCTCAATCTCGCAGCAAGTCCATGGCCAAGTCGATGTGCTGCATCAGAAAATACAAAAAAAATTATGAGTTATTCATTTAATAAACACAAAGTGATGTATACATAAAAAACACGAAATGAATAGTTCACTTACATCGTCGGCGAGCCAAGCTCCCGAATTGTTGATATCATGGAATCACTTGTAATCATCCGAGACCGTCTGGTTACCTATCGTGCGGCTAGCTCTAAAAAAATAGGGAAATGTTAAAATAAGCATAGACGAGTTAGCGTACAGTGTTTTATTAAAATCATACAATACTTACCCAAGGATAATTCTCCTCCACTCCGTTTCGAACGCTTTCCACTTGACATTGTCCACCTCCCTGAATAAGTTCGGGTGCATTCCATCGATGAACGTCCTCCTCTTGGCCTCAGCCGTGAAGGGAGAAACAACATACTGTGACGGCACTCTCAACCTCTTGTCGACCACCTGTTCCGTCTCATCAACAGCATGTCTCTTACCCTCAATCACGACGGGCGTCCTCTCAACCTCCAAGGCCACCTCCTCCGTCGCCATCTCATCCGCCCCTCCCATCGGGGCCATCTCCTCCGTCGCTAACTCCTTCACCCCTCCCATCGGGCCCTCTCCCTCCGTCCCTCCCATCGGGGCCACCCCCTACGTCGTCCCCTCTCCCATCCCATTGGGGCCACCCTCTCTCCCTCCATAAACAACTAGAATGACTCTAATGTCCCATCATGCCAAAAATGTGGGTAACCCCCCTCTCCATCACCATCTCTGCCACCCTCTCAATCATTAACTCCACCATCCCCTCTGTCCCCCCATCGCCTAGCTGCTAAATCTCCTCTAAGTCGCTACCATATCCTGAAGGTCAACAATGTAAGACCGTAGCATTCCAACATCATGGGATAGATCGTCAACCCTCCTTGTCAACTCTCGTCCCATATCGTCGACCCTCCCTATCAACTCTCGTCCCAGATCATCGACCCTCTCTGTCAACTCTCGTCATAGCGCGCCGACCTCCTCCGCTATAAATCCAGTCAGACGGGCATACAAATCATCACTGTGTGTCGGATATACACGGGGGACGTGTCTAAACGAGGGAGAAGGAGATACCCTCGGTGGTGGTATCCCTCGACGGAGGTGATCGTCAATCAGCTGGACTGCCCTCCTACATAAATAACATTAAAAGTTATTCAATAAATTTATACATCGACAATATTCAATAAATTATATTTAATTCACATACTTAATCTCGGTCAAGGCTCGGATCAGACATCTCCTCGTCTTGAGTGTGCGGAACGCCTACATCCCGCACAAGGCCCCGAGCCTTCTCTTCCATCGACGGCGTCAACTCAGGTATGATTTCAAGTTGACATATTGATATTTCAACTAATTAACGATCATGTAAACAAATTTTAAACTACGTATAATATAAATCACAAATACATAATACTTACCTGAGGATTGTCGAGGAAGGCCGATAAATGTTTCCCGGTGGGACATCCTTCCGTTCGCGACGATCTCCAATGATGCATCTGAGGGCATCGTGTCTCCCCTCACTTCGCGAAGCGGGCCCCCAGTGCAGGGACTGTCTTATACACCCAAATCTGCAACACATACACTTATTATGCATAAACGTAATATACTAAAACTTTAACTTTAATTATATTAAATATTTACCTGCACCGCTAAGGGCAATCCATATGTATCGTATTTACGCATTGACCCCCTGGGCCTCGAGTGTAATCTGGTAAAGACATGTACGGTGTGTTCGTAGCATCTCCAGCCCCATGGATAGTTGTTGAATGCATCAATGTCGTCAATAACTTTCAAATAAAAAATGTCGATGACAGTCTTCTAGTAAAGACACCTCATCACACTCTCGAGGATAGACCAGTCCAAGTTTCAATCTATCTAGCATCTGGTCGCACCCCTGATCGCGACCATCAACTCAGGTAGATGCATCGACCCATGTCCCTGGAAGTACATCTCGTACAGCCTATTGCTTCTCTCAATGGCTGCATCGTCGCCTGTAATCCTCAGTCCAGTAATCAAGCTAAACTCATACATCGAGAAACTGACGACCTTGCCCCCGAGGTCGAAGTGGAGGGAATCGCCGTCGACTGGCCTCAGAAGCCAATATAGAAGTGCATCGATGATCTGTTCTGAGTACTGCATCTTTCGCATCTGGTACAGTGGCCACAAGAAGGACTGTCGTAGCATATCTCCGTGATGATCATCAAGCAGCTCGAACACCACAGTAAAACTCTCATAGCTACTGTTCTTAGTAGCTTTCCTCTCCATCCGTCCCAACTCCCCATCTAAATGATACTCCATCCTGCAAAAATTCAAATGTTAGGACATTGAATAATAGATAATAGAGTAACGTATAATCTCAAAAAATCAAGGCAATCGAATTCTAACTACCATACAATACGCAAGACATTGACTTTAATAACAAAATAAATTCAATACAAATTTAAAAATTAAAATAATTTAGTAATAAAGAAAATTAATCTTGTATATTACATTTGGAAAATATATTTACAAAAAAAAATTTCAAATTAAATACATTTTAAAAAAAATAAAGAATATAAATATTATTTAAATATATTAGAACAAAATCAAATATTATTTCATAAAAGAAAAATAAAAGGAACAAAATAAATTTTTAATTTCGGACAACATTATCTATTGAATTATTAAATTATATGAAAAAATGCAATTATAAAAAAATTAACATAATTATTATTTAATCAAATTGATCTTGTAATCATTTGGAAAATATATTTACGAACAAAAAATTTCAAATTAAATACATTTTAAAAAAATTTAAAGAACATTTATATTATTTAAATAAATTTCAAAAAAAGAATCAAAGATTATTTCATAAAAACAAAAATAAAAGGAACAAAATAAATTGTTAATTTTATATAATATTCAATTATTAAATTATATAAATAAAAGACAATTATAAAAATTAAATAAATAAATAAATAACATATTTACTATTAAATCAAATAAAACAATAAATTAATTATAAAAATTAATAAAAAATAAATATATATATTATATAACAGTCGGTCCAGGCTGTTCAAGTCCATGGCCCGACTGTTAACAGTCTAAACTAATTGTTAACAGTTTGCCCATTGACGGTTAACAGTCGGATCGACCCGACTGTTAACAATCGATATCTTCCCTTAGTCGGAAATCGCCATTGTCGACGATGGAGAAATCCAAAAATTACAAAAAAAATTAACATTTTTCACCCCATCATGACACATAATCTGACTACTCATGCATCTTCATCTAATCAAATCGAATAAACGTAAAAATAATGAATGAAAACTGGAACAAAAAAATAAACTTTCGGCGCGAGAAAACTAACCAGAATAGTTCGCTCGGTGCTACATGCAGGTCGTTGATTGAATGATCTATGACGTTGGTGGTTTCGGCCGGTGGTTGATGGTCAGTTTTTCAGGCAACTGTGGCGTCGATTTTTTTTGGGTCGGTCAGTTAGAGAGGAAACTTTCAAACAGTCTGTAGAGAAGGGTAAAATCGTCCTTTTAGTGTAAAGTTATGTTTTAACTTAATTTTTTTTAATTCATTTAATGGGTCAAAGGCCAATGTTAAAATTTGCTACAGTCCAAGAGTCATTTCCGTGTTTTTCTTCCAAAAAAAAGAGGGCAATGGAAATATAAAAATAACATATATTAATTTGAGTTACTTTCCTAAATAATTTTGATATTTTTAAATAAAATCCCAAAATTAAAAAAACGGTGGTTAATTTGATGTTCACAAGTGAACAACTTTTTGCTTGTGTATACAAATATTAAAGTGTCATATCATTTAAATATGAAAAGACGTAAAGAACTATCAAAATATAAGAACTTGCATTACTCATTTGGTTAAAATTTACCTTTTTGACACCAAAATGTAACATCAAATATATTTTGTATTAATATAAATTCTTTTTCGGTGGTTGTATCCATTTAATTATAGATGTGACAATTTTACTCGACCTAATATTATCCATGTTCTTCATTTCGAATGAAGTCAAGTTTTTGAAAAAATCAATGCAAAAGAATTCTTCACCATTTTAGGGATGCAAAGAGCAGTACCCAACAGCTCGTCGTGTAATAATTAAAGGAGGCTAGGAGCAGGGAAGAAAGCATTGGGAACACCGAACACGGGGAGGGACACAAAGAGAATGGAGCTAGAAGGATATGAAGGGTAAGGGATGAGGCGGATGTAGGCTGGGCTAGGCTGGGCTATAGTCTCCCCTAAGGCCCAAGAAATTTTTTTTTTTTTTTAGGCATTTTTCATTTTTCATTTTTTTAAAAAAAACAGTTTTTTATGTGTAAATTATTTTTTTCGTTCGGCTTGAAATTTTATAGCCCGATCTTGAATCCAATCCTAAATCTGCCCCCGACTTACTGAATGAAAAGATATTATTTTTCTCTCCATAATTGCTATCAAATTCCAAACAACTAAATATTATTGAAAATTATGCAAAGTTAATAATAAGCATTTCTAGCTCATTTGAACACCCTAGTCGTATAAGTAATAAAATACATCACCACTGGTGTTAAGTACCAATCTTGGTGGCAACTATATAACATTAAATGGTATATCTACTTAAATGCATCGTCACATAATTCATTTAATTAAACATATCAAAATTGGCAAATTTAAACTGGTCATAACCGTCATTTTGTATAACTCAATATATTTAGCCCTTGTTTTGTTCAACAAAAAAATTTGATTAAAATTTAAATAAAAGTCCACAATCAATTTTAACTATAAATTTTATATGACTTACAACTATTCAGCAACACATTATATCAACTTTTATTAAAAAATTTATCTAAATAAAATAGGGGCTTAATAAAATTTTACCCAAGAAACATTTAATTTGTACCTAAAGAAATAGACTAGTTAAAAATCTCTCAATTTGTTTAAAAAAAAGATATGTTTAGCCCCCCATTTTTTTAAAATTAATTTGTATTCAAATTCATTTTTAACTATACATTTTATAAGATTCACAGCTTTTATCAATTTTTAAATCATATTTTTCATCATCTTCTATCAAAATTTATTAAAGATGTGATTTTTAACAAAACCACACAAAGCTAAGTTAGGAATTTAGGTTTGGATTTTTTATGATGAGTCAATTTTGGGTTGTTTTTGATAGCCTTTTTCAAAATAATCCAACCCATGTTTGGAATTTATTATCCAATATATTTGAAAGTTTTATAAAAGAATAAAATTATATAAATACTCCTTAGTGAAATTTATAATTTATAATTTCTTGTATAAATTTTTTTACTCATATGTAATATTTTACTAACCAGTAGTTTATATATATAAGTTAATTTTAACTTAAAAAGTGATATATTTACTTATAATTAAATTTTGAAGTTATAATTTATTTTTTACTTATAAGTAAATTTTAGAGTTATAATTTAACTTTGTACTTTTAAATAATTTTTTACATATAAGTAAAAATTTTAATCAATGTAACTTTTTTATTTTATTTGTGAATTTTTATCATATTAGTAGTATTATAAAACTATAAGATAAATATTGATAATTATGAAGTCTTATCACCATGCATAGATAAGTATTATCCAGTTTAGAAAGTCTATTTCATTCAAGTTATAACTCTTATTTTAAACTCTATAAATACAGGTGTTGATTTTCAATAAAATACACAATTGAGTTTTAACTTAATTTTTCAAAGTCTAGTGAAAATAGTAATTTTTATGAGCATAATTATCAATCACATGTAACAAAATTAATTTGGTGATATGTGAATTTTTTATATATACTTATGTATGCGAATTCAATCATGTATTGATGTCAGTTATGTAAATTTAACTTTAGATTCCGTTTGACCCTCATTTTTTCAAATTAAAATGAATGGAATAATATATATATATATATTTTTTAAATGAGTGGTAAAAAAAATGAAAAAATTTCTTTTCACGTGTAATATTATTTTACAAAAAATTGTATGATTGAAAATAGAAAAGAGATAAATGATATTTAATTTAATGAGAGTCAAGCGGGGCTTAGTCTACGGCAATTTACATGGAATTTGACGGAATTTTTTCTGCCACAATCAATTATGTGAATATACCCGGAATTTGTCTCTTTGCTTTAATTCATGCACTTTTGTTCCTGTAACTATCTGCTCTCGTAGAATTCTTGGATTTATTAGTATCGCCTTTCTTGACTTCATTCCTATAAGTTGTTTTTGTTTTTATTTTTTTTTATTTTTATTTGTTGTAATCACATGCACTTTCATTATTAGTGGTTGATTTATTATTATTATTATTATTATTATTATTATTATTATTATTATTATTATTATTATTATTATTATCATCGTTTACTTTCTGTTTTAATTATGTGAATTTGGAGTTTATGAATTAGGGCCAATTTTGGATGAAATTATTTTATTATTGCATAATTGTGGGCAGCCACCACTGTTTCTATATTCACGTCTTTGTATGCATATCTATTTTCATTAATCAATATTGAAATCAAGTAAATTCAAGTTAATCGGAAAAGTTAAATTCGCGTTAATATACTTACATTTTCAATCCAATTCACGTATTCGTTGCTATAATTTCTCTTTTTATGTTTGTAAAATATATAGGTTTATGATGATTATTAAATGCTTTTTATGGCTTTAACATAATTAAATATTTTTGAGGCTCTTTTTTAAACTATAAATCAATAATTTATCATGATATTGCACCTGAAGTAACACAGTGTTACAATTAATATTTCAAAAGAATATCAGTCATAAATTTGTCTAATACAAATAATTTATTGTTGTTCCTAAAACAGCACATCATTATACTTAATATTCCAGAATAATATTACTCGTAGATTTGTGTACTACATATATTTTATTGCTCCTGAAGTTAGGGATAGGCAAAAAAATCGAGAAACCGATCAAACCAAAATGAATTGGGTCGGTTTGGATCGGTTTGAACCAAAAAATTGTTTGGTTCAGTTATTTTTAATCATTAAAATTCGGATCATACTGGTTGCAGTTTAATGAACTAGCATGTCAATTAACCAACCAAGCCGGTATATATATATTTCACATTTTGTAAACTTAAAATATAAAATAATAAAAACATAAAATATAGTTCTATCTCAAATTATTAGTTTGCTGTCTATGTTTCTTTTACCAAATCCCCAAACTCCAAAAGAAAATAAAGGCAGTGAAAAAAATTGTTTGTTGTAAACTCCAAATTCATATTGTTGTCTTACTTTTTATTTGGCGTATTGTTTTTGTATCTATTACATATTAATAATGATTTTTGAAAAATCAACCATATATCACTACTACCTTAAAAAAATGAATCCTCTGAGTACTAATCATTTGTATTTTCCTTTCCCATCTTACCCTTAAATGGACTGTTCAATAAAGAGGCCAACTGTGGAAAAAAAGGGGGCAATATGGATATTTTCGTCATCTTTTCCATTTTTGGTCTTTGCGTGGGAGAGTTTTCAATCGAAATTTTTGACCAACCTCTCTCACCGGTGGGTCCCAAGTGAATGAAAGAGTGTATTCGTACTTTAAACGAGCAAACATGTAGCCAAATAATCCCAAAAGGTGGGCTCAAATTTTGAAAAAAAAAATTATATAAAAGAATGGAGAGTCTTGCTCTGTAACACGTACAAGAGAAGGTAGAGCAAATATGTAGTCAAATGTCAAAAAAGGAGGGCTCAAAAGTTACTAATTTTTTCCCTATTACAACAAAAGAGTGAATGTGGCGAGCACTATTCATTCAAGAAGTATTTTGTGTTTTCCTATTTTACCTTTGAATATTCCATAATATCTCACTTCACTCTTGAAATCACTACTAATGATCTTACCACGCGTGTGTGGTAGTGCTGTTTTACCTGATTTGAATTTTTACGTCAAAAAAAAAATAGTTGACGTCATACCACATAATATATTTTTTTATAAAAATTGTCGCGAAAAAATAATAAGCATTAATAAATAATTATTTTTTTTTAAAAAGAAAGACGAGTTATAGGCATTTTTTAATACACACGTTTGAAGTACATTTAACTATTTTCGATATTCGTTTAGATCATTCAATGTGTCTATGACAAAGTTCCCGAAATGAGTTTAGAGAAAATATAGAAGATTTATGCATTCGACTACTGTACAATCATCGATGAATTTATAAAGTTAGCTTATTATCGAAATTTTTAATTTTTTTTAAATAATGTCACTTTTAACATTAAAAAAAATTTAAAAGTTTATTAGGAAATTTTCTAAATGACGTCAAAATTTATTGTTGCGAAAAAATAATAAATATTAATAAAATAATTAATTTTTTTAAAGAAAAAAGACGAGTTATACTCATTTTTTAACACACACGTTTAATATACGTTTAACTAATTTCAATATTTATTTAGATGATTCGATGTGTTTATAATATAGTTCTCGAAATGAGTTTCGAGAGAATATAGAAGATTTATGGTAGATTTTTATTAAAAAAAAAAACTAAACAAATCATCTAGTGAAAGAAAAATTGACACAAAAAAAAAATCAATAGAGCAACTCTGCACATCACGGAGCAAATGCTCCTTGATGCGCGGAGTCCTGGATGCCGGGAGCAATTTTGCTCCAGGTCCAGGAATTGCTCTTAGCACCCAAGAGCAATTTGCTCTGTGCACCACGGAGTTGCTCCGTTAGGCATTTATTTTTTATTTATTTTTATTTTTTTAAGATGATGCTCAGTGTCAAATTATTTTTTTTCATTTGGTGATTGATATTTTTTGTATCAATTTTTTTCTTTTTTTTTTCACTGGTGATTTATTTAGTTTTTTTAATATATAAATCTATCGTAAATCTTTATAAATCTTTTATATTCTCTTGAAATTCATTTCGAAAACTATATAATAGATACATCGAATGATTTAAATGAATATTGAAAATGGTTAAACGTACATCAAATGTGTGTGTTAAAAAATGCGTATAACTCGTCATTTTTCTTTAAAAAATCAATTATTTTATTAATATTTATTATTTTTTCGCGACAATTTTCTCAATATAATTTCTTTTTTTCCTTGGTGATTGATATATTTTTTTATACAGATCTATTTTACCCTTATATAACGTGACACGGAGTATATTAAATCATGTATATTGTTAATTTCCTAAAAGTAGTTGCGATAAATCAAAGTAAAACTTAAAACAATGTTGAAAAAAATTTAACTCAGTCAAAAAGATATCGATTAACTTATTTGACGATATTGAATATTTTAGATGTATATAATTTTTGGAGGATTAAATTCAAATATATCAAAATTGGGTGATTAAATAAAAATTTCGACCCCATTTAAGTGACAAAATATTATATCGTGGCTCTGCTTGTGTTTGGCTCCATTAAATTTTTTTCTCATTTTTCTCTCTTTTATTTTCAGTCGCAGAGTATTTCATAAAATAATACTATACATAAATAAAAAAATTCATTAAATCGATTAGATATTGAACAATAAAAAAAAAGATTCGATTAATTACACGATTTAATTATATTGAATACAATTATCATCAGATAAGTCCTTTATATGTAAAATAACCACTCAAACTAAAGTAATGTTTTATATATAAAATTATGAGCTCCAATAATTTGGGTTTTTAATCCATGCATCAAGGGAACATTTATCCTATCCCCAGAAAGTACATTTCAATTATAGCAACACAAAATTGAGGCCAACAAATTTTTCATCTTGATATTTTAAAATCAAAAATTTTTTATATATAAAAGAAATTCGATCGTTTTTAAAATTTTTTTTGTTATTGTTACATTTTCTTCTCGATCAATTAACTTTTTAAATAATCTAATAAAATTTTTGACGTCATTTAGAAAATTTCCTAATAAACTTTTAATTTTTTTTAATGTCAAAAGTGTGTCATATATGAAGATTACATTTCCATTTATCATTTTAAACAATTAATCAAATTTGTAAATTTATTGAGAGATTGCATAGATATTTTGACACGTTAATAACTTAATATTACCTAAAAAAGACATAGTCTGTGCATTGCATGTTCAAACCGACCAATCAAGTCAAATCGGTCCAAACTAATTTGGTTTGGTTTGGTTTCAACAGTTAGATTGGGTTAGTTTAAATTCAAATTTATCCAAATTGATGAGTCAGTTTCGATTATGGATTGGACTCAAAATCAACCCAACCCGAACTATGCCCAGACCTACTTGAAGTAGCACAACATTAATAATATTCTAGAAGAATATTAATTGCTCCAAAAGAACATGATATTACAATTTTAATATTCTAGAAGAATATTAATCAATTTCTTGTTAAACGTACGAATTAAATTACTCTATTTCTTTACGTGTCCATTTTTCTACATTTGTATTTATATATTGATGTTCTAGTTAGATTTTACATGTTCCCGAAGTCAATTATTAAATAAATCTAATGTAATTACATTTTTGCTCCTAAAAAGTATGAATTATATGCTGATTGACACCCATTAATTTATTTTATGGGTAGTTGTATAATCATTTTCAATCACACAATAATACAATAAAACATTTTACGCGTATACTAAAATTTTTTCCTACTTTTTAACCATACATTCTACTAAAAATACTATTCAAAACTCATTTTTCCCAATTAATGAGGATCAAACAAGCTCTATATTTTGAAAAATTAATAGTAAAACACAACGTGCTCTCAAATAGCACATGTTTCGAAAAAAAATATCATATTAAGTTAGTGTTTACCATTGAAGGAAAACATCAATTTTTGTCATGTGGACATTAATTTTTATAAGATTATATCATAGTTAATCATGTTTTTGAGAATTTACAATGACTTTTGTTTGATTAAATAGTTATTCAAATTTAAAATATTGTATTGATCCAAAAGTTCAATTGCTGAATGTAGTATTATTTGGCATAATCAGTTGGATCATCACTTGATCAATAATAGTGCAAAATTAAAATTTCAAAATTGATATTCAATGACGAACCAGAAGATTCTCCAATTCAATGAAATCATATATGATGTTTGTTTTCTTTCATGAAAATTAATCATTAACCACCACTAGTTAAATTGGGGACTGAATTCTTTGTATTTCTAAAAATTAATTTGGATGATAAATGAGACCCCATCATCTCCACATTGACCATGAAACTATTATTTGCATCTTGTAGATTTTATATATATACACTAGATGATTACATGGTGTTTCTAAAATCATTATTTAAAATTTAAATTATAAGCATAAATTTCAGATTCACAATCAAGATGACATGACTTGTTAATGATAATGGTTCTAAATCTCAACATTTTAATAAGTATTAGCCAAGACATTAATAAATAGTTTAACGCTATTGCTAATTAAACACTTTCAATTAATTGAGATCAAAGTACTTCCAATTTTTATTTAGAAAATGTAACTATGCATCTTGCTAATATCATAAGTTCTCTCTATTCTAATTGACTTAAAATTAGAGTCTAATTTTCTTATCTAGTTATTTTGATAATGCAATATATGTAAAATTAATCCACCACAATGCACTAAGATGGAGAGTAAAGAATTTTAAGAATAAATGTGTAGTTTGAACTTTTATCCAAGATGAATGATATTTTGTAACGTAGTAAAAATGATTGTTAATTTGATTGAACAATTCTCTTAGCATTAAGGGACAAAATTAAAAAGCTGAAAATAATATATAAATGCATCATCATGTAAATCCTCATAAAAAGTAATTTGAATGCTCAAACAATATCTCACTCACTAGCTTTTAAATGCTCAAACTTGAATTAACGTCCTGGAGGATAATTATTTAATATTATTATTTGATAAATTTATGGCACACCTAAATTGAAATAATATTCGATTTTAATATAAAAATCTCCAAACAAAATTGAAGCAATTAGCAAAGATGGTCTCATTCAAAAAGCATATACTTTTGAACAGTATACAACATAACAAAATGAAAAACCCCATAAGATGTTCAGATACCCGATATGTTGAAAATTGAGATATTTTAATAAGTTATGTCATCATGAAGAAATTAATAGAATCGAAAGGAAAAGATTGTCGATGACACTTTTTCACATGTTGTGTTGCATCATATAGCGAGGTAACAAAATAAATTTCTCAAAACGTATTGATCGAAGTAATGATTGGAGAAATAAAATTATTCGATCATACTAAAATTGAATTTACTAGGGAAACATAAAGCATCTGGACGTTCTCCTAGCAAAATTGGACTTACTAGAGAAATCTAAAATTTCTGGATCTAAAGTTTGAACACCTAAAAGTGTATATTTATGTGAAATGAAAATGATAAAGATAAAGTTGTACTATGAAATTTACGACTCTTTATATAATGAATTTTGCGAAAACTTGTATAAATAGATAAGTTATCACAATTCTGTACCTTATTAGCATGACAATGCATGAAATTTGATATATATACAAGAAATATGATTATAGTGAATTTATCTTATATAAATTTAATACTATCGTTGAAAGATTTAATATGTCTGAAGCATAATTCAATTAATATTATTATGAAAGAAAGTAAATATGAATTATATTATTTTTCCCTTGATCAAGATTATGTCCTATTAGATTTTTTCTGAGAATTTGTTTGACGAGACAACTTTTGCAGCGTATTCAAAAGAATAATGTACTCTTTTTCCTTTATTATAATTTTTCCCACAATATTTTTCCTAATAAGGTATTGCGAGGCATATTCTTTGTGTAACGAATGTCCATAACATACAAGATATTTACCCTCAAATTAATACTCCTATATGCATAAAACTTTCGAATAGATCAACATGAGTTATTTTTCGAATAATCTATTACAATCATTGAAAGTTGATAAATATTTCGTATGAAGACGGTGCTATTTGAAGACAATGACGTACAAGATATCAATATTAAAGACATTGACATACAAGATATGAATCCTTGATACCAGAATTGAAATCAGGAAAAGTAACTGTACTCTTTTTCCTTCAATCAAGTTTTGTCCCATTGAGTTTTCCTAACGATACAACATTTTATTATTACAAATTATTTTATTCTTTTTTCATTTTGTCCCATCGAATTTTTGTCAAACAATATTTCAATGGAATAGTTATTGTTCAAATAATTATCAAATGTGAAGAGTTATTAAATTATAAGATAAATATTGATGATTATGAAGTCTTATCATCATGCATAGATAAGTCTTATTGAGTTTAGAGAGTTTATTTCAATCCAATTGTAGCTCTCATTTTAAATCTTATAAATACGATGTTGATTCTCAATAAAATACACGACTGAGTTTTAACTCTTATATTTTCAATATTTCAAAATTAAAAGTGGCTCTAATTTACTGTCAGATGAATGAACCCGTCTGTTTCTATTACTTTTATTTTATAACAATAAGCAATTTTACACAACGTTGAAGTAGATTTTTTATTTATAAGCATTTTTTTTGTTTATAAATAATTTTTTTGGTTTACAAGTTAGTTTTTAACAAAATATGTGTGTAAAAATTAATTATTTTATAGAGTAAAATTGGAATATAATTTGAGAAACAGCTAAAATCCACAAATTTGGTGAGTTAAAAAATATGGCCAAAATTACACTAGACCATCCAAAATTAATATTCAAAAAAAACTAACAAGCATTGCTTTTTTTTGTTGCAAATCTTTCACCGAATTGAAAACCATTTCTAACTCAATACACCAAAAGTTGCATAAAATAAATAGTGTTTTATCATTTTCTTTTTCTTCTTTTTTTTTTTAAAAAATATTAGCAATTTATTTACCTAAAAATATTTGTTCATTTATTTTATTATTACATAAATTATAACATTTGATATTTACGTTTATTTAACGAAAATATTAATTAATTTAAAATTTTTATTACAATTAATACGAATATCGCAACTAAGTCAAACTAGTGTTGTCATTCAATTCTTTAAATGAATATATCCATCCTTATTTAATTATTGATTACGTGATCAAAATTTAGTACAAATGTGCATAAGTGTTGGATTGAAGAGTGTTTGCACCAATTTTTTGCTGTAAAATGATTAAGGGGGTGTTTGATAGTCATTTTTATGTAAAAATGTATTTTAGAATAGTAAATTGATGTGAAATGTATGGTTGAAAAATAAGAAAAAGATTTTGATTTACGTGTAATATTATTTTAATAAAGAATGTGATTGAAAAGAAGAGAGAGAAAAATGCATTTTGAAAAAAAATAGCTACCAAACGGAACCTAAATATGGTGTTTTAGTGTGAGGGTAAGAGTTGAAAAGTGTTTGCACCAAATATTTTGTGCAAAATGATGAAATATGGTGTTTTAGTGTGAGGGTTGGAGATGTCCTCATGAGCTAACCATATAGCTCATTTCCCAAAAAACTAATATTTCTATTCATTTTTTTCTTGCGCGGACAAAACTTTTACATATTCAAACTGTCATCTTTTTTTCTCTATTAATCAATGTTGAATGTGCACTATACGTTATTATGAAATGATTTATAAGTGTTGTAAAAGTAATATTTGAAAATATCAGTAAATATATACGTGACAATGAATGTTAAATCATTTATTTAATTTCCAATTATGTAAAATTGAACGTTAATTAGTATACATGCATGTGAATAATGAAATGCATTCTTGAATGTGAAATTTCAATTAACTTAAAAGAGAATTAATAACACTGAAATGTATAAATGAAATGAATATTAATTAATTTTCAGTCAATAATTCGTACATAAAGGAAAATACACAGGTGAAATGAATTTATCAAATGTACATGTACAATTATAACTAAATGGTTAAGTAAATTAAATACATATTGAAAAATGAAAAATAAGGTATTATCGAAATAATTGAATTATAGTAGGTCTAAAATTGTTTAAAAATATTCTCACTTAGCTCCTGTCTAGTCGCGCTTCTTTGTGAATTTTTAGCTTATTTTCGACCTTTATAAATTGCAACAAGGAAGCAATCGCAATTGTTGAATCAAGGATTCAGCTGCAATTGTTGAAAAAAATGCAAATTTCATAATTTTTTACAAATTGAATGACTGAAAATGCCCCCGTCAAAAAAAAATTGAAGAAAAGCTAAAGAGGGCATTTCCGTAATTCAAATATAAAAAATTACGACAACTTCATTTTGTTCAACAATTGCGGCTGCTTCCTTGATTTAACAATTATGACTGCTTCCTTTTGACATTGTATAACAGTCGAAAAAATACTAAAAATTCACAAAGAAGCACAATCAAGGGCTTAATGTAATATTTAATTTCAATTAACTAAAGTTAGATTTTAATTAGCATACATGAACGTGAATAATAAAATACATTTTTGAATGTGAAATTCTAATTAACTTGTAATTAGAATTAATAACATTGAAATATATAAAAAAATAATGTTAGTTGCAGTTGTTTACTACAGTAATCGCTCGACATGACATACATATAACGATTAGTGATTTGATGCATGAAGTTATAAAAAACTACCACATTAATATATCAAATCACTAGTCACTACGTGTATGTCACATATGACCACTACGATATAGAGCGACTGCAAATAGCATTACTCATAATTCATTGAGAATCAATAACTGAAAATTCACACATTAATGAAAGCATATCGATGAAATGAATATGTCAAATGTATATGTACATTGATAGTACGTAAATAGTTACATAAATTAAATGCATATTGAAAAATAAAAAGTAAGGTATAATTGAAAATAATTAAATTATAGTAGAGTTAGAATCGTACAAAAACTTATTTTTATTTGATATGATAAAATATATTATAGATTAGTCCTTATCACGTGCGTTGCACGAATTTTGTATTTATCGTATTTTTATTAGTATATGAATTTTAGTTTTTTTGGAAAGTTTTTGAAGCAATATCTAAAAATATTTCCATGATATAAGAAAATAATTGTAAATTATTTTTACAATTTCATAGCAGTAATCTAGAAAAAATATGCTTGCATATTTCATACTTGAATAAGAAATATACAAATTATTTTGCTTGTATTCTTTGATAGTGTTGAAATGATTGAATTGAATATAAAGATTATATTTTTAAATTTTGTGCAATTCAATATTGTAAAATTGAAAAAAAAAAACTCTCCGCACAGTGCGGAGAGAGTTGAACCAAGTGCGGAGAGAGAGAAAAAACCTTTCTGCACAGTGCGAAGAGAGTTGAACCATGTACGGAGTAAAAAAAAAAATCTTTTCGCACAGTGCGGAGAGATAACAAACAAACTCTTCATACAGTACGGAGAGCAAAAAAAAAACTCTTCGCACTGTGCGAAGAGTTTTGCCATGATGCGGACCAACTCTCCGCACCGTGCAAAGAGATTTAATCTCTTCACACGGTGCGGAGAGTTGGTCCGCATCATGGCAAAACTCTCTGCGCTGTGCGGAGAGAAAAAAAACTCTTCGCATAGTGTGTAGAGAGTTGAACCATGCGCGAAGTAAAAAAAAAAGTGCGGAGAGAAAAAAATATTTCCGCACAGTGTGAAAAGAGTTGAACCATGTGTGGAGAGTTGGCAAACTCTTTGCACAGTGTGGAGTAAAAAAAAACTCTCTGCAAAATGCGAATAGATGACAAACCAACTCTCCGCACAGTACAGAGAGAAAAACTCTCTGTACAGTGCGGAGAGTTGTTTTCAAATTCTATAATTACAAGTCAAATTTCAAGATTGTAAATTTTTCGTATATGCAACGAAACAGAGTTGAAAAACATGGTTCAAAATCAATTATGTCTTCTTTAAATTTCAGTCACAACTCAATTTCTGAGCACGCAAATCATATTTACGGTATTGGAAAGGAGCTTTCTCGTGATTCATACAATGAAACAATATGTGCGTTGTGCAAAGAAGGGGATATTGATAGTACCATGGCATTGCTTTCAAAAATGGAAGCTCTAGAGTACCACACAAATTCAATATTTTACACTTGCTTGATAACAGCTCTTGAACATTAGAAGCGATACAATTTTCAATGAAATTATACTTTCGAGTTGTAGGCCATGAATTAAAGTGTTCAATGCATTGCTCAAAAGTTGTTTGAGAAAATGTCTCTTGGAACTTGCAGATAAAATTTCGAGAGTTTTTGTTTTTCTCTTCACACTGTGCGGAGAGATAGTTTGGCATCTCTCCACACTTTGCAGAGTCTTTTTTTTTTTTTTTTTTTTTGCTCATGGAGTTTATTTATACTAAAATTATTATTATTTTTCTATGTTGTTGTTACAGCGAAAGAGTGCTTTACCCCAAGAAAGTCAATTCTCTTTATCCCGATTATCACCCAAGGTGAGAGAGAAACTCAACAAAAGAATGTCCTCTTGGAGAATCTATATTTATATTCTTAATTTCCTAGCTGTTACTGAGTACCTCATGCAAAATGAAGCACTTGTTTTCACTATGTTGCAGTAGTTGTTTGAAATGTATCTACCTAAAATTTAAATTATCCACAAATATCTTAGAATTTTTTTTAATAAAAATTAAAAAAAAAATTATGAAAAAATGAAATAGAAGACTGTTATCATACAAATGCAGCTATATAAATAATAATATAATATGAAACACTTATAATGATATTTGATTTAATTTTTAGAAAAGAGAAAATTTGAGCATTAATAAATATTTAAATTACGAAATGAATTTTAAAAGGAGATTTCAAGGTTACTTATAATTTTGCAGTCAAATTTAAATTTTTTAACACATTTAAAATTATTATCCACTTATTATATACACATTTCGTGTGACACATTACTTATTATAATCTCCTTATTTAAAGATTTTAAAGGAGATTATAAAGAAACACAAACACACACAAATTTGAACTTATAATTATATTTATGCTTCCTTTTCTTAATAATAAATATTTTATTTTAATTATTTAACCAATATGATTGAACCAATAATCCACCGATTCCTTTGGTCGGCTCCTATAATTATTCAACCAACTCAATGGAGATTATGTTGGAAATTATATAAAGTTTCAACTTTCAAGATTATTATATTTTTAATTTGCAGTTTTGGGTTTAATTAAAATCTTAATTTATAATGTAATAAAAAATTAAATATTTAAATGGAGGTTATGAATTGATTAATTCTCATTAGTGTGGGGGTTTAAATTGTACACTATATAAAGGGAGGAAAATCACAATATGAGATACAATTAGAAAAATATAACTTGAGATGATTGGTTCCAAAATTATTCTCTATAATTTTACCCTATACTATTTCGGTAACTAGATAAAGACTCGTTCTTTATCTCCCTATGGTCGTGCCCATAGAAGGAGAGCCACATGAGTTTTATCTTGGAGCCGGGTAGTGCCGAAATAACTCGCACGAAGGAGAGGCAACACGACCTTAGGACAGCGTCCTCGACGTGACTCCCAGTGCTTGATTTTCTAACATTCTTCTTATTTTATATTATTGTTGAATTTACGTTTATGTCATTTAATTGATTATGCTAATTTCTAAATAAATCTACATACAAATCACCCAATTTTCCCAACAATCTAAAGTCGTGTTTATGATTTGTATGTAGACAATTCCTTTTATGTGATATATGTGTAAATTATTAGTTTTATGATCTCGAACAGTAACATTGAAAAATTCCCAAAGTGGCATTATCTTGCAACAAGTAGGGACTAGAACATCCTCACAAACTTATATCTATGTAAATGAAAATTTATGAATTTTTCGCTAAGGGCAGATGGTGTCATGATAGCACCAAGAAATTATTTTAAAAAATTGCATTATTGATTTAGAGTAATAATATAAGGCAAATCAATGATGCATGCAATTGAAGCCAAGTATATCGGTAGATGATTTTTTTTTTTTTTTT
>NC_036241.1:13213875-13269907 GCF_002742605.1 Olea europaea var. sylvestris | reverse complement strand
TTTTTTTTTAAAAATATTAGCAATTTATTTATCTCAAAAATATTTATTCATTTATTTTATTATTACATAAATTATAACATTTGATATTTACGTTTATTTAACGAAAATATTAATTAATTTAAAATTTTTATTACAATTAATACGAATATCGCAACTAAGTCAAACTAGTGTTGTCATTCAATTCTTTAAATGAATATATCCATCCTTATTTAATTATTGATTACGTGATCAAAATTTAGTACAAATGTGCATAAGTGTTGGATTGAAGAGTGTTTGCACCAATTTTTTGCTGTAAAATGATTAAGGGGGTGTTTGATAGTCATTTTTATGTAAAAATGTATTTTAGAATAGTAAATTGATGTGAAATGTATGGTTGAAAAATAAGAAAAAGATTTTGATTTACGTGTAATATTATTTTAATAAAGAATGTGATTGAAAAGAAGAGAGAGAAAAATGCATTTTGAAAAAAAATAGCTACCAAACGGAACCTAAATATGGTGTTTTAGTGTGAGGGTAAGAGTTGAAAAGTGTTTGCACCAAATATTTTGTGCAAAATGATGAAATATGGTGTTTTAGTGTGAGGGTTGGAGATGTCCTCATGAGCTAACCATATAGCTCATTTCCCAAAAAACTAATATTTCTATTCATTTTTTTCTTGCGCGGACAAAACTTTTACATATTCAAACTGTCATCTTTTGTTCTCTATTAATCAATGTTGAATGTGCACTATACGTTATTATGAAATGATTTATAAGTGTTGTAAAAGTAATATTTGAAAATATCAGTAAATATATACGTGACAATGAATGTTAAATCATTTATTTAATTTCCAATTATGTAAAATTGAACGTTAATTAGTATACATGCATGTGAATAATGAAATGCATTCTTGAATGTGAAATTTCAATTAACTTAAAAGAGAATTAATAACACTGAAATGTATAAATGAAATGAATATTAATTAATTTTCAGTCAATAATTCGTACATAAAGGAAAATACACAGGTGAAATGAATTTATCAAATGTACATGTACAATTATAACTAAATGGTTAAGTAAATTAAATACATATTGAAAAATGAAAAATAAGGTATTATCGAAATAATTGAATTATAGTAGGTCTAAAATTGTTTAAAAATATTCTCACTTAGCTCCTGTCTAGTCGCGCTTCTTTGTGAATTTTTAGCTTATTTTCGACCTTTATAAATTGCAACAAGGAAGCAATCGCAATTGTTGAATCAAGGATTCAGCTGCAATTGTTGAAAAAAATGCAACTTTCATAATTTTTTACAAAATGAATGACTGAAAATGCCCCCATCAAAAAAAAAATTGAAGAAAAGCTAAAGAGGGCATTTCCGTAATTCAAATATAAAAAATTACGACAACTTCATTTTGTTCAACAATTGCGGCTGCTTCCTTGATTTAACAATTATGACTGCTTCCTTTTGACATTGTATAACAGTCGAAAAAATACTAAAAATTCACAAAGAAGCACAATCAAGGGCTTAATGTAATATTTAATTTCAATTAACTAAAGTTAGATTTTAATTAGCATACATGAACGTGAATAATAAAATGCATTTTTGAATGTGAAATTCTGATTAACTTATAATTAGAATTAATAACATTGAAATATATAAAAAAATAATGTTATTTGCAATTGTTTACTACAGCAATCGCTCGACATGACATACATATAACGATTAGTGATTTGATGCATGAAGTTATAAAAAACTACCACATTAATAGATCAAATCACTAGTCACTACGTGTATGTCACATATGACCACTACGATATAGAGCGACTGCAAATAGCATTACTCATAATTCATTGAGAATCAATAACAGAAAATTCACACATTAATGAAAGCATATCGATGAAATGAATATGTCAAATGTATATGTACATTGATAGTACGTAAATAGTTACATAAATTAAATGCATATTGAAAAATAAAAAGTAAGGTATAATTGAAAATAATTAAATTATAGTAGAGTTAGAATCGTAGAAAAACTTATTTTTATTTGATATGATATAATATATTATAGATTAGTCCTTATCACGTGCGTTGCACGAATTTTGTATTTATCGTATTTTTATTAGTATATGAATTTTAGTTTTTTTGGAAAGTTTTTGAAGCAATATCTAAAAATATTTCCATGATATAAAAAAATAATTGTAAATTATTTTTACAATTTCATAGCAGTAATCTAGAAAAAATATGCTTGCATATTTCATACTTGAATAAGAAATATACAAATTATTTTGCTTGTATTCTTTGATAGTGTTGAAATGATTGAATTGAATATGAAGATTATATTTTTAAATTTTGTGCAATTCAATATTGTAAAATTGAAAAAAAAAAACTCTCCGCACAGTGCGGAGAGAGTTGAACCAAGTGCGGAGTAAAAAAAAAAAAGGTGCGGAGAGAGAGAAAAAACCTTTCTGCACAGTGCGAAGAGAGTTGAACCATGTGCGGAGTAAAAAAAATCTTTTCGCACAGTACGGAGAGATAACAAACAAACTCTTCATACAGTACGGAGAGCCAAAAAAAAAAACTCTTCGCACTGTGCGAAGAGATTTAATCTCTTCGCACTGTGCGAAGAGTTTTGTCATGATGCGGACCAACTCTCCGCACCGTGCAAAGAGATTTAATCTCTTCGCACGGTGCGGAGAGTTAGTCTGCATCATGGCAAAACTCTCTGTGCTGTGCGGAGAGAAAAAAACTCTTCGCACAGTGCGTAGAGAGTTGAACCATGCGCGAAGTAAAAAAAAAAGTGCGGAGAGAAAAAAATATTTCCGCACAGTGTGAAGAGAGTTGAACCATGTGTGGAGAGTTGGCAAACTCTTTGCACAGTGCGGAGTAAAAAAAAACTCTCTACAAAATGCGAATAGATGACAAACCAGCTCTCCTCACAGTACAGAGAGAAAAAACTCTCTGTACAGTACGGAGAGTTGTTTTCAAATTCCATAATTACAAGTCAAATTTCAAGATTGTAAATTTTTCGTATATGCAACGAAACAGAGTCGAAAAACATGGTTCAAAATCAATTATGTCTTCTTTAAATTTCAGTCACAGCTCAATTTCTGAGCACGCAAATCATATTTACGATATTGGAAAGGAGCTTTCTCGTGATTCATACAATGAAACAATATGTGCGTTGTGCAAAGAAGAGGATATTGATAGTACCATGGCATTGCTTTCAAAAATGGAGGCTCTAAGGTACCACACAAATTCAATATTTTACACTTGCTTGATAACAGCTCTTGGACATTAGAAGCGATACAATTTTCAATGAAATTATACTTTCGAGTTGTAGGCCATGAATTAAAGTGTTCAATGCATTGCTCAAAAATTGTTTGAGAAAATGTCTCTTGGAACTTGCAGATAAAATTTCGAGAGTTTTTGTTTTTCTCTTCACACTGTGCGGAGAGATAGTTTGTCATCTCTCCACACTTTGCAGAGTCTTTTTTTTTTTTTTGCTCATGGAGTTTATTTATACTAAAATTATTATTATTTTTCTATGTTGTTGGCATGATGCGTGTGTGGAAGAATATTTGTCAATTACCATAAACAAAAATTTTCACAAAATGCAAAAAATAAAAATGCATAATAAATCTTCTTATTACGCTAATAAAATTACAATAAAATTTTATTGTAATTTTCACTATGTTGCAATAGTTGTTTGAAATGTATCTACCTAAAATTTAAATTATCCACAAATATCTTAGAATTTTTTTTAATAAAAATTTAAAAAATATGAAAAAATGAAATAGAAGACTGTTATCATGCAAATGCAGCTATATAAATACTAATAAAATATGAAACACTTATAATGATATTTGATTTAATTTTTAGAAAAGAGAAAATTTGAGCATTAATAAATATTTAAATTACGAAATGAATTTTAAAAGGAGATTTCAAGGTTACTTATAATTTTGCAGTCAAATTTAAATTTTTTAACACATTTAAAATTATTATCCACTTATTATATACACATTTCGTGTGACACATTACTTATTATAATCTCCTTATTTAAAGATTTTAAAGGAGATTGTAAAGAAACACAAACACACACAAATTTGAACTTATAATTATATTTATGCTTCTTTTTCTTAATAATAAATATTTTATTTTACTTATTTACCCAATATGATCCATCGATTGAACCAAAAATTTACCCACAAATTTAATTTTATTTAGACATCCCCCCCTTCTCACCTAACCTAATTGGTTAAAAAAATAAAATAAAATAGAAAGTAAAGAAAGAAGAACCATTTTGACTAATCTTTAATTTACAAATATTTATGTCTGCATGGTTACAGCTAATTATGCACTAAGGTATGAATATACGTTTAATGCAAGCATGTTTCTGCACAGAATGAGACGGCGGTTGACTTTAATTTGCAGACAGTAAGAGACAAATTTGTATTTATAGATGTATATTGTGATAAATAATCCACTAGCAACTTGTTTAGTTTACGTTAAATAAAGTTGACTCGACACATTAAGTTATTAGTTGAAAACTTAATAATGATTTTAAAGATTTTAATTAATTTTTTATTCACAAATGGATTACCAACATATAACATAAATTAAATATCGATACTTAATAGATCATTTCTCCTTATGCAACTAAGAGCATTTTCATGAGATTATTTACAAGAATTATCTTCTGTAAATTTAGGGTCTAAATTTTTTAAATATTTTAACAATATTTTCTATTTTCATTTAATTATTTTAAAAAATATTTATTGATTTCTCTTTATTAACATATTTTTTATTTTTTATGTAAATGACTAATTAATTCAAACATGATCTGAATAATTCAATGGATAGAGTATTGGAATGTGTAATTTATTATAAGTAAGAATATAAGTGTGTTTGACTCTTCAAATTTGGCTCACTCTATTTGAAAAGGGAGAGTATTTTGAAATTTATTTTTAATTATTAACTCTCTTAAAAAAACACCTTGTACGTAGGGAGTTTCTCGGATGTCCTCAAAATCTCGATAATGAGTGCTTCATGAATTAATAATTTTGGTTGTATTTAAAATTTTGAATCCTGACTCAAACAGTGCACGAAATTTATAATCTTACAAAATTCATAAGATTTTAAATTTTATTTAGTATAAAATAATAATTACTTGAATAATAAAATATTTATAATGCATATTAAGAAAAAATTTACTTGACAACTTCAATTTTTTTAATAGGCTCATCTAAAGTTGCTTGGTTTTTCTTTGTACACAAACCCAACTCAATCACATCCTATTAAATAATAGGATGTGAATAATAATAATTATTTAGTATAAAATAAGAATTACTTGAATAATAAAATATCTATAATGCATATTAAGAAAAAATTTACTTGATAACTTCAATTTTTTTAATAGGCTCTCATCTAAAGTTGCTTGATTTTTCTTTGTACACAAACCCAACTCAATCACATCCTTAATATTTTTCCAATGCACATACCTCGTGGAATATTTTCTCCGATACGTCAAAGTACTTATTTAATTTTACAAAGTATGAAAGACTTAATAATTCTTTAATTTTATAGCTATAATCAAAATCATGATCGTTCTTTGTATATGTACTCGGTACACATTAATAATTACTTCGACAGTATGTTATTCATGATTGTTTCATTTTCACTAGGATAATTTAAAATGTACTTAGTATCCATAACATTTTTGTAGTGTTGACTAAAAATGACTTCATGTAATATATTGATAAACTAATAAGAAAAATTATTTATCAATAAATTAAAAACCTTTCCAAAACAATATTTTTTCTCAATCTCAATATTATTATTTTATAGATATTTTGCTAAATAACAATCCAAATCCATTACTATATTCTTTAGCATATGTTTAATCTAATTGAAGAATGTCAATTATATAAACATAATCCATCATCAATCCCTTTGTTTTCCTCGATTTATAAGAATATTTAATTCACTAGAAATCATCCAACTAGCTACAGGGAATCAGAGGAAAGACTGATTTGGCAAAAATTGATTGATTTTATTTATTTTTTTAAATTTCGAAGTGTAAAATCATATTTCGACATGTGACCACCCAATTTTTTACCCTGTTTTTTAGCCTGTCTCTATAGCATAATTGAGCTACAGGTCCTTGTCATTTTGGGACAGTCCCATTTTACTTTACAAATTGTCTTTCGGTTTGGATAGTGACATTATTTAAGAGAGACGAGTTGACCCGGCTTTTCTTCCTGGAATGATAATGGGGTAGTTGAAGCGTGTACCCAGCACTTAGTGCTAAAATTTCAGAAACATCGAAAAGTTGGCACAATGGCGAAGTCAAAGTCAGCTTACCACTTGCAATATGGCATAGAGATATCCGATTAGTCTAATAAACCTCTCGATGCGAATTGAAAATGATAAATATATAATGTGAACAACGTAATCTAATCATAGATACCCGATTTTATTTGGACGTTGACCCGTCAAGATAATGAATCATCAAATCACTAGTTGAATCAGTGAGTTAATGAACAAACCGGTAAATAAATGTTTACAAAGTTATTTAAAACATTTCAAAAAATATATAAAAAAAACTAAACTGTAATGTTTAAATTTTTTATTTTGTATATTTAAACTTCTAATATGCTCACTTTTGTTATTTAGAAACGTTTATTAGTTAAGGAAATTTACAAAATACATATTTTACTTATTTACATTTTACATACTACATTTTTGTAACTGTTACAAAAAATTCACTTCGCAAAAAATTTATTAATTTGCCATATAAAGAGCTAATTGTATAAGAAATTACATCATATCTATTACATTATGTAATATTTTGTAGGATTAGATAGTCCATGCCGTAATGATGAGTGTTCGCCCTTGATCTACGCATATCAGGGGTTCTAATTAACAAAAAAAATTCAAGGAATGAAAATTAAAAGCGATCAATTAAAATCATTTTTGATATTATTTGTATTTTGTAGTTAAAAATTAATTTCTTATTTATGGTAATTTTGTAACTTAAAAAATTGTTAAGAATGCATTCATAATTTTGTTGGTACCATGGTACCTATTGCAATTAAATTTTTTCTTTTATTACTGAAAGCTTTATAGAAGGAAAAATATCTATAATTGTTTAAAAAGTGATATGGAAAAAAAAATTATATAAATGACGCTGAGAGAGGTCTCTACTAATTCAAGAAAGGATAGATGAGTGAGAAAGGAAAACAATAATTTTTTAGATGAAATAGTGCTTGAACTTTGGAGGGTAAAATAATTTGGTACATAAATTGTTACATATAATTAGAGTATCCCCAAAAAAACTCTTCAAACATAAGATATTTTCTATTTTAAAGAGTCAATCCTTCAAATTTTGTTTCAAAAGACTTTTTAAATTAACATTTTAAAATAAAGAGTGAGTTTGACTCTCCAAAATTAAATACACTCAAACTATTTCGATTTTCAATGTAGCAAAATAGTATAATAATTTGAAGAGAAGTTAGTGAAAACAAAAGATAGAAAAAAATAGTAATAAACACTTTTTGGGAGTAGTAAAAGTAAGTATAAAACTAAAAAGCCTCTTGGAGTACTTAAAATTTTTGGCTCTCTAAATTTACAGATGCTCTCTAAATTATTAAACATACTTTTTAAAAATAGAGAACCCCTTGAAAATGCTCTTATATTAAAAAGACTGTAATATGTTATTTTCAATTATGAATATTTTAATTTATCTTATTATTTTTAAATTTGAAATATTTTAGTAAAAATTGCTTTTTGTTGCTCTACAGTTAAATGTAGCTCTTGTATGAGTCACATTATTTTCATAAGAACGCATTTTTGAACAGTATATTGATAAGAAATGTACGGTTAAAAAATAAGAAATTTTTTTGATTTTTCATATAATATTATTTTATTAAATAATATGTGGTTAAAATAATATCTAATCACTGTTTAAGAGTATATTTTTGGAAATAATGTGGGTCAAATAGAGCCGTAGTATGAAAAGTATAAATACATTCTATATAATGATTATTTTGTAAATTTTCCATGTAGTTATGAATTAAAAAACTCAGTGTATTAAGTAATTGATATCTCGAGTCAAAAATAATAATCTCTTTATGCATAACAAATCCAACATACGAGTAAGAATCCAGTTTCACATGGTTGCGCAATTTCATTTCATTCACAATGTAATCGAGGAGTGTACCATTGAACTAAAAATTATTCCAAGACACTTCGATCAAGCAGATGTGACTTGAGAATGCATGCGGCTTAAGCTAGCAAATTGGAACATTTTAGAATATGGCGCCGTGAATAAACCACAATTTTCCAAAGGATGTTTGTGATAATATATATTTATATATTTATTTATTTCCTTATTTTAGGATTCCTTGTAGAATAAAAACAAGTCTTAATTCATTGTAAAACCCTAGTTAGTAGTTGCTTTAATAGATTGTGGTTTTCTCCCTTCATTCAACTTCTTTTCTTCTCTCTTGTTCTCTTTGAATTGATTCAATACATTGATTTGAGATCATTTATATTATTATCATGGTATCAGAGCAGATAATAGAGTGAAATCTGTTAAATTCTTTATTGGGACGTGCTAGAATTTGAGGCAGAAATCAGACAAACAAAATTTGTGCCAAAAACCTAATCGATCGGAACTAAAAATCACAATTCCGACCAAACCACTGATCAATTGAGAAAAGTGAGGCCAGATCCTTGTTCAGCAGATTGAGACGCAGATTCTGATCAGGCGCGTGTAGGATAACGGCGGTGCGTGGCGGAGGGGAGTGGATGACACGCATAGTGACGTTGAGGGCGCATGAGTGCGCGTGGTAGGTTTTTTTTAGGTGATTCCAAAAGGCAGTTTGTTCCTTGATAAATTTCTGATCTTCTAGTGGTGTTAATATCATTATATGTATACAATGCAGTATATTTTAATTGTGGTTTGTGGTGGTACGTTAGTTATCATTGTTTTCTTTAAAAATTGGGTGATTTCGTTGATTCGTAGTTGATCATTTATTGACTTTATGATGGCACCTAAAAGAGATGACTTAATTCAATCCATTAGTGTTAGATTAAATGGTAAAAATTACTCATATTGGAGCATAGTGATGAGAAATTTTCTAAAGGGAAAAAGATTGTAGGGTTATCTCAGTGGAACTATTGTGAAACCCGAGAACGTTGCTCAAAATTATGTCACGGAGTTAGATAATTGGGAGTCAAACAACGCGAAAATTCTCACTTGGATTCATAATTCTGTTAAGCAATCTATTGGTACACAGTCGGCGAAGTTTAAAACGGCGAAGGAAGTTTGGGAGCACTTTCAAACGTTATATACTAAGTCTAACTTTGCAAAGCGGTATCAGATGAAAATTGATATACGAGCTTTACATCAAAAAGCTATGAGCATACTTTAGTTTTACGCTGCTATGAATTCAATTTGGGATGACTTGGCTCTTACGGAATCAGTAAGACTGAAAGCATGTGAGGAATATATTGCTTTTAGAGAGGAGCAGCGATTAGTTAAGTTTTTTATGGCACTTCACAATGATTTTCAAGACTTAGAGGCTCTATCTTGCATCACACTCACTTCCTTCGATTGATTCGGTTGTTAGTGAACTTGTAGCTGAGGAAATACGTTTGAAATCTCTTGCGGGAGAAGCTTCTCTTCTTCTATCTAGCACCTCAGTGTTGGCTGTATCCTCTTGACTGTCCACACAGAATCAGAATAAAAGTTATATGCGAGCTGCCAATGACGAGTGTAACTTTTGTAAACAAAAAAGATATTGGAAGTCTAAATGTCCTAAGCTATTGAAGAAATAGCAACCTCAATCAAAGCAGCGATCTTATTGTCCAAATGCTAACATAGTTGCCACCATACCACCTAGTGATTCATCTATACTTGGAGCACCACCTTCCTCCAATCCCAAGTTGACAGACTTAGCAGAGCAGTTTCAAAAGTTCTTAGCCACACAGCCACATGCTATGTCAGCCTCCACTCATGTAGGTTTGTCATCACAGAGTCACTCAGATATCTCTTCCTCATGGATCTTTGACTCAGGTGCTTCTAAACACATGCCGCCTAACTCAAAATTCTTTAATAACTTGCGTCCTTCTAACTCGCCCATGTCTGTTATAACTTCTAATGGTACGCCATTACCTTTAGCAAGTGTTAGTTCTATTAATATACATAATTTATCACTTTCACATGTCTATTGTGTTCCAACTCTTACTTTTAATCTTATCTCTATTGACCAATTGTGTGATTCTGAATACTTAGTTCAGTTTTCTTCTACTGCTTGTCATCTGCAGGATCCTCAATCTCAGAAACTGATTGGGATAGGCTGTAGACAAGGATAGTTATATGTTCTGGATAATCTAAAAGAACCACATGTTGTAGCTCCTGGTGTTGATTTGTTATCTTTTTCTTTGAATTCTTTGTCTTCTAGTTTTTATTTGTGGCATTTTCGCAATGGACATGTTTTTGCTAGTTGTTTAAAAATTTTAGTTTTTAAGGATCAATTGAAAAATATACAAACTCATGATATTTCTGATTGTAGTGGTTGCAAATTAGCAAAATTTTCTGCTTTATCTTTTCCTCAAAGTATTTCTCATTTTATCGCACCATTTGATCTTATTCATTTTGACGTGTGGGGACCTGCTCCTATTGCTACAAAAGGAGGGTCTCGATATTATGTGTATTTTATTGATGATTATAGTTGTTATTTTTAGGTTTATCTTATGAAACGACGATATGACTTTCTGTCCATTTATCAATCTTTTAGAGCATTTATTAAAACTCAACATTCCACAGTATTTAAATGCTTTAGATGTGACTTGGGTGGAGAGTACATTTCAACCAATTTCTCTGAATTGCTTGCTCTTGACGACACAATTCGTCAAACCTCGTGTACTAATACTCCACAACAAAATGATGTTGCTGAACGAAAACATAGGCATATTGTAGAAACTGCTCGTTCACTTCTTTTGTCAGCCAAAGTTCCCAATGAATTTTGGGGAGAAACAGCTCTTACTACTGTTTCTTTAATTAATAAGATTCCATCTTTTCACAATTCAGGTTTATCCCTTTGAAACATTATATAGGCATCGTCCAGATTACTCCGCATTGAGAGTGTTTGGTTGTACTTTTTTGTTTTTCGTCCTCAAGTCGAACGTAGTAAGTTGACATCTCGCTCTGCTATCTGTGTTTTCCTGGGTTATAGGCAAGGGTTATCACTGTTTTGATCCTATAACTAATGAATTATATATTTCTCGTTATGTTGTGTTTCTTGAGCACATTCCATTCTTCTCTATTCCTCATAATACTCATGACGTGACTAGAACCAACCTCGTTCATATTGATCCATTCTCTAATGATATAAACAATCCAGCTTCCCATACCCCATGCTCTGTTGATTCTTCGTATCCTGAAAGTACACATGCTCCAGGTCATGATAGCTCTCCTCCTTCATCTCTTCCTCGATATTCTCAACGTATATGTAAGTCCACTCAGTTACCTAATATTGTTTATTCTGAGTCCTTTTGCTGCTTTCTAACCTCCATTCATAAGTTTTCTGAACTATCTTCCTATAAAGAAGCTATTTCAGATCCTCTTTGGCAGCATGCTATGACTTATGAACTCTTTGCTCTGCATAAGACAGACACTTGGGATTTGGTTGCACTGCCTTCAAGTAAACATGCTATTGGTTGTCGTTCGGTTTTTAAGATTAAAACTAAATCTGACAGTTCAGTTGAGCGCTATAAGGCTATATTGGTTGCGAAAGATTTTAATCAACAGTATGGTTTGGATTATGAGGAGACTTTTGCTCCTGTTGTCAAAATGACCACTGTTTGTACACTTATTGCAGTTGCATCTATTCGTTAGTGGAGTCTTTCTCAATTGGACGTCAAAAATGCCTTTTTAAATGGAAATCTTCAAGAGGAGGTTTACATAGTCCCTCCTCCTGGTCTCTCTCACTCTCCTGGATTTGTTTGCAAGCTCAATAAGGCACTTTATGGCCTTAAACAAGCACCTCGTGCTTGGTTTGAGAAATTTTCCACCGTTATTACATCTCTTGATTTTACATCCAGTCATCATAACTTCGCTCTATTCTTTAGATGCACTTCGGCTGGTCACATTCTATTATTCTTATATGTTGACGATATGATTATTACTAGTGATGATGTTGATGGAATTGCAGGTTTGAAATCAGAATTAGCTTGTCGTTTTGAAATGAAGGACTTGGGTCCACTATCTCATTTTTTGGGGATTGAAGTTGCTTCTTCTTCTAGAGGTTACCTTATCTCTTAGTCCAAGTATACTATGGATGTTATTGAGCGTGCCCGCCTTACTGATACTAAAACTGTTGATACTTCTCTTGAGTCTAACGCTCGATATTCTCATCTGATGGTGTACCATTGACTGATCCTACTTTATATCGCACTATTGTTGGATGTCTCGTTTATCTTACCATCACACGTCCTGACATTGCTTATACTGTTCACATTGTTAGTCAGTTTGTCTCAACTCATACTACAATTCATTGGGCAGCCGTTGTTCGTATTTTGCGTTATCTTTGTGGTACATGCTTTCCAAGTCTTTTGTTCCCATCGACCTCTGCCATAGTGCTCCGTGCCTACTCTGATGCTGATTGGGCCAACGACCCCATTGATTGCAAGTCTACTATTGATTTTTGTATATTTTTGGGTAATTCTCTTATCTCTTGGAAAAGTAAGAAGCAGACTATTGTTTTTCGTTCCTCTACAGAGGCAGAGTATCGAGCTATGGCATCCACTACCACTGAGATTGTGTGGTTACGATGGTTACTTGCAGACATTAGTGTTCCTCATTCTTCCCCAACTCCTATGTATTGTGATAATATTAGTGCTATTCAGATCTCTCACAACTCTATGTTTCATGAAGGCACCAAGCATATTGAGATTGACTGTCATCTGGTTCGTCATCATCTGCAGACTGACATTATTTTCCTATCTTTTGTTTCTTCATCATTGCAGCTTGCTAATTTTTTCACTAAGTGTCATGTAGTTCATCGTTTTTGCTTCTTGCGTGACAAACTCTTGTTGCTTCTTACTTTAGCATCGTGAGTTTGAGGGGGGGTGATAATATATATTTATTTATTTCCTTATGTTAGGTTTTCTATTATTTTAGGATTCCATGTAGTATAAAAACAAGTCTTATTTCATTAAAACCCCTAGTTAGTTGTTGCTTTAATAGATTGTGGTTTTCTCCCTTCATTCAACTTCTTCTCTTCTCTCTTGTTCTCTTTGAATTGATTCAATACATTGATTTGAGATAGTTTAAATTATCATCAGTTTGTATGTGGGATGAGACTTTAAATTGGAGATGGCTATCTTTGCCCAAATCATGTGTGGCAAAAATCTAGAGCATTGGTGGTATGTTCTTCGTTTGGGATTGATATACGTTCTGTGACCCTTCAGTTTAGGGTTAAGTCACGTTGGAGTCCGACTTCACACTTCATTAAGTAAAGAGCTTGGACTAAAAGTTCCTACTCTAAACCACAAGATTGGACAACGAATTATTGAGATCAGGTTGGACAATGGCTGCATAACTAGAGAAAACATCATGATTCATAATCGCTGTCACATTGTCTCCAACTAAAGACCAAACACTACGTGACGACTATGATGTCAGCAACTAAACTTCAACCAATTATAAGCAAACGGTGATTACCTAGTATCAGATCATCATTGCCTGATGCTGTAGTTGCGACCTAGGCGTCATGATAACCATATTGGCCGATCTCAACAACCAATTAAGGAACCTAGAATTAGGGTGGTGGCGCACATTCTTGGGACAGAACTGTAGCTGAAATGACATTGGATGGCAAGTAGCATAATCTCCCACCTTATAAATAAGGGCAAATGGTCCCATCCAAGGACAGAACTAAGGCATTCACAAAGCAAAATTTTCTGGAAGCTTTCTTTAATGCAATTACTGAGCATTTAGATTCAATTTCCAGTAATAACATCGTTAAAATTTCTTTCAAGTTGATATAAATCTGCCACATCATTTTTAGTCATCACTGTAACAAATATAGCAGCCATTTTTCTTTGCTCCATAAAAAAAATAAAAATAAAAGGCCCTCTCTCAGAAATCATCTCATTTCTTTTTACAGTTTATAGTTTTTTATTCAGAGATGAATTCTCTACAAATCTTGAGACCCTTCTGATGCACATGGGTTAGAAAATTGCACCTAAAATATTCAACGTATATTTTTCGATACTATTCTTTTTTCCCTCTAGACTACCCGAGCCGGGCCGGACCCACAAGCGGCATTACCGGCAACAGTACCATGCCGATCCAGGTCAATTGATACCACTGCATGCAAGCATGTACCATTAAATTCTTTGCACCAATGAGGGTCTGGCTTTTTCTCTTTTTGTATATAAAGATGTGTAATAAAAGGGTGTATTTTTAGCCATGTTTGATGGCCACTATTTGAGAAAAAAAATGTTTTTGATTTGTGTTTTTTAGAAAAATGTGTAGTTAAAAAATAGGGGAAAAAATCTTGAACTTCCATGCAGAATATTTTATTTTGTGAATATGTGGTTGAAAATGAATACGTTAAAAAAAAGTTTTCAAATAATAGTTGTCAAACATGGGCAAGTGGGATTATGTGCAAGTCGAGATTTGCACAAGTAGCAAATGCCAAACTGGTTGTAGTGTCGCCTCTGCAAGATATACAAGGGAAGAATATGTGGATGATCAAAATGGGTGATTGCCTTCATGGGTGTGATACTAAACATAAAACTTCAAAATAATACTGATTATAATTGCAGTAATTATTTTATGTGACGACTTGTTATTTAAGATATTAATTTCCTTTAATTCCATTAACACAAATAATAAACTAACGTCTCAAATAACAAGCTGCTATATAAGTATGTCTGTTGACTATGAATGACATTATTAAAAACGTTTCGTTTTATCTATTTTTGTGAGAGAAAGTACAATAGTTATATTTTGGATTATTGATGATAATATACCAGTTATTTGTAGATTTTTCGAAGATTTGATACGAGCATGGTATATGAATTAACAAAGTGAATATCTTTCTTTTCTTAAATTTGTATGAAAAATTACGATTTGAATTTTTAAGTTATGTGTTTAATTTGAAACTAGGGTACGAAGGAAGAAAGGACTCTAATTGTTTCATTTTCTATTTTTACGTGCCTTTCATCAATGAAAATGGAATTTATAAATTTGTTCCTTCCTCTTCAACAGTTAATATTATTGTCATAACATTCCACAGGGCACAGATCCATTTCTAGCACAAAACAAATGCCACGAAAACAATGTTTTGTTGAGATCTTCAATGTTCTATCGAACGTAAGGAATCAGTAAGTACAACATGAATCGAAACCAGTGAAAAGTAAAACTAAGATGTGACAAAAAAAGAAACACAAGATGGGTCTGTTTTGTTGAATCCTAGAATTCTAATCTAGGGTACTACAATCTAAATCCTCCAAAATTTCTTGTTTTCTCCTACAATAAAACTGAAGGCTGTCATGGAATTTTAGGGAACATTTTTCATTCAATTTCTCAGTTAAAAAATGGGGAATTTGCTTAGAAAGCCTAATCAATAATAATGTTTGATAAAATAGCCTAGGGTCAATACTTTTTGATCAATTAGTCTATACCGTATTTTATCATGTGTTAAAAGTCTTAAATATCCTTCATTTGAAATGTCTGAAATGTCCAATATAAATCAAAATTTACCAAATTCCCAAACATAAATCATCATTTCATTCACTTTTCATACCCAATTTAAAATCAACAGTAAAACGACATGATGCCTTTTTAATGTTTGAGTGTCGTTTTAACTAATTTTCTATCCATATTATTTTATGTTCCCTCATATCTACATAAAAATCAATGGAGATAATTTTAACTATATTTGAAGTGAAACTGAAAGTCCATGACCCAAAACCTTATAAACAGTTCGGTGATATTTTAATTGATTTCGTGTCTGCCTCACATTATACTGTTCCCGCACCCACATAAATGAACGTGGACATATTATCATTGATTAGTTTGTCTACTTGATTGATTCTTATATGATTATATAATGTTTAATAATATTTTTCGAAATTAAATAATTAACTAATTTCTTATGTTGAACCATAAGTTCAATTTAATTTAATTTTTTGAAATGCGCAATTGGATGATCATTGGATCAACGATGTTATAAAATTAAAAATTCAAATAGATATTCAATAAAAAATCAAAAGATTCTTCAATCCAATAAATTTTTATATATTATTTGCTCTCTTTATCGACAATTGATCATTAAAGATCTTTAGTTCAAATATAGACTGAATTCTCTATATTTCTGAAAATTAATTAAGGTGATAAATGGAGCACCGTTGCCCACCACGTAGACCGTCTAAACATTATTTGTATCTAATAAATTTGAGAGATAATTGCAGTTGAGGCCCCAAACCTTTCAAATATTAGCAGACTTTTCCCAAACTTTTCATTCATTGTAACTATCACTCATAATATTTTCAAACGTTGCAAGTAAGGCCCCAACAGATGAAAAACATCTAATTTACTGTTAATTGACTAAAATATTGAGTTTTACCATATTTTTATATTTTTATAAAAGGCAAAATAGTAACTTTTGTTTGCTAAATTAAATAATTTAATTAAAAAATAAAAAAATAAAATAAAATAAAAGAACTCTATCTCTTCTCCCAACACCCACTCCAGATATTATAAAATCGGCCATGCCACCTACCACCGCCCATAATGCCATGGCACTGCAATCGCCACACAACCGCCATCACCACCCAACCCAATCGCCATAGCCATCATTATCTTCTATTATTCGTTTGTGATTTTCTTTAAAATGTCCATAAAAATAGTGCTAGACCCCTTTAGCCAATGGAATTAGAATCATTGAAATTGTGGGTCGCATTCTTGAGCTCTCTGTAACTGAATCTTTGAAGATTGTTTAAGGGTGTGCTAGAATCAATCTGCTGGTAAGTGACTTATGAATCAAAGAGTACCATAGTAAGTAAACTAAAAATTGTAGAGAAAAAATGCTGAAACTGTGATTGGAAGCAAACTTATGCTTATTTTAGGGCCTGGATTTGATAAAAATGGTTGTTTTGAAAGCATTTTGCTTGGTGGTTGTGAAAATTTGGCTTTGACCAAAGAGAAATGGAGAGAGAGAGATCAGGAAAGAGCTGTAGAAGTTTTGGGCATATCCCAATCATTTGTTTTATAAGACTTTATTTTTGGATTCGAACGAGTTGTAACTGAATTGAGAAGTGCGGGCCAAGCTGCAGGTGCAAGATGGGAGGGGGCAATCGTGTAACTCAAGGACGGATATCAGATTCAATTTGAGAATTCATTTTGCATAACTGGTTTGGGAAAAAAATCAATTTGAGAAATATGTACTTGAAGAAGATGATGATTCATGGTGTTGGGTTACTTGAGGGCGAAGGTTGAAGGGAGAGATGATGGTGGCAACGATGATGATGGTGGTTTTGGTTAGGGAAGGGTGGGGGTGGGGGTGGGGGTTGGAGGATGAAGATGCAATTTTTTTTCCCGATTTTTATTTAATTAATGTAATTATTTAATTTGGTATATAAAAAGTTACTAATTTGCTCTTCATAAAAATATTAAAAATATGGTCAAACTCAATTTTTTAGTTAACTAGCTGTAAATTAGATATTTTTCATTCACTGGGTCTCATCTACAACGTTTGAAAATGTTAGGAGTTAAGGATATAACAAATCAAAGATTTGGAAAAAATCTACTAGTATTTGAAAGGTTTGGGACCTTTGCTGCAATTATCTCTAAATTTGATATATATATTATATGATTGCATGGAATTCGCAATCTGAAGTTTGCGAAATCACTGGTCAAATTATTAGCATAATTTTCACATTATATAATCAAGACAGTGTCATGATAATACTTCTTGGCATAAATCTCGTAATTTTAATAAGTGTTATTAGAAATGTCGGTAAATGATTTTAACACTATTTCTTGTTAAAATCCTCCAATTAATTTATTTGAGAATAAGGTACTTTTCGTTTCTGTTTTGGAAATGCTATTACACATTATGTCAATATCATAGTTCTTCTTGTTACAATTGACTTGGGGTCGAGCCTAATTACTCCACAATGTATTAAGATGAAAAGTAAAGAATGCTGAGAATAAATACATAGTTTGAATCTTTATCCTAAATGGATAATATTTTATAACACAGTTTGTTGATTATCAATTTGATTGGATAATTCTTTCAGCATTAGAGAATGAATTAAAAAGTTGAAAATAATATACAGTGCATCATTATCTAAATCATCGTAAAAGATTATTCGAACTGGAAGTTTGAAAGATAATATATTTAGATGCATTATTGATCAAAGAAATCAATAATATCTCATACATCACTTTATATGCTCTGGCTCGAATTAAAGTCCTAGAGGGTAATTAATTAATATTATATTTGATGGCAAGCTTAACGCGTGATGATATTCGATTCTAATATAAAAATCTCCTAACAAAAATGAAGCAATTAGTAATGATGATACCATTAAAGAGGCATATACTCTTAATGAGTATCTAAACATAACAAATTATAAAATTTAGAGAGGTTTGGATATCTGATATATTGAAAATTGAGATATCACAATAAGTTATGTCATTATAGAAAGAATAGAGTCGAAAAAGAAAAAGTTGTCGACAACACTTTTATACGTTATGTACTGCATCATATTATGAATAACGAAAAATCGAAATAAGTTTTTCGAAACACATCGATCGAAGTAATGATCGATCAAATAAAATGACATATCGTACTAAAATTGAATTTACTACAAATATATGAAGTTTGTAGACTTGATCCTAGTAAAACTAAACTCATAAAGAAACTTGAATTTTAGAATCTAAAGTCTGAAAGCCTAAAGGTGTATACTTATGCAAATAATAATAATAATAATAATAATAATAATAATAATAATAATAAAATGAAGTAAAGTCGTACCATGAAATATATGACTCTTTATATATTGAATTTCGCGAAGACTAGTATAAATAGATAAATTATCATGTGATAAATGTAATTGCAAGTCTCTATCTTGTTAGAGAGTTTTCAAGATACTCTCTATTTTTAAAGAACATATTCTATCATTTGGAGAGCGTCCATAAATTTATAGAATTTAAATTTTGAAGCACTCCAATAATTTTTTTTATTTAACACTTAATTTTAATACTCCTAATATTAATTACTTTTCTCTATCTTTCATTTTAATTAGCTTTTCTCTAAATTATTTTGTTATTTTCCTACATTAAAAATTGAAAACACTTTGACTGTATTTAATTATACAGAGTTAGTTTGGCTCTCCGAATGTACTCCCTAAATTAAAATGTTAATTTAAAGAATCTTTTGAAACATGATTTCAAGATTTGACTCTTTAAAATAGAGAGCATCTATCGTTGAACAATTTAATGTCTAAAGTATAATTCAAGTAAATTTATTACGAGGAATAAATAAACATTTTACTTTTTTTCTTTAACCAAGGTTTTATCCCATTGAGTTTTACTGTTAAGGTTTTTTGTAAGAAAACTTTTGTAGCGTATTTAAAAGAATTAATGAACTATTTCCTTCATTAGGTTTTTTCCTAACAAAGTGTTTTAACGAGGCATATTCTTTGTATAATGAATGTTCATAACCTACTAGACATTTCTCCTCAAAAATAATACTTTAATATGTACAAGACTTTCAAAGAGATCAATAAGAGCCATTTTTTAAAGGGTTAATTTCAAAAATTGTCGCTGAACTTACAAAAAAATTATAAAACAGTCACTGAAATTTAAAACTCTCAATAACGGTCATTGAACTTCCGGACGGTTACACTAATGGTCACTTAAGTTTAAAAACTTTCACAAATGGTCACCGAAGTTACCAAAATTATTCTACTTCAAACTTAAGGACACGTGACCAAAGATTGAGGACCTCGGGTGCAAATTTTTGACCAAAAAACCCCCAAACCCAACGGCGTTTGATTCCAAAATTTGGTATATCAAAGCTATAATTTCTGCAATTGAGCGGTTACCCAGTGTCTTTTGAACCTGAATGTTAGTCCCCCCAAGTTGATTTGTATATTGGGTCAAATTGGAGCCTCCAATTGATGGATGAAATTCATTCTCTCGCGAGCAGACTTGGTGCGGATGATCCAGAAATAGGCTCAATTTGATGATTAATTGATGCAATTGATTCATGACCCAACGTACTACCAACCTGAATTGAAGATATTAAAGGCGAATTTGATGATTGGGACGGTAAAAAAACCTCAGTTGAAGGTAGACAAACCAGGCAGCCTTACGTATGAACTGCACAACTTGTTCATCCACTTTGTGCCCAAATTGGTGATGACCCATGGCTGGAATAAGTGCGTCATGAAGAAAAAATGCTAGGACAGGTGGTCCGCGATCATGGGTACCACCACCGGTGCCGAAAAATGAGTTTGTTGGCCGCGAGTTCACTGATTCGAAAAAATGCTCTATATTTCGATTTTCTTAGTTGTTTGTTATTATATGAACATGGTTAGAAGCATCTACATGAGTTTGAGCGATTTGTGGAATGTGATTAACATGGACATCAATGCAGTTGGACGAATTTGGAAAAGAGTCGGGGCAGTTTTAGATGATTGGGAAATTCATTTTCGTTGAAAATTTGCACCTGAGGTCCTCAACATTCTTTGGTCATGTGTTTTGGTCCTTAAGTTTGAAGTAGAATCATTTTGGTAACTTCAGTGACCATTTGTGAAAGTTTTTAAACTTAAGTAACCATTAGTGTAACCGCCCAAAAGTTTAGCGACCGTTGCTGAAAGTTTTAAACTTCAATGACCGTTACTACAATTATTAAAGTTTGATAAATATTTTGTATGAAGACAATGTTATTTAAGTAACCATTAGTGTAACCGCCCAAAAGTTTAGCGACCGTTGCTGAAAGTTTTAAACTTCAATGACCATTACTACAATTATTAAAGTTTGATAAATATTTTGTATGAAGACAATGTTATTTAAAGACATTAACGTACAAAATATCAATATTGAAGACACTGACATAGAAGACATAGACCACTTGATACAAGTATTGAAATTAGGTGAAATATCTTTAATCTTTAATCTTTTTTCTTTTCTTTTTTTTTTTTCAAGTTGTCCAACTGGATTTTTTTGACAAGATTTCAATGAGGTAATATTTTATTACTTCGAATTATTTGTACTCTTTTTTCATTTATTGATATTTTTGTCCCATCCAAATTTTCCCAAAACAATGTTTCAATAATATAATCATTGTATAAATAGTCAGTCAAAGAGGAGTGTTGTAAATATAATGGTATTTACAAATGACTTTTATACCCCTGCAATCTTAGTTATTATAAATGTTTTATCCCTTGTAGCTACAATTCTTCCCTATACATATGAGATTTTGTTCTTAATAAAACAAACAAATTTATTGACTTTTCTAATTTCTTCTATTTCTCTCTCTTTTCATAACAGTTTTTAGTTAGTTATTAGGAATTCTAAGTCCATCTATAATTAAAAAATAAAAATTACTAACTAAAAAACAGGACAGTTTGGGTTGGATCGATTTTGGACCCAACCCGAACCTAAACTAACATGTTTGGTTTGATAAAAAATTAAACCAAGCCAACCTATCCAAGATTGAACAACCCAAACCCAACCAATCAAGCTTTAATAGATTTTGTTTGGATTGATTGATCGATTTTTGACGTTCAAAGATTTAAAAACATCCACATGAATTCTCCTCCTCTTCCTCCACCATCACACCCTCATCGTTGCCTTGGAAAATCAAATACCCAATTTCCACATGACCACCATTATAAATACCATGATACTCGAAGGCATAATTGCCAACATCAACAAGAACCCAATTGTAACCCCAAGGGATAGCTCTGTGATCAGACCTTAGTTTTGCTCCTCAATTATCATCAGTTCAAGTCCCCTCAAAGTCACTGAGGTGAGTACCCAACTGTAAATTTCATGGTCCTGTGAGATTAGTCGAGGTGCGTATAAACTAGCTCGAACACCCACGGTCATTAAAAAAAAAAAAAAAAAAAAAAAAAAAAAAGAAGGAACCCAATCATAAAGTTGACTTCAAATAAAATTGCCTCAGAATATTTCTGTACAGCCTATTTGCAGCATATGTTGTGAACTCTGAAGAAAAATAAAGGAACATGGTGTGCCATCGTCCCATTGGACGACACCGATGATTTTTGGATTTGACAGAAAGGAGCTGGAAGCGAAGGCATACTCCTTCATGCATCAATAGAAAACAAATGCAAGGAAAAAGTGATTGGTTGGTAGGAGGAGGTGTCAAGAGACGAGGAGAGAAATGACTGAAATTGTAAATCGATTTTAGGGATTCAATAAAATTAGTAAATGAATTTTTTGGTAACCAGCAACCATAACCAAACCCATACTAAATTTTACGATCAAATCCGAAACCATCTTTTATTACAAAAACCAATCCAAAATCAGTCCAGTTCAGTTGGGTCGGGTCCATCAATTTGAATGACTTTGATTGATTTTTTCTCAACCCTATAAAATGTATTTATAAATACTTATTCAAACGTAAAAAAATGCAAAAAATGACCTAGAATAACAAGTTGAAAATAAGTAACTTCCATTTCATCAAGCATAAATTTAAGTCACTTTTTTCAATAACTAAATTTACTTTTCCATGAAAAAATAAAAATTACTTTACCAGGCACTTATTCATGTTTCTAAGCATTATAGATTTTTCTAGTTATTAACAATGCCCCCTTTTTGGGAAGGATGAAGCGTATATACTTAAAAAAATAAGAGAAAAAAGGAAAAAATTTGGCATAACAAGATGACCATCTACCATTGACATGGGATAAGAAAATATCTAATATATGGCCATAGACGTGTACACAAAGCGCTACCTAAATGCAAAATCAAAATCAATATTTTTTCATGAGTCCATCATGAAAAATTAGATGCACCTAAAAATGCGCCAAATATGCATACCTCAATATGGCTAAAAAGACGTATTGCATAACCTTAATATTACTCATTTGAACATCATCATCAAAGTTTAAAAAGTTACACTGGAAGACACTTCGCCCTTGTTTGATTTTGATATTTCACTTTTCTCAAACTCATTTTCAATCACATATTCTCCAATTTTGCACTTGGACCCACATTCTCCCAAAAAAAATCACTTCTTAAGAAATAAAAATCAAACAAGAGCAAAAATGAGAGGGAGGGAGGGGGATACCTTGTTCACCATCAAGCAACTGGTGCATTTTGCATCCCAGAGGTTGCAGGTCACTAAAAATCAGTTAAATGTGGGAAGTTAAATAGCTTAAGCAGAAACTAATACAATGATTCGAAACGTGATAGATTGCAAACTATACTCACGAGGATACAATATTAGAGTCACGTAAAAATTAGGTATCTATGATGAGTGGCTTGAATATTTAATACATAATCATGAACATGGTGTTTTCAAAAGGGCATCATATATTTAGCTGAAGCTGTTTCTTAGGTGTAGTCGGCAGTCAGCCTTTTTTTCTCTGTTTCAACAACGCTTTCTTGATGGTTAAGTACTGTCTGAGGCACTACATGGGGGCTATTTATAGATCCATGAACCTGTTCAAGACACTTCAATACATGATATATAGGCTAACTAAGTTCCGTAAAAAAATTGAAAGTGCTGATCATATGGCTTTGGGATCAACTTGCATGCTTTGAAAACCTTACCGTGCTAGGTGACTTGAATGCCCATGAATCATGGGCAGGTTTCACGGACAAGTCTGAGGGCCTGTGGAACAGCAAGTGCGCAACTGAGCGATCTACAGGATTTGTATTGGTTTCCATATCCAAAAATCCAGCACACCTAAGAGAGAAGCCAACAGATGAGGTCAAAAGAAGTCAAGGAATCAATGATAGAAAGCAAAGGGCGTCGTAGTGGTTGTTCAACCATCTTATCAATAACTGATATAGAGAAATCACATCTATTTATTTAAATTTAATGTCCACTTATGTGTAAGTTGGACTCAGTTTTACATAACAAGGCACAGTAAGTGCACAATTTTTGTAAACTGGTGGCACTAACACTTGGCCACTAAACGATCGAACCATCTAATATAAAAGCTTAAACTGTTTGAGAAACAACCCGTTTTTTATTTACATTAGTCTACAACAGTGGTTCATGAAGCAGAAACAATGATTTCCACATCTAGCTCAGTTGAAACTCACTCACGGTGTAACATTACCAAGGAGTTAGAACAGTACATCTTAAACAACGGTAACAAAAACAAATTCAAATAACAATGAAATCAATGAAATGACATACTTGTTTGTTCCTTCAGCCATCAGTGCTCCATTGGCATCTCTGTCATCTTCACAACCGTTACTGGGGTTTGCATGGTTATGTCTTTGTTCGGCACTCCGAGCCAAACGGTACAGACTATCCCTTATGCATAGCTTTGTCCTCAAGTCCAACTAAACCAAAGACGGTAATCGCAATCATTTTCAAAGTAGTCATATGTGTAAGAGGACATGAACACTGCAAAATCGCTGCTTTCAGAGTATGTAAGAACACAAAACTTATGAAACTCTAAAAACTATCTCAATGGATTTTCCTTGTCATTTTAATCAACCTGACCTGTGACTGTTCATACGATTAAACTTTTATTTGAATTTAATTAGCATGTCACTTGATGTATTTAGGCAATGGGGCAGTTAAGTGCACTAGGAGAGAGCCGTGATCTTCTCTGCACAAGATAAAATTGCTCTCATCTGCTCACAAGATAAAATTGCTCTCATCTGCTGAGCAAGTATTTTGAGTTCTCTTTGTATTCAGGCTAGTAAAACTGCTCAAACTAACTTCAATAGAACTTGCAGCCATTCCTCTTGTTTTCATGAGTTTGAGTTTATTTATTTACGATCGGAGAATCCAAACTCCCAAGAGCTTGAAAACCTACTAAGGCTGTGTTGGTATTTTTCTTAAAGAAAAGAAAAATTATGACTACACATGCACATTCAATAGTTCTTAAAGGATCTCCATTGCCTCGAAAATACATACAAATAAGAAGCTGCTCACATATGGTCGAGCATTCAAATTTTCTAAAGGGGAGTGTTAAAGGGATATAGTCCCACATTCAATAAAAATGAAAACATAGATCAATTTATAAGAATTTGGGCTACTTCTCTTAATAAGGTTGACATTTTTAAGATGAAACCCCAAATTTTAACTTGGTATCAGAACCCATTAAATTCTAACGAGCAATTCGATCCAATTAAAAATGAGCACATGAATTTCAAGATTGATAAGTTCAAACGAGCCATCATCTTGATGGGACATGTCAAAAGGGATTTCACTAGTAAGCATGAGATATATCCGTAACGATTTCTAAAGATATCATCATTTTTCTTCCTGGATTGTTAGGGCTTTTAGGGATTTGAGTTGCAGATTGTCAATGAAATCAAACAGTGAAAACTGAGAAGGATTTGTGTATGATGACGTCGATGATGAGCCATGACTCACTCTTGAATTTCAAGATTGGTTTGTTCAAACTAGCCACCATCTTGCTGGTACAAGTTAAGAAATATGATCTCACATCAAATAAAGATATAAAAATAGACCAATTTATAAATGTTTGAGCTACTCCTCTTAATAAGGTTGACATTTCTAAGATGGAACTCCAAGTCTTGACAGTGAGTACATAACCATGCCTTCTAAGAGTTCATACCATTTACTGATGACCTGAAGGGAAAAAATTATGGGTTGAATCTCTTTACAACCATCACAAGACTCACGTATACCTCATACTCTTTCGTCGTCATAAAATGGAACAAAATGAATTACGATTCTCAGCATCAAGTTATGTCATTAGATATATCAGTAAAGAACGAAGATTATACATAAAATCTTGGAAAGAGCGTTATACCTGTTCCATGACAAGCTGAAGATGCCGAATACTAGTTGCTTCTTGTGGAATATCATCCAACCCTGAACTCATGGATGATCCCTCCTGCACATTTGAGGAACCAAATTCTCCTGGTTTAACCATGTTGACTTCAACAACACTGCGATTTTCAAATTTATCCATGGAAGAACGTGCTTGAGACTCTACTGAAACAGAAGAAGGATCATGAGGATTCTCCACCGATTGAACTAGACTGGATGCAGAGAAGAACTTCCTCTTAGAAAGAGGTGTTAAATAATTATTCTCAGATTTTATAGCCGATACAGTTGGATGTACTGAAGTTTGATCTGATAGATGACTATTATCAGAATGCACAAAAGAAACAGTATTCCGTAGGTGACCAGAGGAATCTGGATCCAGATATTTTTGTTGCTTTCGAATACCCGCAGATGTGAAACTTCGATTAGATGTGACCCCAGAATCAAGCTGCATGACTTCATTTGGCGGGTTACTATTATAATTAAAAGAACTGACATTTCCACCGTGATGTTCTTTTCTTTTTCCACCAGACTGGTTTTGGTGTTTTGACTGCTTTTTCTGCTCATGGACCTGCCAAGTTATCAAATCCATTATTAATGTTTCACAAATATTTATAGTGCTACACCATCTTGAACTTTGACGTGCATATTTAGACTGCATAGAGGTTTAATACACTTAACTCCAACTATTATCCCGTTGTGCTTAATTATGGGAAAAAAACTGTCCCCAAAATTAACAAAATTTTAACCAACAGCTAACTTATGACCAGGACTCAGAAATAAGCATGTGAAACGCTGAAGGATATTGAATCCCTTCAGAGGTAATAATCCATTGCCAGTTTTGGAGAGGTTCTTAGTTGGAATCTTGTGGTGACCTTTACCAGTGAGTCCCACCCACAGCAAAACAATCACCTCACATTGCTGACTTTTGATTCCAAATTAATTAAGAGTTTCTAAGTTAGATTTCTTTAAAAAGATAAAAGCGTTATTTCAATTAACAGTAGCATGCACTAACCTGTCCTTTAGGCATAAATTTATCTTTGCTATCCGAGCTAGAAGGTCCGTTCACAAAAGCCAGATGCTTAACACATTCATGAATATCTGAAGACCAAGAACCACCTTTGTGTCTAACCGCTCCACTTTTAAATGCAGAATCGTTCACAGAATAGCTAGCATTTTGCATAAAGAAGTTATGTTTCTCTGATGTATTTTCCAATGCATTTGACTGGGAACATGAAAACTTAAAATCTGATTTTGGCACATCGTCAGACCCTCCTATAGCATCTTGTGATGAAAACCAACCCAATTCATCTTCTTTACCGGCACCAAGTTCAAATGTCGAATCACACCTAAATATCCTGTCAACATCCTCAAAATTTCCAATTTCAGGCCAATCGCAATACAAGAAATCACTGGAATCTTTGTCCTCAGGATTCTTGTCAAAGAAATTGAGATCATGGTCTGTTTGAGAAATGTCACCAAGTGTATAACTGTAAGAGTTGCCATCAACCACAGTGCTTTTGTCATTAAGAATGAGATCATCTACACCAAACTCACTACCACTGGTGTCTGTATTATTGCTTTTGAAGCCATGACCTGATATTTTGGCATTTTCAGATGCTACTTCTTTGACCAAGTCACTATCAGAGGAAGAAAGGAAGACAGCATTGGGTGTGATAGACAATGAGTCTTTTTCCAACATTGTGTTCCTTCGGTTACTTAAATTTGAAAAGTCTCCATGATCTTTATCCTGACCAATATTTGTAGTGGCGGATCTATCTCCAGAATTATTTGAAATACCAGTTACTTCCAGGCGAGGTCTCTTAAGCCTACTATCTTGAAAAGGATTTTCATCAGCCTGTTCGTCCCCAGGATGGGGCACTATATGATCATCACTCTGGCAAAAATCATCCCAAACTATATCCTCAAGCTGTAGCAACAGTTACAGAAATTTAGTGGTCATAACTGCAGTGAATAATTCCATAAGATGACTAAACAAAACTATAAGACTGTAAATACAACAACTAGTGAATAGCCAGAATTTATAAATGAAGGCAGCACAAGCTTATTGGAAAGCATACGGAGGGTCAACCATCGACTCAACAAAGGAGCCCAAACAGGAGCTTAGTAAATCAGTACATTCAACTTTAGGCTTACTTATTATCCTAGTTGCATATGTGGATGACATAATCCTAACCGAAAACAATGAAGCAGGATCAGGAACTCGAGAAGACTAAAACTAAGGATTTAGAGATAAATGATCTTCGCTTGATAGAATATTTTCTTAGAATGGTTGATTGATTCAACTTAAACATCAACCTATCATTTCATTGTCCATTAGTTACCAATGGTTGAACTAAGAAATGTGATGCACTTTCGGCCTTCAGAATGCTATTCGAGCAAATAGAACTCTCAATGCATTTTGAGCCTTCAGATTTTGTAGTTCGTCTTCGTATAAAAGTTAATATTGTTTCCTAAATACGAGTTATAGGACTAGATTCAACAAATGTCTGCATAATTGTATCCACAACAATAAAAGACATGCAAAAAGGTTCATGACTTGTACTACTTCAAATATTTATATATTTTGTAACTTTTCATATTTTTACTTCTACCAAACCCAAGATTTTCTATGATTGATGAGTGGGTGACAGTAAGTTTTCTGTCATGTTAAGATCATATTAAAATCATTCAAGCCACAATCAAATGATAAGAATTCAAAGTTATTACTATTTGCCATATACATAAGCCTCACGAATAGAGGATGAAATATTAACTACTAGAATAACTTTAATGTCATGAGTTTTCATTATTGCCTTGGCTGAATTTATTTTACTCTTGCGCCCGTGTAAGGGTCAAACTAAGTTCAATCCCTCCAGCCTAGGTACCATCATTGCTCAGAAGTTGACGAGAAGGAAAATATTGGAAATCTTTGGATATCAAAACATTTATTAATCTAGCTTGCTACCCAGATGGTAACACAGAAGGCTCTCTTAATCTCTGTCTGTGTCTCATGGTTGATTCAATTATGGTCATTGTTTTCACGCATCCTACAGGCTTCATACCTCATCTAATGCACAACAATAAGTCAAATTTATAATTTAACAGATTTAGAGGCTATTGTCATATATAACACTAGTTTTGACATACATTTGATGCAATTCCCAATGGATACGAATTCCACAATCTATTACATTCTATGTCCAGCTTTTTTACCCTTCCTAGAAAACCAACACAAGAAAAGGTCTTCTATTAATAAGCTACTAAGAGAACCAAACATTTTAGTTGTATCATGTGCATACTTCGATGTGTTCAATGTATCTAGTTTCCCCTCTAAATTGTCTATACAGTAACATCATTAGACCCACCAATAAAAAAAAATCATTAAAAGATATGGAATAAAAAAACTAAACTAACAGCTATGTCCTTTCTCCAATACCTTAAGCTTCAAGCTTTATGATTTAATATGATATCAGAGTATGCAACCTCATATCTAGTTTCGTCATCACTCATTTATAAAAATTGTGCAAGAATCAAATCATTGATGGAAAAATGTGTAGACCTGTATGAGAATACGTGTTGAAAATAAAATCTAAACAAATAAATGTTTGTTTCCTAACTAGATTAAGCTTTTGGACTAAGTAAACTAAAAAACAATCTAATACATGTAATCAAACAGAACAAGCTAATAAGTGTATCAAAAAATGATTCAAGATTTTTATTAACAGGATAAGAAATTTTCAAGGCAGAAACAAAATCGGATCGTAGTTGTTCTATCAGTCCACAGACAAACCCTACCTCAAACATGTGCAAGTCAGACATTCCTCCAAATCTTTCAGCCTGCACTCGAACTGTATGCAACTTCCTTCATATTTAAAATCCAAATCCTCCCTTCACCTCCGTTTTCCAAATTCACAGAACAAATAATCAAACCACAACGCATTAGAAGCCAAACAAAATAATCCTCTTCACTGTTTCATTAATTTACATGCAACTTTAAACCTTCTCAAAAAGTGAAAAATAAAAAAATAGCCTGAAAAGTCAGGCTACTGAGAAGAACAGAGGAACTTCATGAAAAACAATATGAAATTCAGTAACTAAACAAAATAATAACTGGGTTCACTTAATCCAAAAGGACAAATCGAGTTTGAGAAATTAGCCTTAAATTTAAGCAGTTCGACAAATTTATACTAAATGAAAGAAAACTAATGTTTGCCCGCAACGAAAGAAGAAATAATAAGATTCCAACTTAAATCTTACTTTAACTTGGGGAAAAATTGATTTAACGCCGTGCTAAAAAATTAACAAACATAATCTTCAAAATTCAATCTTTTTTCTTTTTTTCTCAGCAATCAGACAAAGCCTTAATCTGAAACAATTATCCAAATTCAAACAAAGAAATCAATTCAAAAGGAGAAAAAAAAATGCAATAAACATACTTAACCAAAGATCTCACTGGACAATCAAGGAGACCACCGTAATGTTGAGAAATTCAACAAAACCCCTAAATTTGATGCCTTTTTACAGAGTTACAGCTTGCAAATCTCGAATGTTCTTGTGGGAAAAAGAGGCTTTTGATTTGAGCTTTGTGAGAAACAAAACTATGAAAATAGTATTTTAATAATTTATTAGTTAATAAATAAATTGAGTCACGGAGGTATTGCCACGTGGTAAGAGATCTAAATTAGAGGTGGGAGAGCGACTTGCGAGTTCTGAATTAGTGGACGAGAGGACGCCTAGATTCGATCTCTTTCTGTAATCTGATTGGTACACGTAGGCTTTTAGGTTTTTTAAGTGGTTGAATTGGAGTAGTAGTACGGGAGGATTCGGAATACCGTGTGTGCGGGTCGGGTAATTCATGTGTGTGATATTGGGTTGCGGACAGTTGGTATCTGTAGGGGAGTGGGAAGTTCTTCGAAAAAAGAATAAAATTTATTATAGTTAATTAAGATGAAATAATGGATAATTAGCAAAAAATATCACTATTTTTCGATATTATTGTTTAAAACGTTCGTACTTTTTATTTTTTGGTATTTTCACCTTTATTTTCCATTTCATTGCTAAAAATATTATTTTTTTATCCAATTTCTCAATAAAATAATATAAAATGATAAATGTACTCTCATACTTAAATAAAACTAAAAAAATAACAATTCGAGAATAAATTGCAATTATATTCCAAATTTTTAAAAAAAATTGCAAATGAATCCAAATAAACTCTACCTTTCAATAATTATGTAAAAAGTCCACATCTTTAATTTTTTTAACATTTTCATCCTTATTTTCACATTTTATTGCGAAAACTATTATTTTCATCCATTTTTTTTTCAAAAACTATAAAATAACAAATATACCATCATATTTAAATAAAAGAAAAATAAAGAAAAGAAAAATAAAGAATGAATTGCAACTATCTCTCAGAATTCTCAAAAAAATACAAATAAATTTCAAATAAAAAATTTAAAATAAAAAATTTTTAAAAAATCACTTTCTTTCTTTAATTGTTTATTTGAAATTTATTTATACTTTTTTTTATATAATTAGTGAGTATACTTGCAATTTGTTCTTTATTTTTTTTATTTAAATAGGATGCTATATTTGTATTTTACAGCTTTTGATTGAAAAAATAAATGAAAATAATGATTTTTGCAATTTAATATGAAAATGCCAAAAATATAAAAGATGGAAGACGCTTTGCGCAATAATATTAAAATGTAAGGACATTTTATACTAATTATTATTTTGATAATTTATTTGGACTCATTTGCAGCTTTTAAAAGTTTGGAAGCATAATTACAATTTGTTCTTTATTTTTTTTTCCTTTTTTCGGTTTTATTTAAATAGGAGGATATGTTTGTCATTTTATATTTTTTTATTGAGAAATTGGATGAAAATGACCTTTTCACAATGAAAGATGAAAAATATGGATGAAAATACCCAAAAATGAAAAGTAATGACGTTTTGCGCAATAACATTAAAAAATAAGGACCTTTTGTGCTAATTTCTCTAAAATAATTCAAATGTTCTGATTTTTGTATTCAAATAATTCAATGAAAACAATATAATCTGGATCAATCCAAATTGAATCGATCAACTTGAATTTCCAAATAGAGGATGGGCATTTGGATCGCAACATTAATAAATTGATTGATTCAAATTGAGTCGATCGACATTAAATTTCCAATTGTTCTATTAGGGTGTGAACATTTGGATCGTGAAATTAAATAATCCAATCAATTCATGTCAAAACGATACGAACCGATCTGCTTAAATAGATTTTTCCAATTGATCGGTTAGAGATCTTTTTTTTTTTAAAGCTAGTGTCGAACTCTCGTGTGTTCAATGAAACCTAAACCAATCTAATCTTAATCGAAATCAAACCGAAAAATTTAATGCATATGTATTTAAATCAAATTGTTGATCTAAAAAACATACACGTCTTTATTGTCAAAAGATCTCCTATCATGTTGTTGTCCATTTGCATGTTACTTGCACATGCGAACAAATCGTTAGATACCAAGATCACTGTGCTAAGAAAAAAAGTCGACAATCGTTGACACTTTGACAACTAAGCCAACTGCAAGTACGAAATAATATATGAGAAATGGTTGTGGGAGAAACAAACTAGCAATAATTTCGCTAGAGTTTTATGAACGCGTACATTTTACATTACGTGTGCTTGGCTATTTATAATGGAAGGATTTTTGAAGAATTATGTTACGGTGTTACAACCCTAATTGCACGAGGCACATGTGATCGGTCTACAAATCCCTAAGTAAGTTACGGGAAGTTTCCCTTTCAAAGACACACTCCTTTTTTTATCATTTGCAATCACTACTCTTTCAATATTGTTGATTCGCACACAAATGCCAAAAAGAAACCAAGAATTATAGAAACTTTCACCATTTCATTATTTATTCATCAAAATAAAACCAAGCCAAACACACCGCCGTAGATACAATTTTTTTTTTTTTTTTGGAAGACATTATTTGATGTAAAACTCAGTTACATACTTAGTTCATTTGAATACTGAAAAAAATTTGTGCGACATAAATTTTCAAGCTTGTCTATAACAAGACCGTGTCGTTTCGAGCCCTTACCTCAGGGGTTCGAACCGATTCTTCCATTTTGACACCAACACTCATGCAAATTATTTATATGGTATGTGGTTCTCCTTTCCCTCACAACATTTGTGTGCGTGTCCTTTGCACGTATTCTTAGAGCATCTTTAATAAATGGTGTAAAATTAGATGTAAATTAATATCTTCAAAATCATTTTTATGTGTGTGTGTATATATACAATTTGCATTTCCTTTGCATCTATACATTGAAGAGGTTTTCGACCACTTTGAAAATCTAAATCACAATAGATGATTTCAGCTACTTCATTGTACATGGTAAGAACACATCTATTTTCGTGGCATGACATCCTGCTAAATATTTTTGTAACATTGTTTCTTGTCACGTATTAATATAAATGTATAAAAGATTGTTATTTTACACTAAACAAGATATATATTCGAAGGGAGTTTAGGGTTATGAGTTCAATCTTTTTGGTGTAATGGAGCAGTGAGTAGACAAATCCCCAATCAAATGTAGTATCGTAACATGTAATGATTTTAGATACCAATTACTAAAGTGTACACAAAATGTTGGGCACGATGGTAAGATGTTTTATCTAACATAATTTTACTTAATAATTGTGTGTACTTGTGTAAGATACAATGTTTGGATTGGATAATATATTTTGTAGATTTTGATAAAAAATAGTAAAATATATGATTAAAAAGTCGATAAAAGTTATGAATCCATGAAGTGAAATGTGTGGTTGTATATGAGGCTATCAAAACAAAGTTTGCCTTAGCCTTATTTTGTTTTTATGATCAGATCACACGAAACACTAACAGTTTCATGGCCCATGATTAGCCTCCATTTGTAAAGAACTCACTAAAAATATTGTAAAAAGACAGAAACAATTGATGGATAAGTTAAATTTGTGGATTGATTGAGATGTTTTGAAGTTCAATAATTTATAAATATGATTTATTAATTTTGCTAATGGATTCGTTCTTGAAACCAAAAATTAAAACCCAACAGAACATATGTTCTAATTTATATATATATATATATATATATATATAAGAATTCCCCAAAACCCCATGAATCAAACTCGTAGTCGTTTACAAATCAAAACAAGTTGAAAGAATACCTCTCATAGCATGGTTTCACCTCGATTCTTCAATATTCAAGCATATGTTTGGCAAGCTTAAAACTATCAAAAAAATAGAATCAATTCTTATTCACATATTTCGTGAAACTCACAAATACTAATCACTTATTCATTACTTTTTTCTGTTTTTTATAAACTAAATCATTTGCAAGCACATAGGCTAACTTTAATTCACGAATCTAACTTTCTAGATATTACAAAAGCATATCAATGACTTAAACATTTTGACAATCTAGATGTATAGACATTCTACTAGATCTAAAATGAGAACCAGAGAGCTCGACTTCGCTCACAAGGCAAGCTGGTTTATGCTCGTTTTGTAATGAGCCAAGCATGAATCGACTTGCTTGAAGAAAATGTATTTCGGCTCGCCCTACCAGCTCACACGTAGGTGGGAGCAAGCGGCTGTCACTTTTTTATTAAAATTTTATTATTATTATTATTATTTTCTTCCAAACTCTCGAATGAATTGATACGAGCCTATGAGTAGTGTCATAACCGTCTTTCATGGGGCACGAGACAAATTTCAGAATTTGGGCTCCTAATTCAAAGCAAACAATCCATTTTTTTCATTTATAAGACATTTACGGAACTAAAATTGTTATTTTGAAATCAAAATAAAGCAATAAATAAAATGAAATATTCAAAATATTTATATTATAATCAAATAACAATACTAAAATGTTCTAAACAATCACTTAAATGCAACTTGTCTTGCTATTTTTTAGGCAAAAATAATCAATTTTGTATGGTCGAGCTCTATTTCTTTTTCAATGGATAACATGGTCAATCCATTTAATCTTTGCTGTGACATAGCTAATCGGAGATAAATCTTGATCAATTTCAACTTGAAAAAACTTCTTTATGTGGATGCAACTATAACCAATATAGTGAGCAAAATTTTGTAAGCAATTAAAGCATTTAGAAAACAACCATTCATTTTCTTCAAGTAATTTAACACATTAATTACTCTTTTGTTTCTTTAGATAAATAGCACTTCAAGACCATCAACTCCGTACATAAGTCATTAGCAATAATGTCTGAATGTCCATTATATTTCAAATACTGCTAAAGATTCTCACAAACAGAGACGGATTGAAGGAGGAGCACTACTAGGTTGTAGCCCAGTAATGCCCAAGCCCATGTCCAGTAAAAGTTCCAAAAAAATGTTGAAATATTTTAATTTTAGTCCATTAGTTGACCAACCATTAACCAACCCACCACAATTTGTAAAATCATTTTCTTATTTTATACTTGGCCCAAAGATTTGTTTTAGTATCCAACAGTCCATTACGTTACACAACAAATATCCTCCTCATTCCTTCCACCATTCTTGTCACTCAATTGCAAAATTTGAAAAACAAAAATTCTCAAATCTTTGAATAACCCTAATGCATAATCTGTCTATTATTTTTCCTAGCTACCATCTCACCGGAGAGCCGTTCACCACAAACAAGGAAGTACCTATGAAGGAGAGTTTCAGTTCGGCCAGCAACTACTTACTCCGAACCACATTTTCAACTAGGAACTCGTTTTCTTCTGTTATTGGTTAGTAATTGCGTCCCCTTTTAATACTTATATCAAAATAACTTCTTCTTCTTTTTTCATTCATTGAGTTTTTTTAACTTTGGGGGTTAAATTATAAATTTATAACATATTCTGATGTTCTAATTTTTTACTGTGTAATGTGTTTGATGATTTTTTAACTATGTTATGTTTATGGTTTTATACATTATATTTATGATTTTTGATTGTTGCGAACTTTTAGTTTTTAATGAATTTTCTATTCAAATTTGTTTACAGGCATTTGATTAGTTTGTTTTTAAAGTGTAGAAACAAGTTTAACAATTCATCTAATTACTCGTTCACGCATCGGCAACAAACTATGTAAGCACTAAGTAAGTGTTTTGTACATTAAATTTCTAAAACTTCGCCCCCCGTAACTTAAGTTTCTGACTCTGTCCCTGCTCACAAAGATTTTAATAAACTATCAACATGCATTTTGTTTTATTTATCCACATTAAACAAATATTCAAATATCTCTTCATAATGTTTAAATTGTTCAAAGCGAGTTTAAAGTGAAGATCGAGTTTGATCAATTATAAAGAGAAAATAATCAACTTAAAAAATATACTTTAGTTGATTGTGTTAGCTGTTCACTGCCATTTTCATCGAACTACGTCTTCCTTCAAATGATGCATTTTCTCTCCAAATACAGCCTCAATTCCCATTTCACTTGATATTTGTTTAGCATCCTTAATAGCACTAGCAAATCTAGATTCTCTATATTTTTTGAGAAACAAAATATGTGCTTGTAAAAACTTGATGGCTTCATCAATATCCATATTTTCAACTTGAAAAAAATTACTCACAGTATTGATTGCTTGCAACAACTTATACCAAATGACCATGCTAAGCAAAAACTCAAAATTCTCAAGTTCATATATTGCTAAAAACTCAGCTTTACTCTTTGTTTTAGGATCTTCAATTATGTTTGCCAAGTCAAGTAAAGCGTCTCTTATTTGTACAGATTGTTCTTTTATAGACTTGATACTTTCCACGTGACTTTTCCAGCGTGTTTGTGACAATAGCTTAAGTGTCAAACCCTCAACCTTATCTTTAAAAATCTTCTATCGTTTGGGAGAAGAAGAGAAAAATGTGTAAATGCATTGTATTATTCCAAAGAAGGATATAGCTTTATAAAATAAAATAAAATAAAAATTGTCATATTACATAATGCTAGATTAATGTTATGACAACCACATGGAATATAAAAAGCTCTGGGATTTATTTCAAGTAACCTTTTTTTGCGCACCTTTATGTCTCTCGCTCATATTAGCTCCATTGTCATACCCTTGGCCTCTAATATTATCAATATTAAGCTGAATATCATAAAACACGTTTTTAAGCTTAGTGCAAAGTTCAAGTCCTGACGTATCATCCACCTCCAAAAAATTCAATCTAATATTCTTACACCATCGATGAGTTTATTGAATCATCCATGCATCGTATTACTAGAGACATTTGCTTCTCATGACTCGCATGTGGAGTACAATCAAGTATGACGGAAGAATATTTTGCATGTTTTACTTTTGTGACAATTGGACTTATCAACTTGCCTACCAACGTTTGTATCAATTCATTTTGAATCTTGAGACCAAGATAGTTATACTGAATTTCACATGCTTAAGCATGTCGAATGTGTTCTTTTATAAGATAAAACTCAGTAACAATTTCTATCATTTGCAAAAAAAAATGTCCATCGTGCCCAACATAAAGGTGCTCACAATCTCATCGAAATGTCAAAGTATTTTTAGTCAGTCTTTTCACAATAGCAATTATGCTCATAAACACTTGTTTTCAATGCTCTTTTTTGTTGATGGCCAATAATATGCTTTCATCAATTTTATGTTTTGTTTAAAATCTATTTTTTAGTTTCATCCAACTAGTCATGCAGCTTATATGATCCTTAGCTACTTCATAATTTGTAAAGCATCGATGCACATTATGTCAATCTTTGTACCCATCATTACCCAATTGACCAATATTTTTCATCGTGTTTTTGTCTTTAACAACTTACAGTAAAAACAAAATATCTTGTCTAAAGATATTGAATACACTAACCATCTTCTATCAGTTGTTTGCCCATTTGCAAGTAGACGCTTATATTGTGATGAATCAAAATGTCTACCTTGATTATCTTTGGGAAACAATATGTAATCAATCTTTTTTGGACCTATTTCAACCATAAAGTCCCTTATCTTTTGATCAATGCGAACGTCTTTCCAATTTCCATAATCCTTAAAATTCAAAGAAAAGCAATTCTCTTGATTTAAATCTTCATGTTGAACATTATCTTCATCATTCTGCTTCACATTTGCATAATCAATTATTTCCTCGTTCTCTTTCTGTTCATCCGCATTATCATTATCATTCTGATTCTATTATTCCTCAATTACTAAATTTTCCGTGCTCCTTTCTTCTCTTTTCTTTTCTTGTTATTAGAGTACTCATCCACATCTCTAGTCTAGCTACGAATTAATGCCTCTACTCTTTTTCTCTTCTTCTTTTTGGAGCTTCAGATGCATATTGAGGAGTATTACACCCTTGATCGTGAAATATTGAATATTTGTTGACCCCTGTGAATTGTGTGAAAGTAGGATACTTTAAATTCGAGGGTCAAAGAGTTTTAGAGAACGTTAGCATGGCATTTAACTCAAGTCACTCAACAGCTAACAATTACTCAACAGCTAACAATTGTTGAAATTTGACTGTAAAATTAGAACAAGATTACAACATCAATCCACCCCGTCCAAAATGAAGAGCAGAAACTGGAAATTGATAAGTGTGTTTTTGTACACTTATTTACATCACAAACATGACTTAAATACAAGTAAAATGATTGAATTGTTACTTAACTTTGTCAAATTCATGCAATGTAGGAAATTCTATGGAAATAGTAGAATTCAGGAGAAAAGAACCAAAAAAGGATCAAATTGGAGCAAAATGAAAATTCAGGGACCAAATTGCAATTATCTGAAAGTTGACCCGATGAACACATCAAGCAATTGATCAAGCCAAGCACCAATTGGAAGTTATAAGGAAACATTGGAGCAACGAGGAACAAGAGAGGAGGTCAAGGAGTGAAGAAATGAAACTTGAGGACCAAAATGACTCAAACAAGAAGTTAGCTCTACTATGCGGTCGCATAGTATAAAACATATGCGACCGCGAGTGAACCTCCAGGGATTAAAAATGGTGTTTTGCTTAAACCTATGCGGTAGCATAGGTATAATTTTTCCCGAATTTTGCAGTTTCCTTATATGATTGCAACTCCTTTGGTAACCTAATTTGGACGGGTTTAAATAGCAACAAGACATCCAGAAACCGCACGAACAACTTGGGAGGCAAAAACATTCATCTTGGAGTGGAATTGAAGGCAAGAACAAGAATTGATGCAAGATTTACAAGATTTCTTCAATCTTTGATAACCCGGTGATGTATTTTATTTATATTTTGTTAGATTTCGTTATTTTTATCATGATAGGCTAGATTTTTGCAACTAAGTGATCGATGAACCATGTAATTATTATTAAACTTGCTATTTCATGATTTTGAATTATTAGTTTGATGGGATATTTGAATGGATTATATTGGTTTATTTATTTCCACAATTAACGTGCACTTGATTTGTGTGAATTTGGTGGTTTAATTCTGAATTTGAGAAAATTTGATTTAAATTGGACATATATAATTCATCATAGAGTCCGATGGGGGATAGAAATATACCCCTATGCCCTATGTAAATCTTTAATTGCTCACAAAAAGATTATATGTGTTCTTGTATAATTGCATCCGTCATAGAGATATAGGCTGATGATTTATGAGAATAGGTTCAATACATCTCGAGAGAGAGTATTGAATAGATTTATGAGCATTGATTTATCAAATTCTTATTGAATTATCAAAATTGTGAAATTAGGGTTTAATTGGTAATTATTTGGGGATTCGTGATCCTAGTGCATTCGTTTTACATAGATTTTCATAAATTGACAATACATTTCATTTATTTTTCATAACATTTCGTAATTGAGTCATTAGTTAAGTGAATTTAAGTAATTAGGGTTTGATTTGAAATTAGGGTTTTTCAATTTGGGGATTTCCCCCAATTTATGGTTTGATTTGAAATTAGGGTTTTTCAATTTGGGGATTTCTCCCAAAATTAGGGTTTTTGATTCCAAAATTCATTTTAACTCAATCAGTTTCGATTAAGGCTAAAATAAGTAAAATTGAACTACTCTTTCTCTGTGGGACGATACTCGGACTTCTAAAATCCATTTTATTACTTGTCATGACCCGTGCACTTGCGGTAATTTAAATCGAAAGAAATACTTCGCGAACAAGTTTTTGGCGCCATTGCCGGGGATTGAGTTTAGTTTAATTTTATTTATTGAGGCACTAATTCGAACTTAATTTTTATTTAGCATAATTTTGTTTTTATTTTAGTTTATTTTTCTCTATTTGTATTTTAGTTAATTAAATTGTTTGAATCTAAGTGCTCGTACTGGTTTTAATTCTCAGATTTGCATGTCACGATTGCCTGGAGGAGAATTGATTATAGCTGATCCTGAAATTGAGCGCACCTTTCATCGACAACAAAGAAATCACCGTGAAGCACAAGTACAAATGGCCAACGAATTAAACAATCCCATGATTCATACTGACGAAGGAGAGGCAATGGACGAAGGGAATGAAATTCTGGGGGATTTCTTGACTCCTCAAGTGATTCAAAGCCAGTCCAGCATAGTGTATCCACCGTTTGGGCAACGTAATTTTCAGTTGAAGACCAATGTGATACAGCTGTTTCAAAATGGACACCAATTTTATGGCAAGGCTGAGGAGAACCCACACACACACGTATCTCGATTTCTGGATATGTGTCAACATTTCAGATACCAAGGGATTTCGGATGACGCTATTAGGTTGAGGCTCTTTCCACATACATTACGAGACAGAGCACTTGAATGGTTGGATTCACTCCCGGTTGCAAGTATTACTACATGGAATGAGCCGGCACACAAGTTCTGCACAAAGTTCTTCTCCCCAGCCAAAATAGCAAAGCTGAGACATGATATATCAATATTCAATCAAGGAGAGACTGAATCATTTGATGAAGCCTGGAACAGATTCAAAAACATGCTCCGGAAATGCCCTCAGCATGGGTTCGATAAAAAGACCCAGATCCGATTCTTCTACACAGGATTACTTCCATACCATAAGAGCATGGTAGATTCAGCATCAGATGGCTCAATATCCACAAGAACAGTTGATGGGGCATTGGAATTATTTGAGCGAATGGCTACCACATCAGCCATGTGGTTTTCTGAGAGGGCAACTCCAAAGAAAACTCCAGGTGTCTACGAGGTGGACGCTTATTCAACAATCTCTGCAAAAATTGATTCTCTGTATCACAAGGTGGAGAGCATATCACAAGCATCACAAGCTAAGAAGAGCAATTGTGAGGAATGTGGAGCCGAACACAAAACATCAGATTGCCCTATACTCATGCAAGGAATTGAGCAAGCAGACTACGCACAGTGGGGACAACGCCAGCAGAATAATCAATATGGTGAGACTTTCAATCCCAGCTGGAAGAAACATCCCAACTTCTCGTGGAGCAACCAGAATCAGAATAAGCCACAGGGGCAGTTTCAACAACAGGAGAAGAGGCCTCAATTGGAAGATATGATAGGAAAGTTCATGGAAAAGGCCGAAGCTACACTTCAAAATCAAAATGCAGCCATCAAAAATCTGGAAACTCAGATAGGGCAGCTAGCCATCGCATTGACTGGCAGAACACCAGGTAACTTACCAAGTAATACAGAAATCAATCCTAAAGAGCAAGCAAAGGCCATTACAACTCGAAGTGGAGTTCAATTACCTGAAATTCATGTCAAGAGACCGGGAGTGATTGGAGAAACATCTTCCTCCGCTGAAGAGGAGACAGTTGTAAAGGAATCAAGTTCAAAGGAAAATTCACAAAAATCACAAGATAATGCCAAAGTCACAGTCAACCCCTACGAACCTACGATTCCCTTTCCACAGTGCTTGAAGAAGCAAAAAGTGGAGCAATAATACAAAAAATTTCTAGAAATCTTCAAAAAGCGCCATATCAACATCCCGCTAGCAGATGCACTATTCCAGATGCCTAGCTACGCGAAGTTTCTGAAGGATATCATATCAAATAAACGCAAGCTGGAAGATCATGAGACAGTCGTGCTTACTGAGGAATATAGTGCCAAAATTCAGAATAAGCTTCTACCAAAACTAAAAGATCCAGGGAGTTTTACTGTTCCTTGCACAATCGGTGAAGTATATTTTGATAAAGCATTATGTGACCTTGGTGCAAGTATTAATTTAATGCCTTTGTCTGTTTTCAGGAAACTAGGATTGGGAGAAGCTAAAGCAACCACTGTGACACTTCAGCTGGCTGACAGGTCACTGACACATCCCAGAGGAATAATTGAAGATGTACTATCAAGGTTGAGAAGTTCATATTTCCAGCAGACTTTCTTATCCTGGACATGGAAGAGGACAAGGACGTTCCCTTGATACTTGACAGACCATTTCTGGCAACAAGGAGAGCATTAATAGATGTTCAAAGAGGTCAGTTGATTTTAAGATTGGGAGAGGAGCAGATATCATTCAATGTATTCAAGGCAATGAAGTTACCAGCAGAATCTGACAGCTGTTATCAAGTTGACATTATTGACAAGGCAGTACAAGAAACATTTTTACTACACGGTCCATCTAATACCTATGAGGCATGTATTGCACAATCTCAATCAATCCAATCAGAGTCTGTTGAAGTTGAAACATGTGCAAGATTTTTGGAGACCAACCCGCCATACACACGAAAGAGGCACTTCGAGGAACTGGGGACGGAAAACACAAAGCCACTCCCTTCAGTTCAGCAGCCGCCAGTTTTAGAACTCAAACAACTGCCGCCACATCTCAGATATGCTTATTTAGGAGAATCAGATACACTTCCAGTAATCATTTCGAACACAGTCAGTGAAATGGAGGAGGAAAAACTGCTCAGGGTACTTAGAGAGAACAAAACGGCGATTGGTTGGACAATAGCTGACATTAAAGGAATCAGTCCTTCCATGGCATGCATAAAATTTTTATGGAGGAAAATTGCAAGCCTAGCATAGAAAGTCAGAGAAGATTGAACCCGAACATGAAAGAAGTAGTCAGGGCAGAGATACTAAAGTTATTGGATGCAGGAATTATTTACCCAATTTCAGATAGTACATGGATCAGCCCTGTTCAAGTGGTACCGAAAAAAGGGAGAATCACAGTGGTGAAAAATGAGAAGAATGAACTAATTCCCACCAGAACAGTTATGGGTTGGAGAGTTTGCATTGACTATCGCAAACTCAATGCAGCTACATGAAAGGATCACTTCCCACTCCCATTCATTGATCAGATGTTGGAGAGATTGGCTGGACATTCACACTACTGCTTTCTTGATGGATACTCGGGCTATAATCAGATACCTGTCGCACCAGAGGATCGGGAGAAGACCACTTTCACTTGTCCCTACGGTACTTTTGCTTATCGTAGGATGCCTTTTGGTCTTTGCAACGCTCCAGCCACATTTCAGAGGTGCATGATGGCAATATTCTCTGACATAATTGAAAGGTTTATCGAGGTTTTCATGGACGACTTCTCAGTATTTAGATCTTCATTTGATGAATGTCTAAACCACTTGAATTTGGTCTTACAGAGATGCAAGGAGACTAACTTAGTTTTAAATTGGGAAAATGCCACTTTATGGTGCAAGAAGGCATTGTACTTGGGCATAGGATATCGACAAAAGGAATTGAGGTAGACAAGGCAAAAATTCAAGTGATTGAGAAATTACCACCGCCTATATCAGTTAAAGGAGTTCGCAATTTTTTGGGGCACGCTCGGTTCTACCGGAGGTTTATAAAAGATTTCTCAAAAATCACTAAACCTTTATGCAACTTACAAATGAAAGATGCAACTTTTGAGTTCAATGAGGATTGTCTCACAGCTTTCAACACTTTAAAGGAAAAGCTTACGACAGCACCAATGATTGTAGCTCCAGACTGGGAATTACCTTTTTAATTGATGTGTGATGCAAGTGATCACGCTGTAGGTGCAGTATTGGACAGCGGAGGAACAAGATTTTTCATGTGATCTACTATGCAAGCAGAACTCTAAATGATGCACAACTAAATTATGCAACCACTGAAAAGGAGCTGTTGGCTGTGGTGTTTGCATTTGACAAATTCAGGTCATACCTCGTCGGATCTAAAATCATCGTCTATACTGATCATGCTGCATTGAAATATTTGCTCACAAAGAAAGATGCAAAGCCGAGATTAATTCTTTGGGTGCTGCTATTGCAAGAATTTGACATTGAGATATGCGATAAGAAGGGCACCGAGAACGTAGTAGCAGATCACCTATCCGGACTAGAATCTGGGGAGACGAAAGATTTAGTGGATATAAATGAGATCTTCCCGGATGAACAGATGTTGAGAGTGGATGAAGCACCTTGGTACGCAGATATTGTCAATTACTTGGCCAGTTCCATTCCACCACCTAACTGCTCCAGTCACCAAAGAAAAAAATTCTTTGTCGAGTTAAAATACTATTTCTGGGAGGATCCAATTCTCTATAGGCGAAGAGCTGATCAGATAGTTAGGAGGTGCGTACCTGAAGAAGAAGTACATGAGATTCTCGAGTACTGTCACTCATCCGCATATGCAGGACACTTTGGAGCTTCAAAAACAGCTGCAAAGATTCTACAATCAGGTTTTTACTGGCCTACATTGTTTAAAGATACATTTGAGTTTGTTAAGAGATGTGACAGATGTCAACGCATTGGGAATATCTCGAGGAGAAATGAAATGCCACTGAACAATATTTTGGAAGTGGAGATATTTGATGTTTGGGGAATTGACTTCATGGGACCTTTTTCCCCTTCGTTCTCAAACCAGTATATCTTGGTGGCAGTCGATTACATCTCAAAATGGGTGGAAGCAGTTGCATTGCCAACAAATGACTCAAAGACAGTAATTGATTTCTTGAAGAAATACATTTTCACCCGATATGGTACACCGCAGGCTATAATCAGCGATGGGGGCAAGCATTTCTGTAATCACCAGTTTGAGCAACTACTGAATAAATATTGCGTTAAACACCGCGTTGCTACTCCATATCATCCACAAACCAGCGGGCAAGTTGAGGTATCTAATCGGCAGCTGAAGAGAATACTAGAAATCACTGTGAATTCATCTAGAAAGGATTGGTCTAAAAAGCTGGACGATGCATTATGGGCTTACAGAACCGTATTCAAGACCCCGATCGGCATGTCTCCATACCGCCTAGTCTTTGGGAAAGCATGTCATCTGCCATTAGAAATGGAGCATTGGGCATATTGGGCTATGAAACAATTAAATATGGACTTGAATGCCGCCGGAGAAAAGCGTCTACTGCAACTGAATGAGTTAGATGAATTTAGAATGGAGGTTTATGAAAATGCAAAACTTTACAAGGAGCGAACCAAGAAGTGGCATGATATGCATATTCAAAGGCGAGTATTCGAAGTGGGGCAGCAAGTACTACTATATAATTCGAGACTCAAGTTATTCCCAGGAAAACTACGATCACGGTGGTCGGGTCCCTACACAGTTACAAAAGTTCTACCATATGGGGCTATACAAGTGAGCAATGAGAATAAGGGTACCTTTACTGTCAATGGGCAAAGGTTGAAACACTACTGGGGCGGTGACTTCTCTAAACAAAAGTCAACTGTTCAACTCGAGACGCCAAAATGAAGCGACCGCAGAAAAATCGAGCTATCGACTATAACTTAGTGTTGGGTGGGAGGCAACCCACTGTATCCTTTTTATCTGTTTATTTACTTTATTATGTTTTCTACATTAATTTAGAAAGTTTATTTTCACATTCATTTAGTATTCCGTTATGTGGTCATCAATCATCTGGGAATTTAAAAGAGTCCAAGCACTGTGCACACGAGTCATTAAGTATCACACACAAGTTCGGGTTGATTTACGTTGTTTTGGGTAGTTGACTGTGGAATTCACGTATTTCGAGGAATATTATGTTTTCTAAATTTCACGTGTCAATATTTTAAAAATATGTTTCTGAAAAATTTGGGGACGTTGAGAGTCGGGTCTTTTTCAAAAAAAAAATTTGGGACAAAAATCGAATTTTTTTGGGAAAGAGGCTTTGTTTTATTTATTTTATTTTATTTAAAAAAATAAAAAAAATAATAAATAATAATAAATAAAAAAAATCTTGTTCTATGCGATCGCATAGATATGGTGTCTATGCGACCGCATAGACACCTACCGAAGTTAAAAGCAAGAAAATAAGTATACCTATGCGACCACATAGGATTTAATTATGCGGCCGCATAGACAAAAAAAGGCGTGGGTTTTAACCCACGCCCGAATCATTTGCTAAGGGCTTCATATCATTTTCGACCTCTCACTCTCCTCCCAAATCGATTTTAGGCTAAAATCACACACCAATCCATTCGTTGCATTGTGCTATAATTGATAGGAAATCCATTCTCTCCATTGATTAAACTCTACAAAGAAAAAGGTCTGTGTTCTTTCACCCCCCCCCCTCAATTCATTTTCGGTTCTATTAATTATAAATGTAATTTTGGCGAATTGAAGGAGATTAGAATAGTTCTTGTGCATATGGATTGATTGTGTTTGTGTTGTGCGAAAATTTGGAATGACTCTAAACCAAAATTCTTTCAATTTCCACCATTTCCACTCTATGCTTGTAATGTGTTTGATAAATTGCCACATTGATAATTTTTGGATATTTTGGTATATTTTGCCTTCATTTCATTTGATTGATGGATGTGTATGCGCTTGGTGATTGATTTTTGAATGGCGAACTATGTGAACTAGTAAATTTTTGGCTAGTATATGAATTTCTCACAACGCATACAACATGTTTGATAAAATGCCCCTCTTGGTACTCTAATACATTTATGAACATCTAGCATGGCATTTGACTATTCGATGAATGGAATAACTCGTTGTGATGTATTACCAAACAATGTGACTTAGACGACATCAACACACACATGCACAAAAATAGCTAAGTCATAGCATGCCCACAGCACCCTCCGTCCCTTATTTTACACTACTATTTGACACACCAAACGAACTCCGATTGAGCTGAAATTTGGGTATGTGCTAGACCTCATTACATACTTCCATATGCCTGGAGGTTGCCTGGGACAATCTTGATAATTCTCGATGGTGCCCGGGGCCGAAGGTTTACACTCAATCATGACTCCAACCCTTTAACTATGAGCATATTCTCCCAAATTTTCTTATATTTTCATATGGACTATACATTTATACTACTCTTATCATCATACATTGTTCATTACACCGTGGTAGTATACATGCTTATTGAAACAAGTTTGGAGGATTTGTGTTTTACGTGCTTTTCATTTCATGCGATTTCTCATTGTATAACAAGATGTCTAATGCTAGCTATTTTCCAACTTTGCAGGATGCCACCAAAACGAACTTCAAAAGGAAAGGAGAAGATTGGCTCATCATCCGGCACAGCACGCACTTGCGTGCTTGAAGGAGGTATACAAAGATTTTTGACCGCCGAGGCAGCAGCCCGTTATGAAAACATAGTGAGTCGATGGACAGTGACACCAGAACGGGCTGTTAAATTGGAAGACTTTCCTGGTTTCGAGCTGACTACTTTGGTGCAGAACTGTGGATGGAATAAAATAGTGGAGTAGCCACATCGGAGTTATGAATTGTTGGTGGGGAAATTTTACGCCAATTTTAATACAGAAATTGACACACCAGGGTCCGACCACCTACATCAGACTTGGGTCCGGGGAAAATGGATCACATTCTCACCCGAAGTTATTCGAGACTACTACCAGCTCACGTGGGAAAACATAACGCCTATACCAGGTGACTTCAATTGGCCTAAAGTGGCGGAGATCTTATTGGGGCGACAAAATGCATGGCCACTCCCCACTACCGAGTGGCATCAGATTGAGCTGACACCGTCTATAGCAATCCTGTGGCTGTTTATGTGCCACAACATTGAGCCGACCTCTCACAGGACCACATTTACAGATCCCACAGCTGGATTCCTTTATCACTTGGTGTGAGGTAATAAGGTTGATCTTGCCACTCTTTGCTATGATCAGATACATCATGTGGGCACTTTGGGAGATAGACACAGCTCAATGATCTTTCCAAGCCTCATCTCCGGAATTTGCATAGCTGCTAGTATAAACATTGTATCCGGGGAAGTGGCTGCCAAACCCAGTCCTACCATAAAGCGCAGTACCTTGGAGGCCCAAGACAGAGCCAGGTTAAAGCACTAGGAGAAGCAAGAAATTGAAAGGCGCAGACAGCAGGAAGAGCAAGGTCACGAGCAAGCAGAGCAAGAGATGCCTCAAGCTCCTCCATCACAGGCTGAGTTAAATGCACAGTTGTGGCGCCAAATTTTCACCACCGCCACGGGGACCAGCCGAGACGTGCAGAGTCTCCAGCAGGCTATGGGGACTTTGACGACTGAGATGCATACAGCCCACCGTGACATCCGCATTTCCACTGATATGTCACGTGCTGCTCGCCAGGATGCCTAGGCAGCTAGGAGGGAGATGGACACTATGAACAGTCGACTCAATGTGTATGTGGGCAGGGTGGATGGCATCCAGATGAGGGTAAATGAAACTTGGGAGTGTTTGGGCCGTTTGGAGACACGTGTTGAGGGAATCCACGATGAAATGACACAGCAGTCAGCACTGATGAGAGAGATCTTTGCGCGCCTACCTCCACCTCCAGCTGATGATACTGTAGGATCTAGCTTCCCATCGCAACCCCCATTTTGATCAGGGGAGTATCGTTTGCCTCATGTGTATTCATTTTCCTTAAATTCTACCTTCTAAACTTATTTTTCACATTGTGGACAATGTCTTGTGTAAGTTTGGGGGATGATGGCATAATTTGATTAAGACATTCGGCATGTAACTAATTGCATTTCCACAATCTAGATTTATTTTGACTAATTGCTGCATGAGACATGCTTGTGAGTGAATATTGATTATGCTTATGTATGCTTGTGTGAGCTTAATCGCCTTACCGGCTATGATGTTACTATTGGATTGGTACATTTCAGAACTTTGGGATCGGTATTAATTAGGCTACCCTATACTTGTTGATGCAATACTTGATATTCTTTATGCACGTCATTCATGCTTGACATGTTAGGTAAGTGATTGGGGTTTTGAGCATAAAGTAGAGAGATAGTTATAACCCTCTATTGAATTAACCCGTAAAATACCTTAAGACAGTTTGGTGATAGTTGAGCTATTATAGGAGAACATTGAAATGAGTGAGGCTCCGTGCATGAATTCTTGTGTGGATTGCCTAGACCAGTGGGATGAAGAGTAGGTGAAAATCTTATATTGAAGGTTAGTTTTGGATACCAGATGTCTAGAAAATTAAGGGCATGAACTTAATTTGTGAGAATAAGACACTTCTTTTTCAGCCTTTATAACTCGAGCAAGTAAGCCTGTAAGGATATTTCAAAATCTGGTGCCCTAAGGTCAACTGATCTGGGAATCACCGACCTAAAGCTCGATACATGGGTCATATAGAAAGCAAGAAGTAAAAAAGTTAATAAAAAGTCATCTGATCGAGCCTTTATAACTCGAGTGAATAAGCCTGCAAGGGTCTAAAACTTGGTGCCCTAAAACCAACTGGTTTGGGAGTCACCGGCCTAAAGCTCGTTACATGGGTTATATAGAAAGCAAATGAGAAGATGATAAGAAAAAATAAAAAAACCAGAGAAAAGTGAGGAAAACAAAAAGAGACAATAACAAGAAGAAAAGCCCTTGGACAATTGGTGGAAGAAACTATACCTTTGAGGCGAGGCAAGTAACCTAGTTTAGTCTTGAGCGTCGAAGCAATCAAAACTAGGAGAGCCTTCACTTGTTGAAGTGTGAACTTGTGATAGTGAAATTAATCCAAACTACGAGAGGGTGAGAACTAAAGCTAGGTAAGCTCATAATTTTTAAACACAACCCCGGGATAATTGAGTGAAAAGAATAAGTTTGGGGAGTTGTGTATCTCTCGAGCGAGTAAGGAGGCATTTGACCACTTAGGGTCGGGACTCAAACTCATCATGAACTTGATATGCTAGCATGAATCCACACACACACACACGTCAAGTATGCACTGAAGAGGTGAAGGTTGATGTCATCGTGCACTGATAAATTTTCATAAAATCAATTACTTAGTCCAATCTTGAGCCAAGGCAAGGTATTAAGCCATGTTTGTTCAGAATTACATCACTATCTTGTTTGAGGACAAGTTTGGGGGGTTTGATAAGTGTGTTTTTGCACACTTATTTACATCACAAATATGACTTAAATACAAGTAAAATGATTGAATTGTTACTTAACTTTGTCAAATTCATGCAATGTAGGAAATTCTATGGAAATAGTGGAATTCAGGAGAAAAGAGCCGAAAAAGGACCAAATTGGAGCAAAATGAAAATTCAGGGACCAAATTGCAATTATCTGAAAGTTGACCCAATGAACACATCAAGCAATTGATCAAGCCAAGCACCAATTGGAAGTTATAAGGGAACATTGGAGCAACTAGGAACAAGAGAGGAGGTCAAGGAGTGAAGGAATGAAACTTGAGGACCAAAATGACTCAAACAAGAAATTAGCTCTACTATGCGGTCGCATAGTATAAAACCTATGCGACCGCGAGTGAACCTCCAGGGATTAAAAATGTTGTTTTTCTTAAACCTATGCGGTCGCATAGGTATAATTTTTCCCGAATTTTGCAGTTTCCTTATATGATTGCAACTCCTTTGGTAACCTAATTTGGACGGGTTTAAATAGCAACAAGACGTCCAGAAACCGCACGAACGACTTGGGAGGCAAAAACATTCATCTTGGAGTGGAATTGAAGGCAAGAACAAGAATTGATGCGAGATTTACAAGATTTCTTCAATCTTTGATAACCCGGTGATGTATTTTATTCATATTTTGTTAGATTTCGTTATTTTTATCATGATAGGCTAGATTTTTGCAACTAGGTGATCGATGAATCATGTAATTATTATTAAACTTGCTATTTCATGATTTTGAATTATTAGTTTGATGGGATATTTGAATGGATTATATTGGTTTATTTATTTTCACAATTAATGTGCACTTGATTTGTGTGAATTTGATGGTTTAATTCTGAATTTAAGAAAATTAGATTAAACTCGACATATATAATTTATCATAGGGTCCGATAGGGGATAGAAATATATCCCTATGCCGTATATAGACCTTTAATTGCTCACAAAAAGATTATATGCGTTCTTGTATAATTGCATCCGTCATAGAGATATATGCTGATGATTTATGAGAATAGGTTCAATACATCTCGAGAGAGAGTATTGAATAGATTTAGGAGCATTGATTTATCAAATTCTTATTGAATTATCAAAATTGTGAAATTAGGGTTTAATTGGTAATTATTTGGGGATTCGTGATCCTAGTGCATTCGTTTTACATAGATTTTCATAAATTGACAATATATTTCATTTATTTTTCATAACATTTCGTAATTGAGTCATTAGTTAAGTGAATTTAAGTAATTAGGGTTTGATTTGAAATTAGGGTTTTTCAATTTGGGGATTTCCCCCAATTTAGGGTTTGATTTGAAATTAGGATTTTTCAATTTGGGGATTTCTCCCAAAATTAGGGTTTTTTATTCCAAAATTCATTTTAACTCAATTAGTTTCAGTTAAGGCTAAAATAAGTAAAATTGAACTACTCTTTCTCTATGGGACGATACTTGAACTTCTAACGTCCATTTTATTACTTGTCACGACCCGTACACTTGCGGTAATTTAAATCGAAAGAAATATTTCGCGAACAGAAATCATGACACCGGTGTCTGAAATCAATTCCGTTTTTGTCATCTAAAAGTGCGGTGAAGATTTCTAAAGCAAAATCAGATGTATGGAACACCTTTAAAAAGCTTCTAATCGGTAAAACTCATCAAAACTAATAATTGTTGGATAGATATTATTAAGTGATGCAGATGCTCGTGAAATTTCACCAAGTACCCTATTAATATAAAAGCAATCAAACCCATGCCTCTCCAAAATGGACTGTTTAATGTGCAGTACGGTATAGCGAGCTTGATTGGAACTGGTAGGGAGCCTCAGATGCTTTACAGTTTTCCATGTAGACTTATATTGCAATAGAATATATTCAAATTGTATCACATTTATGTGGGCTACGTTATGTGTCCAACAAAAAGTCTTACATTCTCTCACTTGTTTACAGTTTTCCGTATAGACTTATGTTGCAATAGAATTAGTCTAGCAACTAGTTTGCAAAACTAAAAATCTAAGGTTAATAACAAAAACCACTGCATGAACAGAAAAATAATCCCACCCAACAATTAATTAACAATGAACAATTTTAAAAAGCATTTTAGAAAAAATCAATTAGGAAAAGGAAAATATGAAATAGGAGTACATGTGCCAGAAAGTGAAAGAAATAACGAAAAAGAAATTTAAAAATCTAGACATATCTAAAACTAGTAAAACAGTATAGAAATTGAAAAAGGAGATGAAAAATTGAGAGGTGGATTGTTGATGGTAAATCGATGATGATGGGCACTACATCAGCTCTGACCTCCACCGTCGTTCTTCCATTTAGGTTTTGCCGTTGATTTCTCAAGCTTTCAGTGTGGAGATTTTGAAATTTTGAAGGTTTAGGTATGGATGGTTTTTTTTTTCCTTTAAAAAAATGAAAAGGAAAAAAAAAATTGGGCCTCCTAAAAAGCTGGGCCTGAAGCGAAGGCCTCTTGGGACTCTCCTTATGTCCGGCCCTACCTATGAGTTGACCGTGCCAATTGATGATTGACTTGCACAGAAGAACTTAGACTCTCTCACCCCCACCAATATATTTAGTTTATGTTCGTCTTTCATTAATATTTTCTTTCTTTTTTTTTTTTTGTGAGAAAAATGAGTTTTGAAATAGTGAATTTTTAAACTTGTAATTTATTGTATTTAACATTGGTTGAAAATGAGATTAAGAAAAATGATTTTATTGGAAGAGAAACTGGGTTCAGATTCTAGTGTACAATCCCAACAATGAATAAAACTTTGTAGGCCAACGAAGTCGAAAAGAGTAGCACGGAACAAATAAATGGAGGAGTGAGACAAAAAGAAGGGAAAAAGGGAGGGAGAAATGGACTAAGTGATCGCGAATCTCACTGAAATGACTTCAAATCTTGAATCCCTTCGAAAAGAACTGACAAAGAAAGATGTTTACATTGACGATGAGACCTTTGCCAAAGCCGCTCTATGCTCTGAACAAGCCCGTACCATCAAGGTAGAATATTGACTTTGAGTTTGATGTGTTTGAAGTTTAATCTCTGATTAGGGATGGCAGTGGGGCGGGGCAAGGGCTTCCCCACCTTAGACGGGGAAGTGGTTTGCCCCTTTTGATTTTTTTAATATTTACATTTTGCTTAATAACTTCTTATTTCACTGTCCATTCCTTCTGGTTCTGTTCTGCCTTGATAAGATCTAGTTATGTATGCAACTGCTATGTCACTAGCTCTTGTGAAGCAGTTGCGTGAGGAAACAGGAGTAGGAATGATGGATTGCAAGAAAGCCCTATCTGAAACTAAAGGAGACATAGTTAAAGTTCAGGAATACCTAAGAAAGAGAGGGTTAGCAAGTGCAGATAGGAAATCCACTAATCCAGTAGGGTCACAGCTGAAGGAAGAATTGGTTCTTACATACATGCTAGCAGCAAGCAGGATAGGCACCTTAATAGAGGTGAATCGTGAAACAGATTTTGTAGCTCGAGGTGACATTTTCAAGGAATTGGTTGAGGACTTGACCATGCAAGTGGCTACATGCCCTCAAGTACAGTATCTTAGTACTGAAGATGTTCCCAAAGATATTGTTGATAAGGAGATGGAAATTGAAATGCAAAAGGAAGATCTATTGTCCAAGCCAAAGCAAATTAGGTCTAAGATTGTTGATGGCTAAATAAATAAGAGGTTAGAGGAACTGGCCTTATTAGAACAGCCATATATCAAGAATGATATAATAGTGGTGAAAGATAATTTTTTTTATTCCTTCGCGGGGCAGGCAGCCCGTCAGGGCGGGTTTCTTTGGCCCCATTTGGGGCAGGGCGTGTTCTTTTTGCCATCTCTATCTTTGGTTGCTTTGGTCCGGGTTTCTGATTATGAATGCATTGATAAATTTCTCTAGGGTCCGTTTGATTTCAAAAATGAAATTTGGGTGGAAAGAAAACGAATTTCATGGAATTGAATTACCTAAAAATTGTAAATTATTTTGTTTGATTAGTATAATTTTTCATGTGGAAAATATTAAAATAAAAGTATTTTTTTGTATTCGTTTGGCTTTATCTTACATGAAAATTGTCGATTAAATGGATAGAATTTACTGGTATTGGGGATGAAATTTACTTCCATTACTAAAAAAATAATAATAATAAATTTAAGAAAAGCATCTATCTTTTGGTGTTCGTTTGGCTTTGTTTTACATAAAAATTGTCAATTAAAGGAAATATTATTTTACAATAATTCTTAGAATTTATTTTCATTGCAAAAAAAATGAAAAAAAAAAAAAAAGCGTCAACAGTAACAGGGAAAAGGTGGGAATTGATTTTCCCACAAAAGCAAGAAAAGTAAACCTCTCAAGAAATCTAAGAATTTCTATTCCATGGAAAATAAACCCCTATCAAACACACCATAGTCGGAAAATGTGACTTCCATGAAAATGTTTTGCTAATCAAACGGTGCCTTATTTATTAAAAATGCATGGAGATAATTTGCGTAAGAATAGTGCAATGTAGCACTAATGTTTAACAATTAGGCCATGTTTGATGGGAAATGAATTGTATGGAACTTGGAAAATATTTGAACATTTTCCATATTGTTTAAGTTTGATACCACAAAATTTTCCATGGAATTTATTTTCTTGGTTTGGATGTCACCTAGACATTTTCTAGCTTTTTGAAAGTCTACTGTAGCAATTTTTTTCTTTTTTCTTTTTTTGCAATAGAAACAAATTTTAAGAATTATTGTAAAAAAAAAATCCATTTAATTGGCAATTTTCATGTAAACACAAAGCTAAATGAATACCAAAAGATAGATGTTTTTCTTGAATTTCTTGAATTTTTTTTTTGCAATGGAAACAAATTTCATCTCCAATACCAGTAAAATTTATTCCTTTAATTGACAATTTTCATGTAAAATAAAATCAAACGAACAGCAAAAAACACTTTTATTTCAACAATTTTCATGTGAAAAATTATACCAATTAAACACAATAATTTATAATTCACAGGAAAATAATTTATAGGCAATTCAATTCTTTGGAATTTGTTTTCAATTCTATCTTTACAATCAAAGAACCCTTAAAGTGTTTGGATAGAGGACATTTTTCAATAAAATGAGATGGAGATGAACTTTGAGGCCAAGCTCCAATGAGACGGTTCTTTTTTCGCATGGTTTCCCTTGAATTTGAGCTTTTTTCTAGTCGAAAGAGCAGATTTGGATACTCAGTCTTCGTATAGTAGGTTGCATTTGGTGTACCATATAGAGTGTTTAGTATAAAAATAAAAATGGATGGTAGTATGTGAATAGTATTACGGTAGATTAAGATAAATAATATTTTAATCTTCTAAGTTAAAAAGTGAAATATCATTTCCATTATAAGATTAATTAACGTTTACCCTCCATAGCACACTTGAATCCATGTCAATAACCTGCTTTAATTTTTTGCAATCTAGTCCAACCTTGTACAGATTGTTGCTCTACTACACTGGCAAGGTTAGGTTTATTTTTATTTTTTTTTAAGGGAAAGAAGAAGAAGAGGTTACGTGTTTTTAGTATGTTACATTAAAATTAACATCTTTATATAATCTGGAAAAGAAAATTCTTAGAAAAGTAAGAAGAAAAAGACCCACAAAATGTAAGTTGGGTTGGGAGATTTATTTCGACAGTAAATCTTCTTCGACAGGCCTGTCTGTCCAGCACGATTGTTTATTTCGATTACCAAACTTAATTTTTCTTACAAAATTAAGCACTTTTTTTATGAATACATAAAAAGTAGAAAAAATTTGAGCAATATAATTATTATTACATA
>NC_036241.1:13160721-13213823 GCF_002742605.1 Olea europaea var. sylvestris | reverse complement strand
TATATATATATATATATATATATATATATATATATAGAATGTGTAGTTAAAAATAAGTGTGGAAGAGAGTGATTTTCAATGAATCAAAATCAAATAGGGTTGAAACTTGACTTTCACTTTTTTAGTTACCATACCTAAAATTTGTCTTTAAAAAAGTATAAACTGATAGGACGTGCATGCAATGGACAAAAATTCTACATGAAATAATTTCAAATATTAATTTGATATAGAACTTGCATTTGGGAGACGGAATTTGAAATGTAAGGATTTTGTTCTTCAAAATCTAATTGATAAACATGAAAATGATCAAAACATGATTGATTTTAGGTTTTAACATGAACAAATTTACGTCGAATGATATACTAATAAAACTTAACATTTTCACATTATTCCATGTGAAAACATGCCATGTTTCGTAAATTCTCCAACAATTTGAGTGAAGCTACTAACGATGCAAGAAATGTAAATTTTCGTATTAATATTAGGAAAAATTGTAGTCGGAGTCCAAATCAATCTTTCAAATTATAGCAGATTTATATCCAAATTTTTTATTTTTGTAGTTGGGGTCCAAAACCTTTTATACTGTAGATTCAATTCATCCATTTGAACATCAGTTGACCAAAATTCAACGATTTATTTTATTTTATTTTTATTTAATTATTTTATATGGGTTAATTTGGTCAGATAGTTGAATTTTGTTCAATTAATGGTATGGATTCTGTCCACTTGTCCTTCAGTTCCACTTAAGATGAAAGGTTTGGGATCCAACTGTAAAAATAAAAAAATTGGGCATAGTCTGCAACAATTTAAAAAGTTTGGGACCCTAATTGCAATTCTTCCTTAATATTATTTTAAAAAAAAATTAGAGAGTGTTTGGTTAGGATTAAAATTAAATTTTTAATAGATTGTGATATAAATTTTTGAAATGTATGGTTGAAAAGTTGTGGGACTCATAAAAAATGTAGTTAATGTTAATTGTTTGACTTTGACTTAAATTAAAATTAAATTTTAGCCCTTGTTTGAGCCCCATTTTTGGAGATGGAATAAAATTTTGAATAGTGTATTGATGAGAAATATATAGTTAAAAATAAGGAAAAGTTTTGTATTTGCATGTAATGTTATTTTATTGAAAAATACGTGGTTGAAATGATGTCAAAATATTATTGAAAAATATATTTTTTCACAAAGAATGGGACTCAACCAAAGGCTTAATTCAAACGGAACAGAGTCTTAAGTTCGGTAGCTGGGCACGCCCATATATTTCAGTTCCTGAATAGATTTGTACATTCTCTAATCAATATAAACTTGTCCTTTTTGACTCAAATATAAATTCATATTTGAATAATTGGTATAATTTTTGAAAAGAAAATGGAAATTAATTGCCCCAATAGTCACCTAAGTTTGTAAAAATTTCAAATTCATCCTTAAAGTAATGTTTTTAGCTCACTAGTCATTACTGTTACTAGTGATTCGCAATTAGTCACACCATCACAACAACTAAACATCAGAATCTAATACTACAATGGACTAATTGCCGTGAATCCCTTCCCACAATTTCTTGACCCTATTGACCACTTGGATAAAGGGCCTGTTTGGTAAGGTGTTCGACAAATCAAAAGTTACTTTCGAGATTACGAAGTAGTTTTTAACTTATTTGGATGATATTTTGAGAGTCCTTTGTCTGACTAGAGAAATTTTTAGGGAAATTTGATGTAAGATAACTTTTTCACAAAATTCTTCTACAGAGAGTAGAAGCAAAATGACATGCTAATTTTATTTTAATAAACCAATTGACAAATTGTGAAACTGTTGGTAGAAAAATTCCTTGTGTACAGAACTTGATCAGATAAGTCACAAACGCAAGGGCTCTATCTGAATAAAAAATGGTTAAAAAGTAACCCACCCACTCCCATGTAGGTATGGCAACAGGTTGGGGCGCTTCCACTCGTCCCCTCTCGCACAAAACGAGACAACTTTTTGCCTCGTTTAAATTTTATTTTTATTTGTTTTATATTTTCAAAATTTCGAGTTATGTTATTATTAGATAATAAAATACAAATTCAGAATGAGTTTCCAACGAATGAATTGTCTAGAAATAAAATTATTTTTAATACTTTTTTATTTTTTTCTTCACGGGACGGGTTCGGGTCTGGCCATCCTTGCCCCGCCCCGCCTTGCCAATCCGTTCGGGACGGATTTTTTTGCGCCAGTCGGTGGGGTCGGGGCGGGACGGAAGGTGTCGATAGGCTTCCACCTCAACCTCCGCCTCCTATTGCCACCAGCCTTACCAAAAGTCATCAATTTCGAATAATAACAAAGAAAAAACGCAGAGAGAAAAATCAAATCAGAAAATGGAAGGAGGGCCATCTCAAAGCAACCTGAAGCGCTCCTTTGTTGAAGACGCCGAATCAAACAAACCCCCTCCGTAACTCCCTCTCTCTCTCTCTCCTCTCTCTCTCTCTCTCTCTCTCTCTCTCATATATATACACACACGCACGCACTCGTCTATTCGGCATTTATATACTAATTTGAACCCTGTTTTCGACTATTTGGTTTGGTGAGTAATATTGCTTCTTAAAACATTGTTGGGGTCTGTACATACACATTTATATGTGTATTTAATTATGTATTCTGTCGTGCCATTTTAAAATAAAACAAATACATTCAGTATCAAAAAGAATTTGAGATATAAAATTGTCAAGGAATACATAGAGCTTGATACGCATATCTTTTTTACTTATAAACTTTGTTGAAATGATTATGTTCATTTCTCGAAGGTGAGTATTGTAGCAAGTCAAGATATGAATACAGTAGGTACTTAGAAAAATTGATGAAGGTATATATTAGCAAAGTTAAGTGTTGGATAATGGATATTTATATTGTTCTTGTTTAGAGTTTTTGATGTAGCATTTTCACCTGTGTTCTGATTTTGGCTCTCGTGGTTTCTATATCTTCAATTATAAATTCAGTGAAAAGAGGGTGAGGTTTCCAAAAGGGAAGAAGGTGAAGTTGGGAGACTATGTATTTGAGGATTCACACAGTAAAGATGTTCCTAATTGGAGTGATTCCCGTCTTGCTGCCAAAGAGCGTACAGTGCGGCGGAATAAGATTGCAGAGGAACTTCTTGGTGATGAAAACAGAGATTTCCTCCCCGATATAACAAAGGCCGAAGTCTATTACAAGGTATAGATAATAGTTCTTTCTTTTATCAAAAATTTTTAGGGCAGCTTATGGATGTCCTGTATTATATTATCTTTCTGAATAATAGTTGCCCAAAAAGACCCATACAGATGTCTATTTCATTCTTTATTTCTAAATAAAAATAAAGGGAGACGTTTGAGCAAAGAATTATTCTAGTTGTACAATCGGGGTTGATAACCCCGGTTGACAATGTACTCACAGGAGGGGGGGAGGGGGACCCTTGATTTTTTTATTTAGCGTGGGTGTGTGGCTGTCAACCCCGGTTGTGCATGTAGCATAATTGATGAACAAGATTGAAAAATGATTTTATTTGATGCATTTTTTGAAAAAGAGAAGTTGCGCCATTCCCAGTAAAAAAATATCAAAGGTTTGCAATATCCATAGGATGCTGTCTCTCCCAAGTTTTTGGTTGAGGGTTGATCCTTTTTTCCCCCTATGAGCTGTGAATTTATAGTTTATTCCTGATCCCACCAACGTGTGATGGTTGCTTTTATTTTACCTGGACCAGTAATTTCACGAAAGAAGAAAGAAGAAAACTTCCGCTTGAATAAATATGGCAGTATTTTGGAGCAGTTCCTAGAACTACTTGTTAAAATATCCCAGTAAAGCTTTTAAACTATTTGTTCATTTATTAAATGGTTTTTGTGTACTGAACAGTAACTAATAGGCCTGCCTGGGTTGTTGTATCTCAATTAGAAAAACACATTGTGATTGAATTGTTTTGTTGTAGACATTTTTTTTTTATAACCTCTGTAGTGACCATCAGAATGTGTTTCAGCTGCGTGATTAGTGAGTTACATGTAGCTCAGATTATTGTATTCTCTGTTTTGTGTGATTTTGGACATCTCTTGGTTGCTGATTAAGTTTGTGCTGGTTTTTATTTGTCTTGCTTTTTGGAATTTGTGAGGGTGGGCTGGGGTGGGGAGGCATGAGGGGAAGCCGTATCCAAATATTAACACTTTCCACTTTTACTATGTTTATATTTTTCTTACTAGATTGATCCTAGAAGAACACAGAATGATAGGGGTGTCACTTTTTCAGGACTCTGAAACACTGGTTGAGGAAGGAGTCCAGATAGATCCTTTTAATCTGGATAAAGAAAGAGAAGAAGGATACTTTGATGCCAATGGAAATTATGTTGAATACGTGAATGAGAATGAGATCAAGGTAGTGAATTTAAATGAAAGTACAATAATTTAGCAAGTCCAAGATTCTTATGCGAAGTTTTGCAGGATGCATGGCTTGATAGTGTTGATGTCTATGAAAAGTATAATGCAAAAAGTTCTATTCCAACTAGTAACGATGAAGAATCTCGTGACCTTACCTCGGAAGAACTTGCAAAAATAAAGAGGCGGATTGCTAATGTTCTTGAGCCTGGAGAAACGGTAATCTTTCAATACAACTATTGCTGCTCATCGTGCATGTCATTCCTTTTCTTTTGGATGTCGGTAGCAGATTCTTGGTTGTCCTTGGATTGTTAATTTTATTTTCCTTCTTTGCTTGACTGCTTCATCAGTTTTCCTTCAGCATAAAACAGTTCTATTTAGTAACTTGCTTAGAATTAATGCAGTGTTCAAAAGGGATTGTTCAGTTTTTCAATTAAATGCCATGCACATTGATGTAGAATGAATGATTCAATAGCTATAATAAGAAGAGATGGGGGAAGGGGAGAGAAAAGAAGAACAGAGGCGGGGAAGAGGAGAGGAAAACGGCTGCAAGCCAACTATATGATTCAATCAATTCATCAACTGAAAAATAACAATGTAAAATGAGTTTAAATACTGGAAAATGCTGCAAACCTAGGGTCAAGCCCAATACACAAGTCCATAAAATTAAATTAACCTAAATCCAACTAAAATAATTAAACTGCTAAAATAATTAAAACTGGATTGGGATGTCCTCATCAATTCTCTCGGGGTGGGACAGGAAACTCGACCCTGTCGAGTGGCTATATCACCATAGGCATCTGTCAATCTCCCAACCATATGCTGAGTGGCTGGGCAAGCTTCTTCCGGCGTCTGTAGAAATGCGTCAGTGGTGGTCTGAACCTGGTGTCCTCGCCAACTCTTCTTGGGTGGACGGGAGGCGATCTGGGCCTGGAGTGTCACCCTGGAGATCCATGCACAGTCACAATCTCGTTGACCAACCCAACGAACAAGGAAGCGCTGAACCTCTCCATCATTAGTGAACACAGTTTCTTCTCTAAAATAGCATCAATTTTTTCTGTGTGCTGTGAGAGGTGGTAGTGGGTTAGAAGGGGTCAAAAAATCAGGGTTAAGGTTCACAATAGGAGATGACAGAGGATCATCTAAGGGAATGAAATGACCTTTATAAGCTACAAGGTCCTCAACATTGAAAGTAGAGTGGTAACCAAGGTGTGGTGGAATGTCAACAATATATGCATTTGGACCAATCTGCTTTAAAATTTTAAAAGGACCAGCACTACGAGCTTGCAATTTAGAGGCAGGTCCATGTAGACGCCGCTGTGGCCTAATGCGAACCATAACGTAATCCCCAATGTTAAACTCAATATGTCGTTTGTGTAAATCAGCTTGGAGTTTATATTTTGCATTACTAGCTTCAAGTTGTTTATTGATCTCAATATGCAAGTCACGAAAATGTTGTGCAAATGCTTCGGCTGATACTGACACTTTAGCCTGTGGGGACATAGGGATGAGATCTAACGGTTTCCTTTGTACCCATGAACGGCTTCAAATGGACTCATACCTAGTGAATGATTTATAGAGCTATTGTACGCAATTTGAGCTACAGGAATGATCAAATCCCAATTTCGAAGGTTTTCTTGGACCAAACAACGTAATAGGTTACCAAGACTTCGATTAACTACTTCAGTTTGACCGTCAGTCTGAGGATGGTAGGCCGTAGAAAATTTCAATTTGGTACCCATCTTGTGCCACAAAGTTCTCAAAAAATGGCTAGTGAAACGAACGTCCCTATCAGACACGATGGTTTTGGGAAGCCCATAGAATTTGACAATTTCATTAAAGAATAACTGGGCAACCTTGAACGCATCCGACGTCTTGCTACAGGGGATAAAATGAGCCATCTTTGAGAAGCGATCGACAACCACAAAAATGGAGTCATGCTTCTTAGGGGTGCGTGGAAGTCCTAACACAAAATTCATACTAACATCGTGCCAAGGACAATTAGGGACAGGGAGAGGGGTGTATAGACCTGTGTTCTGTTTCTTCTGCTTACTCAATTGACAAGTGTTACAAGTACTAACAATCTTAGCCACATCTTTCTTCAAGCTAGGCCAATAGAATTGACGTTCAACTTCCTCTATGGTCTTATCACGTCCAAAATGACCGGCTAACCCTCCCGCATGAATTTCCCACACGATGAAATCTCACACTGAAGTTCGAGGGATGCATAATTTATTGGCTCTAAAGAGGTAACCCTCCTCAAGTCGGAAGCCATCTGTGGCGCTTGATTGTCCTCTTTGTAAATCGAGGAAGATATCTTTAAAATCGGGACACGCCTCATAATCCTCCTTAAGTCTTTCAAAACCGATGACCTTGACACTCATGATTGACAAAAGGGAGACACGACGACTTAACGCATCAGCTGCTTGGTTCTCTACACCCTTTTTGTGTTTTAAAACAAATGAATAGGCCTGTAAATATTCGACCCAATGACCACGCCTAGAACTTAATCTTTTCTAGGAGTTGAGGTAACGGAGGACCTCGTGATCTGAATAAAGGACAAATTCCTGGGGTAACAAATAGTGGCGCCAATAGCGCAAAGCTTGGACCACTGCATTCAGTTCCTTATCATAAGTGGAGTACCGCTGTTTGGCCTCATTTAACTTCTCACTGAAATAGGCAACAGGGTGACGATCCTGACTTAAGACTCCGCCTATACCTATCCCGGAGGCGTCACATTCAACTTCAAAGACTTTGGAAAAATCGGGAAGACGCATGACAGGGGCTCCGTCATTCGCTTCTTGACTAACTTAAAGGCCTTAGCCGCCTCTCGTGTCCAATGAAACTCCCCTTTCTTCATGCACTCCGTAATAGGCGCCATAAAAGTGCTAAACCCCTTAATAAAGCGACGGTAGAATGTAGCTAAGCCGTGAAAGCTTCTGACGTCATGGATAACTTTAGGCTCAGGCCAGTCAATAATCGCCTGAACCTTAGCAGGGTCAGGGGATACCCCTGTCGAAAAGACAATGAATCCCAGAAAAACGACTATGTCGATGAAGAAAGAGCACTTCTTGACATTCGCATATAGATTAGTTGCACGAAGGGTAGAGAAAACTTGCGTGAGGTGGTCAAGGTGTTGCTCCTTAGTCTTACTATAGATGAGGATATCATCAAAGTAGACAACAAGAAACTTGCCCATGAAAGGTCGGAGAGTTTGTGTCATTACTCGCATAAAGGTACTTGGCGCATTGCTCAGCCCAAAAGGCATGACTAGCCATTCATAAAGACCATCTTTCGTCTTAAACGCAGTCTTCCACTCATCACCTGGGCGAATTCGAATTTGATGGTATCCACTCTTCAGATCAATCTTTGAAAAGATTGTGGCACCAACCATCATATCTAACATATCGTCAAGTCTAGGAATTGGAAAACGATACTTCACCGTGGTCCTATTGATCGCGCGACTATCCACACACATTCGCCAAGAGCCATCCTTTTTGGGCGTCAATAGGGCGGGGACCGCACACGGGCTTAAACTCTCACGAATGAATCCCTTGTGAAGGAGATCACCCACTTGCCTTTGAAGTTCAACGTGCTCGGTAAGATTCATCCTATAATGAGGCAAATTTGGGAGGGATGCCCCTGGAACGAAGTCTATGGCATGTTGAATATCCCTCGGTGGAGGTAGATGATCAGGGAGGTCCTCTGGAAAGACGTCTCGAAACTCTTGGAGGACCGATAGGACTTCAATAGGGCTCTCTATTGCGGAGTGTGATGGGACCTCCATGACCACCAAAGCGAAGACAACTGAGTCACCAACAAGTGTACGCTCAAACTCCGTAGGACTAATGATATGCAATCCTTTTCGTTCCACACTTTTCAACAGGCTTCGGAGGCAGTAGGTTAAGGTGAATCTTCTTTCCATTAAACACAAAGGAGTAGGAATTGGATCGACCGTAGATGGTGACATCTAGGTCAAATAACCAAGGTCGTCCTAAGATGATGTGCCCGACGTCCATTGAAATGACGTCACACCATATATGGTCCTTATACTCGAGAAACTGGATAGGGACTAAACAACGCTCCTTGACAGCTATGGAGGAGGTATCAACCCAAGAGACGTTGTATGGCTGAGGGTGAGGAACGGACTTCAACCCTAGACGGAATACAATAGCCATCGAAACCGCATTAATGCAGCTGCCACTATCTACTATAACTTTACAGCCCTTATTATTAATCTTGATGTAAGTGTGGAAGATGGCATGACGGCGCCAATCATCGGCATCCCTCGGCTGGGTAAGAGTACAACGGACGACACCGACCCTAAGTGTATGTGGGATAAGGGGACTAGCCTGGATACAACCCAAGAAGGTATCTTCACTATCCTCCAAGTCATCAAACTCTTCTAACTTAGGCTCATACACCTGATCCTCTAGTGGCTCGTCAACTATACCTTCACGCTCTTCCAAAACTAGGGCTCGGCTAGGACATTTAGAAGCAATGTGACCAAAACCCTTACAGTTGAAGCATTACAAACGAGAGGACGTTCTTGAAACTTCAGAACCTCTACCTTTACTATCCGATGTAGGGGTAGGAGTAGAAGGAGGAGGTCCTAGAATAGACTTAGGGGATAGAGCGGATGCAGAAGAGGTTGCGGTGCGGGAGTCACTACGACTTCTGTACAGTGTCCTAGTCACTAACTCGTAATCCCGAACGAAAGAGTAGGCGTGGTCAAGAGTGGTGACGCCTCTAAGAACAAGCTCACGTCTAAGATCATCCCGTAGGTCTTGCCTAAACCTACTCAAAGTCATGACTTCGTCCTCAACGACCTGACATCTCATTCGAAACTCGTCAAACTGAGCAACATATTGGGTCACAGGTCGACTGCCTTGTGTAAGTGCATTCCATTGATCCAGCAAGTTGCCTTCGTAAGATTGAGGTAAATATTTTTTTTTAAGGCGACGCTTCATTTCATCCCAATTCCCAACAGGGGGAGCATGGCGCCTCTCTAGGAGGTCCTCAACACTTTCCCAAAACAGTTGAGCTGTGCCAGTCAATTTCAAATTGGCAAATTGTACCCTTCGATCTTCAGGGACCCCATACCAGGCAAAGAAGCGATCCATATCCCTAACCCATTGATTGAATACACTAGGATCTAGACAACCATCAAATGTAGGGGCATCTAACTTAATATTTTGAAAGAGGCGCTCCTCGTGGCGAGGGGGCGACAGTGTACCATGACGGTGATATTCCCGCTCGCGCCCACGAGCTTGATTTCCTTCCCTACGATCATGTCTAGCATGGTGTCGACCACCTTGTGGACGACGATGAGGTCTATTAATGGAAGCGTTAGAATTTTCAGCTTCAGTTGAGCATTGGGTTGGGTCAAGAGTGTTTACCCTAGCCGTTAGGGCTCTATTCTCCTCGCGTGGAGCGGCTAACTTAGTTTGGACAGCCGTTAATTGATTTTGTAATTGTGCCAACTGTCGGGTGATAGCTTCAATGTGGGAAGGGTCCATGGCAACGGTACTAGAGCTAGAGGCAGTAACGCGACCACTATGCAATTGCATACACGGTAACACAAGCTAGGTGAAGTGTCTACTGAGATCAACAACCAACGAGTGCTAGCAGGGAAAATAGTGATTGAAATTTATCCATTGTTATTATTATTATTATTATTTTATTGTAAGGATTACGTACGGTCCGATCGCAAGCTCATACTACTAATGCCAATAAAATAAAAAAAACAAAGGTACAAATGCTAGGTCTAGTCACGTGGGGTGAACAATGGGGTCGGCTCGTGAATTTCAATCCAATAGATTTAAGGCTAAATTATCCAAATATTAGCAACACAAAGAGTTAAATGATGCAATTCTAAAATACAGTAACAGTGTCACTAAAAATAGATAGAAGTAGAGGCTCCCTGAGTTCAGTTGGCCTGAGTCGTCCTAGCGTCGAATGTCTCCACGTTCTGAACTGGTAAGCGCTGAGATGCCAAAATAGAAAATTCCATGTTCGTCGAGGAAATAATGTATCTATAAAAGAATATCAGGAAATTCTCAAAATTTAAATTTTTTTTTTTTGACTTTTTTTTTTTTTTTAATAAAACAAAATCAAAACAACAAAAAATATCAGGAAATTCTCAAAATTTAAATTTTTTTTTTTTGACTTTTTTTTTTTTTTGAATAATACAAAATCAGAACAACAAAATAATAAATGAGCCCATTTCACAAATTTGGGCCTAAATCACACTCAAAATCTCAATCAAGCCCAAACCAAGTAATAACTAATCAATCAGCCCGATTGAAATTAAGCCCAAACCCAATTGATAACTAATAACCCAACCCACTTAATTAATAACCCAATTAACCCAAACCCAATTGATAACTAATAACCCAACCCACTTAATTAATAACCCAGCCCAAACCCATAATTCATGACAACCCACTGAAGGCTGCAGAGGTCGGCGACTGGAACTGGCCGACGAGGAACGCCTCAACGAAGTGGGGCACTGGTGAGAGAGATGATTCCGTTTCTGGTTTTGGATGAAGGTAATATGTTGGTCGCCTGCGGGTGTGGGTGTCGCGTTACAGTGGTATTATTTTCGACAGTTGGGCTTGGACGGCTATTACTGGAGCGGGAACTGCCGTCGCAAGGTTAATGAACTATTCTGGAATTAAACTTTTCTGGAACTGCCGTCGCAACGTTGGTTTATATGGGAATTAAATTTTTTCTGGTTTTGTGATTCGTGGGTTAATGAAGATGATTGTGAGAATTTTCACCATTTGGAGTCATGGTCGGCGGCGGCTTGGTCTTTTGTTTGGCTGTAATTCCGGTAAGTTGGTTGTATGTAGAAGATGTCGGAGGGAGGGACTGGGTTCTGCAGCAAACTGGGATTCTATTTCTGTTTTTGTTTTTTTTTGTTTTGTCTGCAGCAACGGATTCTGTATTGGTGCTGCGTGAATTGTTGTCCAGGGTTTGCTCTGATACCAATTTGATGTAGAATGAATGATTCAATAGCTATAATAAGAAAAGATGGGGGAAGGGGAGAGAAGAAGAAGAACAGAGGCGGGGAAGAGGAGAGGAAAAGAGCTGCAAGCCAATTTTATAATTCAATCAATTCATCAACTGAAAAATAACAATGTAAAATGAGTTTAAATACTGAAAAATGCTGCAAACCTAGGGCCAAGTCCAATACACAAGTCCATAAAATTAAATTAATCTAAATCCAACTAAAATAATTAGACTGCTAAAATAATTAAAACTGGACTGGGATGTCCTCATCACACATCAATGATAAGATAAATTATCATGGCTTACCTTTTGAGATCATATTATTTTGTATGCGTTACAGTTGTCTTTTGCAACCTAGTCCCTTAATTTAGCTGTGCAATAACGTAAAGATGGGGACTTCAATTCATACCAATATGGTGGTTGATCCAAGATATGTAGGTTGGTAGAACAATGTTCACATCAAGTACGGTGGGTGGTGACATAATAATCAGAATTCTGCCCCCCACCCGAGAGGGGACAAGCTACTTTCTTATTGAAAAAGTTCACCTGTCACACAGAAGGGGTAATTAACTGTTCGTAGTACAATCACTAATGCTGAGATTGCTTCTCTGATCTGGAGCTGCTACATTTTCTCCTAAGCCATGTTGCAATCGAATTTTACATTTTTGTGAACTTTTTTTTAGTGTTCTCTCAGAAGTTGAATTTTTTTTCAGGTTTTGCAAGCTTTGAGGAGATTGAAAGGAACCTCAGGTAGCAAGAAGCAGAAGATGTCTGCAGAAACTAAATTGCTGTTTGATAAGCTAACTGAAGATGCTATGAAACTGATGGAGAGTGGGGATTACAGTTGAGTATCTCCTTCAATATTTTAAGAGAATCTATCGGAAACATGGATCCTGATCTGTAACAGTAATCCTTTTTTGATATTTGTTTCAGATGTGTATGATGAAAGACAAGAAAGTTTTCAGCGTGAAGCAGGTCTGTCCTACAGCTGATTTTCCATCCTCTTTTCTTCAATAGGTTCCCCTTCGTGTTAATCTTTCAATATGGTTCTCGTCCTTTTCATTTTTTCTTTCATTCTCGCCATCTTCAGAATTTACATCATTACTACCCTTATAAAGGGTTTGGTTGTATAGATTTTATATTTTGGAGCTTATTTCTTTCAGTCCCATCTTGAGAAATGAGAGGGACAAACTTTTGATGTCAAATAGTCAAAATCACCTTTTTTAATTCTGTCTACATCTGAATTTGGATGGAATCCTTTCCCTTGAAGATATTTCAAGATGATGGGAACTTACCTAAATGGGAAGTTGTTTTATACATTATTCTTGATTACCTTTACCTATCAGAAAAATTTCAGAACCGATTGGGCACTTTCATAGGTAAAAGTGGAAAGATGTCAAAGAGTCTTCTCCCATTCTGTAAATTTGATACAAGTCAAACAAGATATTTAGATTGAGAAGGGGCCCAAACAATTTAAGATCTTTTGAATTTAGACCCTTCTATTTAGCTTTCCAAATCTATCTTGTGCTCCAACTGGTACATATAAGTTTGGTGTCTCGTTATTGTTTATTTTATTGATCTTCAGAGGGTTATGAGAAGTTAGCTCAGGCAACGATGCAGAGTACCTCCATGAGTTCAGGACAGGAGAACTCATATGATGAAGATGCCATTCCAAATGGGACAGACGTGATTAGACCCTCTTCTATACCATCCAACATCGACAGGGATTCTTCAAAACTTGGAATTTCTACCAGCGCAAATGATGGTGATGATGCTTTTGACATATTCTCGGAAGATGATGTAAATATTTCTGTGAATTTAGCCTCCGATGGGAGTGGATCTGTTCCTGTTCAGCCTTCTGAAGGTGAGCAAAGACTAGTATTCTAAGCTTTGAATTGGAAATTTAGCAACATTACATAACTTGCAACGTTTTTTTACTCCAGGTGGAGATCTGCAGAATGATTATGTACATGATGAGTCTTCTGGGTACACATCTTCATCTTTTAACCATTGTGCAAGGCACACAATCACTTTATTCCAGTTATATTGCTTTCAGAATAGGTAGAATTCAAGTCACTTCTTTAACTGTTTCTACGAGCGTTCTTCTGTAGCAATATGTCCCTTTCTTTGTCAATCTTTAGAAGACACAGCCCATTTAACTAAAGTATTGCATGTTTGTCACTAGATAATATATGCTTATTATTGCATATATTTCTTAACAATTGCCATTACTGCCACTAAAGCAGTTTAGATACGTCCATTTTGATCCATCTGTAAGAAAGATTACAAGGCACTTATATCAATCTCTATCTTATTTACTATTATTTGATTTTATTGTCACGTAGCATTGTTCTCGATAATCTGATATCCTCTCTCAATTTATATGTTCGATACTACTACAGCAGCAGTTTGGGTTACTACTATGACCCTTCTTCGGGGCTATATTGCTCTGCAGCATCAGGACAATGGTAACAATAAATTGCCAAAAATTTGTCTTTATTCATATGATGCGTTTAACTGTTTTAGAGGGGTCTTATGTTTAAAAAGTTGTGGGTTTATTACTACATATTTTATTTTAATGTTATCTAAGTGAATTAAAAATGAGGAAAAACATACTTCTGAAGTTCTTATGCAATGAAGTGAAATTAGCTGTTTGTGTGAGTAAGGTGATCTCTTTAGGAAAGTGCTTATCTGTTCTTGACATCCTTTGCCATATTGTCGGTGTCTACTATTTGTTCATCTTGATTTTCATGGTTTACTGTGCAAGCCTATAAAGAATAAGCATTGTATATCAAAGACTTCACTCTCCTGAAGCATGAAACAGTTGTGCATCTTTTACGCACCATGTTGTAATTGTGTTTTCTTTTCTTGTGTCTGTCTCTTTCTGTCTGGTCTTTTTAAGAAAGAGTAGGCAGTGTCCTTTTTATTGATACATCTGATTTTTGTAAATGCCTCAAAAGTTTGCTTGTATGGGAAAAAGGTCAAAATAGTTGTAGGAATAAGAAGCTGTGGATATGTGAACATTGGCATGATTCTTCGACACCATCAGAAGCTCACCTGTTACGTTTCTCCACAAATTCCATGCTGAATACAGGGGGGATGGCTTTCTTGTCTTCTCAATCTGTTCCTTTTAGGTAATAGTATCACAGAAGCACATTCATTGAGTGCCAGCTCCCTGTTCACTCAAGAGGATGAGTTTGTTTGGATTTTTTTGTCAAGTTTTGCTCTTAGAGCAACTGCTGTCAAAGTTCTCCCTAGTTCAATCCACGCTGCATAAATGCCTGAAATGTGTTTTTAACCTTGTAATGCAGAGTCGAGCTATAACTGTGAATCTCTGCAATCTATCCATGGTTTATTTGAATGGTGATTGGCAAGAGGAATTGATAGAAAATGAAAAAAATGATCCCTCATCCAGGTACATTCTTTTAGTATTTTGCTTGGATCTCTAGTGGCACGACTTGGAAGTGCAAGTCTTGGAGCCTGAAATTCACCCGCAACGAGTTTGTTATTAGAATTCAGGGAGAACATAAAGCCATTGTCGTCTTTGGGGTTGAGAGAGATCTTAATGGCAATTGCCCAGTTACATGAATGCTGCGATTAGCTTTTATGTGTCAACTTGTGTATTTATTTTTCTTTCATCCATACCCTGTGGAACACTTTCGTGGCAAATTAAAATGATATTTTCTGGGAGTGTAGTCTATTTCTGATGGCATATATATGATATTTGTGTGTAGGTACTCTTATAATGAAGTGTCGGGGGGTTATGAGGAGGTCCAACAAACTGCATCCAGCGTGAGCTGAGGAAATATAGAGTTTCCTCGTTTAAAGGTAATGCATGATGCAAACGAAAAAACCTGGAATTCTAATTTGCAGGCACGTTGCTTCGTATGAATTTCCTATTTCTTTCATTCCCCTTCAGGTGTTGATTCATTTATGTATGTTTGGATTGGAACCGATGGGGATTGGCAGTATCATTGAAACTCAGTAATAAACTAAAGCTGGCCGAAATTGTTTACAGTCTTGCCCACACGACTAAACGGAAAATAAAATAGCAGAATTAGAATAATGCTGTTCAAACAGGGATTCCCAAGTGTGTCATTTATTTATTTATCATTATTACAAACTGTCAAAAATGATGTTGCGCAATGTGTCTCCCTCATTTTAAACCTTCTCATTGAGTTTGATTGTGTCGCATGATTGACATGATTATGCAAGAGATGTAGAAACCTTGTACTACAAAGGTCACGACGATATGGATCGAAATAGTAACTGCCCCTGATTGTTGTTTCTTTGCGTTTAAATTACTACTGCATGCTGATGTGATGTAATCGAGTGACAGAGACACTTCACAATCCAAATGTTATTGTTTCATTAGTTGCTTGATTCTGGAAGTTGCCATGTGAACCTGTTCTATATCTTTAGCGGGACAGCCAATTAGTCTAAAGACTTTTTGAAATTGAAAGATAGAATAGATGATCTTTTATGATTTGAATAGATTACTTTATCACTGTAGTGTCCTGAACGACTGGACTATCTGATGAGCAGTAGTAGAATTCTTCCCTTGTAAATATAAGATATGAATTGTGCTTGGTGTACACTCACGTGGGCCCCACTCCATGTGAGGAGGTATGAACACTTCTATGCACACATTTTACATACATCTAGACTTACCCATAAAATATAGCAATATGTTTAATGTAATAGGAATAAATTCTCTCATCTCTCCACATCCAATCCCTATTGTTTGCTTTTGGCTACGGAAGAATCATTTTTTCTTAGTCTCCTATCATATCATATAAAATGGCCGAAAATCTAAAAATGCATATCTAATCAAATTCAACCTTTCTTGATAGCTTGGAAACAATATTATCTGATTTCACGGAAAACGCCTAATTTAACCAATTTGGACTAAGCTAACCAGGTTCAGTAAGCGACGTGGTCACCCTCCCATTGAGCAAATGGACCAAATGTCGAATTCCCTAATATAAGGAATTTCCTTTCCAGCTCGATACACTTATTCTATTCCCTGGCAGTTCTGCTTCATCTCAAAAAAAAATTTCATACCAGCTGCTGGCCAAATCCGAGGGGACTCCTGGAGCTGCAGCTTGGATTACCAGACTTAAAAGAGCAGCCACTGCAGCAAGGCAAGATACCAATTTGTCTGATTTTCGGTGCTCCCTTGCCTCACAGCAGCGGGTTCTGTCTTTTAATAGTGCACTAGACATGGAAAATTCAACCTGGGGGCGCTTTCAGGAGTCGAGTTCCATGAACATGAATAAAAGACCACACTGCCTACTCCCCTCAAATAAGCCACTCTAGTGTCACTCCTTGTGATACCCGCTACCGTATTGCATAAGTGATTGGCTTAGATTAAATTTCTAAAAATTTGCCCAGCAACATGATAAAAGAATTAGCTTAGAAGCAGCACGATGATACTATTATACAATTGGCTTTAATGAATCACCTAACTCATCCTCACTGCCTATATGCTGTAAAAAATGTACGTTCTCTTCAATTTTCATACGAGGCATGCTTAGTCAAGAAAAAGTTGGGTGGCCAAGAAAGCAACCCGGGGGGGGGGGGGGGGGGGGGGTGCTGTACAAAAGGACCGGTTGCCAGTCCAACGGTCCAGTTTCCATAAGACCGGTTGCCAGTCCAACGGTCCAGTTTCCATAACTTTGAGCAGCAATACAAACTTAATGAACCAACCAGCAAAGCACTTTATGATAGAAGGTGCCAGTAGTATTATAATGCGATTGTCTTCCCTAACAGCTAGCAATGATAAAGTCAACATCTCTGACAGAAATCACCATAAAAAAAGTGAAAATTAAACCCTGATATCAGGAAGTCTCCTGCCATGACACCATTATACAAACTCAAATCTATTCAGCTCACTGCCATTTTGTCATTGATGACTTATTCAACGTGTTATAATCAGAATTCTATGCTCCATTTAAAAGCAAATCCTATCTTACATAGCTAAAGAACGTAGAATCTACGAGACTACCCCCACAGAAAGATCAACCAATCAGTCAAAGGACTAGTGACAGTATCAAAACATACAATTCAGGAAGTCAGTCTCGACTCGAGCAGATGGCTAGATCAATATTCATGGTTTCCATTTTTATAATTCCATAAATGTAAAAAGAACACACATCTCTAAAAGCACAAGTTTTAGTACCAACGCACCTATTTGAAAAGTTACTCATGCCTAAAGCAACATTTCCCTTTTTATAATTCCTTATTGTAGAAAGAACACAGCTCTTTAAGTATTAGTACCAAACTACCAATACGCCTATTTGAAAAGTCAAGTTGCTGCAAATCACAGGTCCTCATCACACAACCAGATAATCCAGCAACAGGGTGCATCTACAGCCAATGAAGTAGATTCAATCACACCTCAAAGCTACATCTAAAATCATCAGATCCTTTCTGCTGCAGCACGGGCAATACACTAATATATAATCACAAAACAACACATATCAACAACTAAACACACTACTGTTATAAACCACAAACATGTATAAATCAATCCCCAAACAAATAGACACTGATTCATTACCCAATTATGTCCTCATCGCTGAATGTTTCAAGTGAAGTTGTCAAGATATAATGTGAGCACTATTAACTGGATATCAGGTCCAGTAGCCCTCAGTATGAGTAGATTCAATTTGTGTCAACCGAGTCCAGCACAGCACTGGTTCCCATTTCAGAGGCAAATAGTGTAAACAACCAAAGTTCACAGATGATAACAAAGTCACAAGGCTATAAAAACAGAGGGAGTCAAAATCAGATTCACTTTATATTATTAAGGGTCATATATTCTTAATTAGAAAGAAGGCTTACCAATGACAATGTCATCCATAGAACACTCACAAACATCCTTGGAATCAGCATCTGCTATTCACAACCAGCATCTAATGATGACAAGCATCAACAACCACATCATCGTCTAGCCATCAACCCCACTCAAATCTTTTCTCGAGCACAACTATAAACCCAGTGGGAGTTTCATAACAAGTTAGTACTTCTATTAACTGACACCTTAAGTGGGGAACAAAGAATCACAGTGAAAAGTGCCGAATGTGGAGATTGAAATATGGGAAAATTGGAACAAAAGAAGTTTGCACAAGCAATCAACCAACCAGAAATGCAAGATTCATACAAATATTAAAGCAAGTCTAAGAATCCATGAGTGATAAACACCAACCACAAGCAATATGATGTATACAATGCATTTAACATAATAATTGTTGAAATCAAAAGATCAAATCCTACCAAGGTCCCTAACGCTCCTTCTAGAACATGCATTAGATTCAAGTTCGAGACATCAGCTAAAGTGCCACAAAAGATATAATCCCCTTCTAGGAGCTGCATATCCAAAATCGTGCAGATCACTCCTACAAATCCATAATACAACAATAAATAGTTACACACACATTTTAAACCAATAGAGTGTAATAACAGATCCAGTTTAGACACTCACATTGTCTGGATTCTGAGGAGAAGAGCTACAAAAATCAATCACTTGGTTCTGGCAAGACATACTTCGATGCCTTGGGACTTGGGGACAGCTCATGATGGCTGCGCCTCTCAGGACTTCCACCCCTAGGAGATGGTGTCCTTCGTGGGGACAGACTCCTATAAGGGCTAGGGCTACGCCGGGGTGGAGAGGCACTGCAATATTTTAACGGAATCCTTTTTATTATAAGGTGTGATATGAGGAACCAAAACTAAAAGAATAGAATCAATACGATGGGAAAACCTTTCAAATGATCTACTACTCCTCCGGGGCTCATCTATGTACCGTCCCCTGCCACGGTATCTATCATGGTCTGGGCTGGCACTATAACTCCTGCTCCGGTACCGATGACCATGTTTCCTCTCACGGTACCTGTCACGCTCATACCTCTCCCGACTTCTGCTCCGGCTTCTCCTGTATTCTCTATGATAATAATCTCGGTGCCTGAAAAATTACAAATCAATAGGTCTCAATAGAATCTAATGGAAAAATAAAATGACCAATGAAAAGCATTTTGATAACTGAATTCCAAATATCAACATAACAATCTTCATGAAATCACATCAAGAAGTGGCAGCAAATGAGCTATTGGGAGACTGCCAAAATTGAGTTATATTTCCTAAAAGTGCGCACTCATTGACTTTTTCCCATTTCACACATCTCATGTTTATCCTAAACTAAGCTCTCACGTAGTGATTCCCCAACGTTTTCTTAGCATCCCCGGGAAACAAAAACTTGGTTACCGACAGCCAGATAGAAATTGTCTTCCTTTCTCCCAATTTCCAGACCTCAAACTGAGTAAAATGATCAGATAACCCAATACCAGATCACTTCATTGAAACTGCATTCCTGGTTTCAAAAACTGTCTCAAATTCTGGTTAAAACTGACTAGCTCTAACAAAACCAAATCAGACCAGGCATTAGTCAATAGCGAAAAGAAAAAGACCATGCATTTGTGTACGAAATTGACACAATAATTGATAAATTTCCCGTCTATCAGAAAAACTTTAAAAGGAAAAGAAAAGATAGACAATCAGAATTTGACCTCTTGTAGAACAAAGAAAGGACACAGTCAAAAATATAAATGGTAATTAAGTAAAGATCAAATTGAACACCACATTTGTACTGCAAATACAAAGTTATAAACAATTAATCCGAAGCTACCGTAATTTTTGTTTGAAAAGTAATATTTAAAAGCACTTTCCATTCCGAAAAGTACTTTTAAAGAAAGTCACAGTGAACTAGTTTCCTCTAAAAGTTCTCTTAACTGCCAAAAACGCTATAACAAAATGAGCCAAACAGGTCCAAAAACAACTTATGGGTCTCAAAAGCTCCATTTGTCTTTTCAAAAGGCATACCAAACGGGCCCTTACACAACTCCAAAATGGACTAGATCAAGTAGATCTTTAAAAATTACCTTCTCCGAGGGCTTCTACTTCTTGATCGTCCACGACTTCTGGGAGCCTTTTCAACGACTCTTCCTTTGTGACTGGAGACGGAAACAAAAATAAAAAAAATATAAACAAACCATCACACTGTACCAAAAATACGGTGGGCACTCGTGTCATTAAGCTCCCGTTTGATCCCCATTACTTGAAAATGAAAATGGGGGAAATAGTATTTTTTAGAAAAATGAGTGGTTGAAAAAGAAGGAAAAGTTTTCGATTTACGTGTAATATTATTTTATGAAAGATTGTGTGGTTGAAAATAGCAGAGAGAAAAATGGAGTGTAATGTAATTGAATTTAATCGTAATCAAACGGGGGCTAAATGAAATGTAAATTATCCCATAATAGTCAAAGGATTAAGACAAAGGTGACAATGAATTTGTGTCCAAAAAAGAAATATCATAAATCAATTTACTGTAAACAACGAGGAACAAATACTCATCAACTGTAATATTAATACAATTCAAGATGCTACTCCACAAAAGTAATCAGGGTAAAGAAAAATGGGAATATAGCTCAAAATTTAACGCAAACAAACTAGATAACTTTCACTCACATCCGTTCTGCATTTGGCCCATACTTTGCAAACTGAACAGCAATTTCTCTGCCATCAACCACTTCCCCTGCAATACGATATTGTTCTCGTCAGTTTTATATCAGATTGCACAGCCAGAATAAAAAACACGAGACATTTTTCATTGTCATTTTGTGCATTCACCAAGATTTCCAATAATTTTCTTCAAAAACGATCATAGTCGTCTGTCTTAGCCACACGCATGCATTCCAACAAACTTTTTATGTAAACAAAATATCAATAAATCCTTGATCCTGTTTTAAATGCTCAAACTTTAATTCGCTTCCTCATAATAAGATGCCAGTGTAGTTGGCTATTTCAATCAAATTAATGTAATGATCTAGATGATGCAACAAAGCCTCCGTTTGGCAAAACATATAAATCGCTAAAAAATTGTCAAACTTCATTTTCAACTACACATACCAAGGGATCTACAATTACTATTCACTTGTCCGCCAATCATTTCAATTTATTCATAAATTAAACCGTTTAAAAATCCTTCCCAAACAGAGGCTAAACAATTGTTCGACTGATTGATAATGTATAGTTACTATAAATATGGAACACGCATCAGATTCAGACCACAATAACCGATATCCAATTATTCTGCAGATTGACTCAGAAACTACCACTAAAGCAAATATGACGGGAAATTTGTTATTTCTGTGAAAAAAGCATTTTTCGATCAGTAATGCGAGATTCCAATATGTTTTCATACATGTGGAAGAAAGCAAATTTAGGTGATGAATGAGTTTAAAGATGATTTTTCATTGCTACGCTAAATTTGCTAACCAGGACAAAACAAGTCCGTCTAAAATGAGTCCTTATGAAACAACGAAAGTTTCTACATCCAGTGCTAGTTGAGTCACATTTCAATTAATTTTCCAAACGTCTTAAGACGAAACCACTGTCTCATTCTACCTTTTGTGTCACTGTTCCTTTTCTAAAGCACCATTGTGATACAACTAAGCTCTAACATTTAGAGACTTGCCATTACTAATAATATGAAAAGGCCTGTTGTTTCCACTAATTTTATAATCTCTTCAGGAGGTCGTAGTGATGCCATTTATGCAGACGTGTAACTAATTGCCAAACATTTAGCATATTCAAAGTTGGCGCCGCTTAATATTGCCTAATTTTTGCTGTGTTTTCTAATGATATGGTCAAAGAAAGAGATCTTACCATCTAGTCTTTCCACAGCCTTTTGAGCTTCATCCTGATACTTATAACGGACAAATGCAAAACCCCGTGATTCACCAGTCCTGCAAAACATAATCAAACAACAAATCCATAGAATATCACAGATAAGTACCCAAAAATAGGATGTTCAGAAACTACATAAAATGGAAAATCAATTAAAATTACAAACATCATTATCCCTTGCAAATATTTATCCATAAAAATGCAGACAAAGAAGAACTAATATCATTATCACCTGCTTATACCTATCGCACAACGTAATGAATAAAAACTCCAAAATCATAATTTCTACCTCATCAAAAATTTCCTAGCACCCAAATGTTTTAAATTATTTCACGATAGTGGGAAGTATTTCCATACAACCATAAGTATCAAAGCTCCGTTTGGATAGAGAGAAAGAAAAGAACCACAACACATCGTGAACAACAACACAGGATCTCAAATAGAAAAATAAAGACAACATTATATTATTCGAAGGGAAAAATAAGTACCTTCGATCTCTGGGAATAAAGATATCGACGACCTTTCCATACTTGTCGAACAGCGGGAAGAGATCATCAGCAGACGTGCCTATCCGAAAAAAAGAAGGGGGGAAAAAACAAAGTATCAAACTAGGGTTTCATGCATTAATCTAAAAGGCAAAAAAAAAAAAAAATCAACAAAGAACGAAGAAAAAAATGCAAATTCAGAAAAAATATTATTAACCAAAATCAAACAAATTATATCAAGCTAGGGTTTCATAAATTCATTAAGAAAGCAACAAAAATAAAGCAATAACGGAGGGGGAAAAAAGCAAAAAAATAACAATAGATTATCAACTCACGGAAAGAGATATTGAGGATGAGAAGAGAGTATGTATCTGATATATCAGGAGGCCCTGATCTCCCGAAGTGAGACATTTTTCACTATCCCTTTTTCTCCAAGAGAACCCTAATCTGCTATAGAGTGAATTTTTTGTGTGGAAAAATTTGAGAAGGAACGTTCTGGAAGAATCAGAGATTCGAGTCCTGTTATGAAATTATTATGATGTCCTCCTTGTTCCATCTAATTACTGTTTAGCTTTAAAAATATTATTAAAAATTAATTATTATTTTCTGTTATATATTTTTTTTTATTTAAATTATTCGGCAATTTATATTTTCTGTTTGAGCCCCATTTTTTCACCCAAAAAATTGATTTTTTGATCGTTATTTTACTATTTCAGCCGTCATATTTGACTTCTTCTCTCACAAGTGGACCCCACTTTTCTCCTAACGGTCAAAAGATCAATTCTCAAAATCACTCCCAAACAAGCACATACATTGCCCTTGTTTGATAATTTTTTATTTTTAGATTTAACATGATCAAGCTTCATTTTTAATCGAACATTTTATTGAATACACTATTCTTATTCATTTTTGAATCACAGATTTCATGTGATACATCAACTTGAATTAAATTATTTTTCTCTCTCCTATTTTTAACCACATAATCTTTAATAAAATAATGTTACACTTAAACCGATTTCTTCCTCTTTCAATCACCCATTCTTCAAAAATTATTATTCCACCATTAAAATTTGAAATAATGAAGGTCAAATAGGGATATAATCTCAAAATATTTATTGAATAAGGGTGAAATAAGCGTAAATAATCTAATTATTATTTAAAAGTATAATTATATAAATATAAGTAATTTAATAATTGCATTACATGAATCAAGAAAAAGGTATTCAAGTTATTTGATAGGAATCCATCCCTCTATATCATTGAAGTAAACAAAGTTTGATAACAAAAATATATAGGGAAAATTGCAGCAGAAGCCTTTAATATTTTTATTTTTTGCAGATTTTATCCTAACTTTCATTTTGTGTCAGCGAAGATCCCCAACCTTTCATAAATATGCACCTTAAGTTTATCTAGACGAAAACCGTCCAAAACGCTGTCAGTTGGCCGAGAAAATTCCTTGAACTATCTACTACCGTGACGATTTTAATGTATTTTGATACCTTTTTCGAACGGTCTTTTTGGATGGTTTTATTGAATGTTGATTCCTTAATTTTTCCGATCAATTGACGATATTTTAGACGATTTTCGTCCAAATGGACCTCAAATGTATATTTATGGAATATTAGGAACCTCTATTGGCACAAAATGAAGGTTTGAGTAAAGTGTGCAAGAAATGAAAATATTAGGGACCGCTGCTGCAATTTTTCCAAAATATATACATATATATATATATTTTTAACTTGTAAGTATAACAATATAGTTTTTAAGGCATGGATAAATGAATAGAGCTAATTGTTCAGCATTGGTTAACAATCACGTATTGTCAAAATTCAAGCTTGTGGTGCAGAAAATAATTTTTAAAAATGGATGAATATGATAACGTCCTTCAAATTATCACTGTTATCTTGTCTTTTGTGGTTGAGATTGAGGAGCAATCGATGTGAATATATTGATTGTGGATTAGAACCATTTGAATTAGTTGTTTGGTAAAGAATGGTAATGTGAAATCGAGCCCGAAAATTACCATTTTGAAAATCCTTCGAGCAAACTTCCGTGACACCTTTTTTAAGCATTTATATTCAATTTTTAACATGGGAGGTGGAATTGAAGAGGTTGTAATGCATTAGAACAGGTTTCACGAAATAGAGAATGTTAGAGAATTTTTTAGTATAGGAATGCTAGAAAGCCAGTTCTATATATCATAAACTACAATTTATGCATTGAGTGTCGAAGTTATTAATGGACCAAATGTTCACACAATCGACGTAGTCAAAAGAAGATGTTAAGATGGACACCTGGCCAATGGATAAGGGTTGAGAGAATGTGTGCCAATGAATGGTCGTGATACAAATCGAGGAGATATTACTAGAAGAACAACTTGGGTGATTGAGGTAATATTACGTAGACTTACTCAATTCATAAGAGTTATGTGATCTCCATAGAACATGTTAGAAGAGAGAAGAGGGAGGATTAGACTAAAACTAACACGACCTGTTGTTGCTAAAGATTTATATTGCATAGGACTTTTTAGCACGTGTAGCAATGAACTAAATGAGGAGCCTAAAAGGGATTCAGGTAACTTATTCCATATTTATTTTTAATAAGGCTTAGCTTAAAGTTTTTTGTTGTTGTATTCAAAATAAATCCCAGAAACATAAACAACGAATCAATCTTACATGTGTCTGATCCCAAATTTATCGATAATAAGACTTAGTTTAGTGTTTTGGTTGTATTCAAATTTACCGATAATAAAGCTTAGCACATTTGTATTGTGGAAAACTGCTCAATGGAAGAAGAATCATTGCGCATAAGCTTTTGTTAAATTTTCATATGACCAAAAGCAACCATAAGGGGTTGGTATCTCCACTTTAAAAAGATAATTGCAGGATGTAAACATGGGAGGGAGAATGATACTGGCCTTTCAGAGACTTGGGGTCGTCTTTGGTGACGTAGGGACAAGTCCATTGTACACCTTTAGTGTGATTTCAGCAAGGCACCTGTCAGTGGGACTGAAGATATTCTTGGTGCATTGTCACTAGTTTTGTGCATCTCAATTCTATTTCCATTGAGAAAGTATGTCCTTATTGTTCTTTTGGCCAATGATCATCATTACGACATTACATCCATGGCCGTGCTCCGTATGGTTCAACTAATGAGTTTGATTCGATTTTGCTGAATTGTTGCAGATGATACATTTGCTTTGTATTTGTTGATTTGTATGCACGCTAAAGTTAGTCGTCTCCCTAACCAACTTCTATCAGATACTCACTCGTACATCGAGTTTCAGACTTTAGAGATGAGAAACCTAACGAAGATCTGTATTAAACAATCAATAGCAATTAGTTGCTTTCCTCACCTTAAGATAATTCATACCTCGCGAAAATTTACTGGTCAGATTTACATCTCATGTACCGGTTTCTACTAGCACTAACCCTTGTTTTAGTCTACACCATCTCCAGTATTTACCAAATTGGGAATGTTGATGATAATTCCTTTTATCAATTCTATTTGTAACTTTATTCATCTGTCTAAATTTGTTAATCTTGACCCCTATTTGTTTATCATTCTTTCCTATTAAAATGAAGAATATGACTGTTATCCATCGCATCAAGTCATCAAATTTAAATTTATATCTTTTGTGTGGGGTTCATCACGATTATATTTTTCATTCTCATTTTTACAAAAATGCTAAACAAACGTCTCCCTTGTTTACATCTTTCTATGTTGCACGCAAACTTCTATATTACAATAGTTAGAAGTTTCACAGACCTTAAATTTGGTTCAGTGTTTATATGCCGATCTGCTTTTGGTTTAATGTGTAAGAGCATATACAGAATGCCGATCTTGCACTCTTGTGTGAAGTATGGGAGCTGTTTTGATGCAATCCAGGATCCAAGAAGGCTAGAGTTCCACAACAATTTTTATTTATTTCTTTTTAAAATTTAGTCATTATATTTAATTAGGGTCAATTTTATATGGGCAATTATATTACCACTACAAATATTGTTAATTACACCACAATTTTTCTATTTACTTAAATCACCTTAAATAAAATTACATTAGTGGGTTTTCAATATATTTATCACGTAAAATAATCTATTCTTCCACTACAATCATAAAACTTTTAAAAATTTATCTTCTTCCCCAATTCCCCCTCAACCCAACCCTCAAAACTTCATCTTTCAATTAAATTTGGCCATTAAAGAAATTATATCTCTCTCACCGAAATTAAATTGATTATTGATTCTATGGAAGAATAATGATTAAAAAATTATGTTTCATTGATGAAATTGATTGAATTAATTCGTCCAGATGGTAGGCGTAGAGATACTGATGAAAGGCCTGAGCTATGCGAGGGACAATTGAGTTTGAAGCTTCCGAGGAATATACGGTCCGAGATCCGATGCCTGCTATACATTTCTTCCTTATTGATGTATCCACGAATGCGGCCATACAAACGGGTGCAACTGCAACAGCTTGCAGAGCAATTAACCAAGTTAACAACCTCTTCCAATTGTATCAAAGATATGAAATGGAGGAAATTTATTGATTTATGGTAGGGAAAATATAATACCAGATTCATATCATTCCTAGATCCAAAGTAAGTGCCTGTGTTTATACATGTTTGTATATATACATGTATAGATATTTAGGGTATGGATTTTCATGGGTACACCACAATATTATTTTTGTTAATTCATTTTTTGTTGGATTACGAGTAAAATTGTAAAGTTGTTGTGGTGCAATTTTTCAAAATAGATTTTAATTGTGGTGTAGGAAATAAATTTTGCGTGCTAATATAATTACCCATTTTATATTTACTAGGTTTATAAGTGAGCTGCAACATTGGTATTTTGGGAGTTCGTTCAATATTTTTGCTTCACGATCCATCAGTTTGATATCAGAATATGGTCCAGATTTTTGTCCAGATGTCCCCAAGGAGACAATGTAACATTTGTAATGCTACGAATGACATGATAAGAGAGGTGAGATTGCATAATTGCATTGACAAATGGACTATAGCTTTGGATACTTATAGCGAAGAATGGAGATAGAGGCATGCGAATGGGATGACAATTCATTCACGCCCTCCTGTCCACGACAATGAACTAGCGATTACTATCGTCAGCAGTGGATCGGACAATATGTCACAATTGTGTTTTATACTCGACCTTTTCTGAATTTAAAGTGATATTGAGGTAAGTAATATTTAGGTAGCAGGAAAATATTTGGATTGTGATGATGAAAGTTATGATGGTCCACCTATTTTTTGGAGTAAATGACTCACTTTTGACATAATTTTTGGTGGGACCCATTGGTCCAAAGTGAAAGATCAAAATTGATTTGTATTCTTCTTCGTAAGAGTATCGAAATCATATATTTACTTGTCAAAAATGAAGTTTGGATGAATGAGAAATTGGAACTCAAAGTTCACCATTGAAAGATGGCTTATGCAGGAAAAATTGAGTTTGTCCCTCATAAAAAAAAAATATGAAAGCAAGAACCACTTTAAATATGGTTGTACATTGGAAGGGTGTAATCATGTATAGCATAGAGGCTCTCTCCACGTGCGGCCATATGGGTGCAAATCACGGACCGAAATAGCATTCGAATCTTAAATTTGTGTACGAACGAGACCTGCGTACACGAATGTCAAACTGAATGGAGCAAAAATTGGCTTATTTGGAGAGTCCACGTTTTGCAATTTTTTTCTTGCTTTCTCCACTGACTTTTGAATTTCTGAAACTTCAGAAACTGATGTAACTTCAATGATTAATGGATAGATTAAGTCTATAATTAAACTCGTTTTTCTAGCAATCTTAAAAAGTTGAAAAATCATCCTCTTCCTCTCTGCATCTGCACTGTTTAGAAAAAAGTCCTCTTTCAGTAAGGTCGTTGTCTTCCTGCATACACATATCTATCCAGTAAGGTCATGGTAATATTGTTCAGAAGCTAAGTCAGTTCGTCGGAGTAGTATCTATGGTGCTCAAATTCTACGAATTTTATCATTGCATCCTGAGAAATAGATGCTCGGATTAGACCTCAAGCACTTACGGTGAAAGGACAAATCTATTTTAAGGAAACTGTGTTCGCACAGACCTCGAGTTGAAAATTCATCTACTATTTATTTATTTTGCAATTACACATTTGCAATTTATTCTTGCAAATTTATTTATTTAGCGACTTACATGTTTGTTATTTACTTGATTAATATATTTTGCAGTTTACTTGTGTGTTATATTTATGTTAGAAATAAAATAAAATAAAATCTAAATTTTCTTGCTAATAGTTGGTAAATGAAATTTGGTATATGCTAGTTGCATGTACGTATTCAATCTCTCATTGTATGTATATGAAGTGAGTAAAACCAATATCTGCCATATACAGTAAGTCGCAAATACTGTAGACAGTATATACGGTAAGCTGCATACACCATAAGCTACCTGCAAAATACGGTAAGCTATATATACAGTATATTACATATACGGTATGCTTAAATTCGGTATTTAAATTACATATACGGTATGCGTTAATCCGGTTTCATCCACTAATTTCCAACATTTTTAACCATGAAGTCGATAAGAGACTGAATACATGGATTTGAATGGTGACAGTTATGCAAGCGCTCCAGTTTTCCAATGAAGTCGATAAGAGATTGAGTATAATATCGAAATCTTAAGGAGTCTAGGGAGCTCGAGATGAAGCTTAGGAAGATGTTAAAAATGATTGCTCGTTGAAGGTAAGGTTCATGAACTTCCAGTTATTCTTGCTTTCGAGGAAAAAAGATACTTATCAACACATCCTATTAACTGAATTAGAATTGTCAATCTAGCAGATTCCTTTTGAACAAATGCCTTTTAATGCTGGACAAACAATTTGAACATATTATGTGAGAATCGCGATGAGCTGCTAGAAGATCCAATTATGGAATTATATGTTTAAGTTAGCCCCATTAATTTCATATAATGGTAATTGAAATAAAAACTACTAGATGCCTTTTATTTCTTTGTATCTTTATTTATTTCGCAGGCATTGCAGAGTTTGGAAGGTAACACCCCAAATTCTTCGTAAATGGGTGTTACCAAAGACTTACTTTCCTCTATGTTAAATGCGGAATTATGAAAATTTATTTCTTTATAATAAAATAACTTAAATATCCATAATTTTAAAACAAAACATGAAAATTGTATTAAAAAAAATAAGAATAACCCAACTAATTAAACAACATGTCCTTGAACAAACTAAATTAATAAAATGAATGACAGATAAACTTAATGTTTATTTTTCTTCAATCCACTGATAGCCTCATCAGTCATCACCATCCTCTTACAAATTCAATTAGCCTGAATTAACTTGTAAAATTATTAGAAGAGTGAGTATTTAAAAATATCCAATAAGATACGTGTAATTTTCATAGACAATTATATAATAATCAATCTAAACATTTCATACCACTTTTCTTTTATAGAGTATATTGGCGATTAAGCGACACACCCTTATTAGATCATTTTAAAATTTTGAAGGATTATATATTTTTTTATAATGAATTTGAAGATTCACCGGCAATTTATACATAAATGACTGAATACATAAATGCATACAAAAACAAACCATTTGCACATAAGTTTCTTACCTCGATGGACCAAACAAATTTTTAAAAGAAAATTATTATTGCATTTTTCAAATCTTTTTCTCAAACCAATGCATTACTGAGTAAGAATAATGATTGGTATACATTATGGACACCATTATGGTGTTCATAATGTATCCATAGTACAACCCACTGAGTAAATGCGTGTGCGTGTACACTTGACAATAATATTTAATGTACTCTCTCTCTCTCTCTCTCTGTGCAGTCGTGTGTGTATATATGTGCGCGCGCAAAAGCCCTACCTTCACGTCTATATATATATATGACAAACAACTTCATATAGATTAGGTCATACATACATACATACATGTATCTATATAAAGTTTTTGTCATATGGGGAAACTGCATATTGCAAGGAATTGGATGAAATTGATTTCAAAAGTAGAATTTGGATAAGGACTATGCTGCAGGTATAAAACTGTAGCTCCACATAAAGGTAGCATATTACTCATAGTAGGGGGTTGGGAGATTTTTTTGGCATTTTTTATTCATGGCTAGGGTCCACACGTGTGACTATCTAGTACAATTCTGTAGACAAATTTTCTGTACATGTGGCTTTTCCCTTTGATCGGAATAGGTTTCAATTAATAGAATTAGGATTGTATTCATTAATGGTTTCACGTGTAAATTGACTGCAAAGGGACTAAGATAGGATTATTAATTTACGTTTATCACAATGAAAAGAATGGGATTAGAATTAGCCCTACACGTGGTTATCACAATACAAAAACCTTACCAACTTAATTAATTACAAAAAACACGCTTTCTAGGAACTACAATATCTTGGGCTCAAACTTATCAAAATTATTTTTGAAAACAATACATAATTCTTACATATAATAATTATATTTCAAAACTAACGAACATGTTAAATTATTTCAAAATTCAGGTGTTAATTTTAATTAATAATATATATATGAGGCGTTTGAGCTACATTAATGTAAGAACAAGAATGAAAAAATATAACATTACGAGCCCCACACAAAATATAAAAAATCAAATATGGTGGCTTGATATAATGGATAATAATCATGTTTTTCATTTTAATGGGCAAATAATGTGAAACAAATAGGGGCATAATATATAATTATTTGAAATTAATTATCCCCACCCCACCCACGTTCACACGCCGAGCTCCTACCCCACACACCTCACTTGTAAAAAAATTCAAAAATTGAAAATCTTTTTTTTGGAAATCTCACCCTAACGAACCTTTACTGCCCAAAAAAATTTCGAAAATAAAAAATTAGAAATAACACCCCACCCCACGTCAACTCCCATTTTTTTTTTTCCAGAAATTAGAAACTGAAAATTACATCCCACCTCATGGAACCACCCTACCCTACCACACTTATCCAGTAAAATTTCAAGCTACTGTATATAGCTAAGTCACTAATATGTGTTATTTGTGACTAATTGTGATCAAATTTGGATTCAATGTGATTAATTATGATCAAATTTGTATTTAGTGTGACTATTTGTGACCAAATCAATCTTAACTATGACTGTATGTGATCAAATCGCAATTAATCATAATTAACACAGAATTAATCATAACTTTCATAATAAACACATATTTGGTCACAAAGAATCACTATAAACAAATCTTCGCACGCCGCATACCAACAACACAATCCACCAACATCATCACGACCTCCAACTTTACTATCTTCACTGATTTGTGTCATCTATGACTAATTATTTACAACTTTTTATGCAGTGTGATTGTCTGTGATTATATCAATCTAATTTATAACTGTATGTAACCCAGTCACATATAGTCACAAACAATTACAATAAAAATAGACTTGATCACACTCGATTTTTGTCACCACTACCACTTTGACACCACCACGACTCCCAACAACGTCAAGAACCAAATGCACACAACTTCACTACGACCACATGGACCACCAACAACAGAACCAACACCACCACCAATGAACCAGAGATCAAAAAACCACCCACAGATCAGAAAAGCATTTCCACCAACAAAAATGTAGAAAAGTTTGTTTCTAGTCTTAATGATAGAACCGTGTGGCTTTCTTGGATCAAATGTTCAAAATTAAGTTTGAATAAGAAGATTTTGTGGAATTATACGCTTTTAGCATTAACCTGGTGAATTTGACAGAGAAGAATGTTGGAATTCTCAATGAGACAATGACCACCGCTATTACGACAATAATCTCATTATCGATTTTACCAGAATAATCTCACCACCACTACCTCCACCGTCCCTCGCACCACAATTCGCAGAACCATCCCCAAAAATCTATAGATCGAAAATGAAATATCACACCTAAAAATCAGGTACGACCATGCCACTGCAGTAGAACAATCGCACCACCGCCATGGACTTACCGTTGTTGCAACCACCACCACCTAGTTTGCCTGGATTTTGCAAGCACCATTGCAGTAGTGATGGTAGCAAAATAAGGGGGCCACTTCCCACAACAGTAGCGATGCCTTGCTGTACCACTGCTCCGCCACGCATAGGGATGCTTGAAGAGATGGTACAGAGTGACGGGTGAGATGGTGGTAAAGAGAGAAAAGATATAGAGAATGAAGATATTGGAAAATTTTAGGCTTTGAATCGGGTTCGGGATGAATTGGGGCGGGGGACGAATATGTAAATTTAGCTTAATAAATTTTTATTAATTACAATTAATAATCCTCCTGAAATTTGAATTTTAAATTTAACCCCTTTATTTATGAAAACTAATCTTTAATTGTGGGGTCCTAGGTAATTTTTTCATTATTTTTTTTCTCAAGTCCATTGCGCTTCATTTAATATGAGATACCCAACGAGCTCAATATTTTTATACTAAGGAGGGTGTATTCAATTGGGACTTTCGAAAACTTTGATGGACTTTTTTTAAGTGATGACTTTTGTGGATTTCGTGGATCTTTTATAAATTTGTATGGAATTAGTGAAAGTCTTTCATAGAAGTTTTTCGTAGACTTCTATATATTTTCATTTTAAAACTTTTATAGACTTTTGTGGAATTCAAAAGACTTTCGAAAACTTTCATTTGAAATAGAATTCACGTAGATCTGGTATGAAATTCTCACATATAGGGTGTTAGTTCCCACAATTCCCCTTATTCTTCCCACATAATAAAAAATTTTGAAAATAAATAAATTTAAGACCTTAATTAAATAAATAATAATCAAAATTATATATGATTCAATATTATTAGTATAGTAACTTTTAAAAATAAATAAATTTTAATATATTTAAATTTAATTATAAATTTTCATATAAACTTTTATAATTTAATTAAAAAATGGATATTTTTCACACAAAAAAAATGAATGAAAAAAAGAAAAAAAAGTTTCAAGAATCTAATTTAATTTTTCATAGAAAATAGAGATAAATAATAAGAAAGAAAGAAAGATAAATGAAATATAATCAATTAAAAAAATAAATTTTAATCATACATGTCCATAGAATGTTAAAGGAAAGAAAATTTGATTTTTTATTTTTATTTTGATGAAAGTCTCCCAAAATCTCGTGATTAATGAGAGACAAATTTTAAATTTTTATATGAGTACTTTCTTTTTAAAAGTTAGTACTCTAGAGACTTTTATAAAAATCTCTAGAAGTCATTAGAATTTGAATACCCTAAGACTTATAGAGACTTCAAAAAAAAATTAATTTAATACAACGTAACTTTTAGAGACTTTTTAAAAGTCTTTAAAAATCTCAATTGAATATACCGTAACTTTTAGAAAGCCTCAAAAAGTGTCAATTGAATACCCCTGAACTTTTTAAATCTCAAAAAGTTTTTAAAAGTCTCAATTGAATATACCCCCTAGATCTCGCTCTATCAAAATATAATTACTTGACTCAAATAAAATTAAAATTAATACTATGTCACTTCATATGAAAAAAAAGCATTTTGATTTTTCTCCTCCTTCTCCATCGCAACTTTATTTTATTCATTATTTTTCCAATTCCTATTCTTGCTTTTTAGTCCAATTTATTGTAGAATCGAAGTTGAAAGAACTTCATAAAAGTTATTACACATCTTGGTGTTCGGTATTGTTATCGTTACTACATAAATACCAAGAAAAAATTCATTCAATTCCATTGTATTTTGGAGGCTAATTTGAATCCCATGTGCACTCAATTGGTAAGAGACAAATATAATTTTCAGGAGAGCATCATCATGTGTCTTAGATTTTCTTGAGAGTTATTGTTTCGAGCCGAAGGGGAATCTTCACAGACATAATGCCCTTATACAAAATATTTATTCAAATATATACATATATCTTACTCTCTCAAACTGTTTGTAAGAAGAAAGTATTCTTGCTTATAAGTTTAGAAGATTAGGTCTTTCAACTTCAATGCAAAATTCAAAACTTATTACAATTTATCCCTTTAAAATCGATATTCAATACGGTCATTTTTCTTAGCTGAATGACTCCACAAAACTAATCTCTAATTGGAAGTTGCCACCCCAGATCATCGTTCTGTATGTGTTGATAAACAACGTCTATTTTGATGCCATTGTTACAAAAAGACTCGGTATAAGTAGCTCTTATATTTACGTCTAAAGAAGTGTGTCCAATGTGCTTAAAAAAAACACCCATATTGTCCATCTACATAATAAATGGTAAATGTTTTTACGTGCAAGTTTGGACACATATATACTAAACAACATAGTTACTAATTTTATGCCCCGTTTGATTCCTATTTTTCTCAAAATGCATTTTCTCTCTGTTCTTTTCAATCAAACATTCTTCATAAAAATAATATTATACGTAAATAAAAAACTTTTCATCCACACATTTTTCATCAATCTACTATTCTAAAATTCATTTTTTTCTTAAAAATGGGTATCAAACACTCTCTTAATTTGGTTTTTTTGTAACCGGCCAGTAATTCAATCCTTTTCCTAATAATTATTTTTAAAGGCTGAACTTTTCAATTCTAAAAAGCAGAAATGGCTAATGGCAATACAAGTTGAATGCTGCACTGTTGAACCACACTACTTTAAATTAATAGAAATCCTAAAACTCATTTTCCATGCCACTTAATTATGGTATAAAACCAACGTTCAGTTGAAACATCTTGTCAATTTTGACAGAGTAGAATAAACTCATTTGGTCTTTTAAGGAAGATCTAGTTGAAATATGACTAACCAAAGAGCTTTTTGAAACTTTCTCCAATTCATCATTTAGGTCATGTGGCAATATCATCTGAGGAATTCATACAAAACTAACAATTTTTTTTTTCTTTTTTACAATGTTTAGAATTATGTAATAATTAACGGAGCTTTCTTGGATAACTTATTGCATTTTTTAGGAGATTTGTTCGATATAATTGTTTACTTTACTTTATCATTCATCCATCCGACCATTGATCAAAAGGGCTCGAGCAGTATACTTGACCTGGTTTCTAAATATCGGTGTTCTAAATAATTGTGGATTGTTTAAATATTGTAATATATTTATTTTATTGTGATCTTCCATACTCGTAATTGTAATATTAATAAAATAAGAGTTTTTAGTCTAGTGAACATACAACAATTTTTAGATTTTTTTCTTTGATTGAAAATTCAGAGGTATAATTATGTAATTCTCTTGGTTGGGTCTTATGGTGTGACTGATTCTAATTAATAGTCACCCTTTATGTCAAATCAGGTTGGTCTTCGCAGTGAAATATTTTTTTGCTAAATTTTTTATCCATTCAAATACTGTTCACAATGACGAGATTAATGCATAATTCAATGGTAAGAGCAAAGCCTTATTAGGTCAAGTACCTGGGGTACTTTTAAATTTGATCCAGTCAAAGGTTCAAAATTTCACTTTGACTTTGAAAATCAAGAATATTATCACATTGGCATCTTGAATGGTAAAAGACAAAGATGTCCTTAAATATATTATACAATTACAAAACAATATATTATTGAAAGGATTTTACTACCCTTTTAGTTAATAATTGAAAACTAAACACTTCCCTACTTATAAAATTTCAAAAGGAGCTTTCAAGACAGAAAAAACTTTCATCTTTCATCTGCTTGAAGCTCAACATCTCAAAAAAGTTCAATCGCTAAAGCTGAATTTTTTTTTCATATCAATTACTTCAAATCGGTAAGTATATTTATGCATGTTTAATTTCATTTTTAGTAAATTAGTATACGTTTGAATAGAGAAATTTTATTTCGGCATAGTAATAATTAGTCTAAATTTTTTTAACAGACGTACCTAACAAAAAAAAAATTTTGAACAGATCTTTAATTATTTTCTTTAGAACCGTAGAAAAAGATTTATACGCAAAACAGCCAAACAGTTCGGCGACTGTTGGCTAATAAATAACCGACTGTTGGCCATTTTTTCTTATAATTATGAAGTTTATTAAATCTATTTCCTTATGCAGATATGATAATCCCCGTCTGTTATTTCGGTAATTTCGAATTGAATGAAAATAATGGGTGAGAATGGAGATGGACGAGTGACATATGTGGTTGTATTGTAATTCCCATAACAGAGAGTACATCATATTTAGAAATGTACCACGATTTGTAAAATAAGTTGAATATCGATCAATTTCAATACGATATGCAATTAAGCTATCTATTCAGCGGTTATAGGGATTCATCCATTCTGATGCCACCAGTATTCGTTACTAATGATGTTGAATTGAATAAAATGTATCGGACTCCGACTATTCTTGGTGTGATTTTAATTAAAAAGGATGTTATCGAAGGTGAACGCGAAGATTCAGATAGGACGGATAACAATGATCGAGGTTTTTGGGAGACAGTGAAGATAGTTCCTGCGGATGATGTGGTTATTCTTGATACAGTTGCTTCTGATCGTGATATCGCTGTTACGCGCAGAATTCCATCGACTGTTGAAGATAATGAGAATATAAATGAGTCTACAAATGAGAATTTGATTACTTTATCTCGACAGAGACATGAGCCGGGTGGGAGCTCACAGGTTGGAACAAGTGGACTGTCCTCCAATTCTTCCCGTGTGGCTTTCGATGACGACGACTTGTATGTCGAGCAAATGTTTGAAACCAAGAAAGATTTGTAGGAAGTTGTGCACTGGCTAGTATTAACATATAACTTTGAGTTCAAGGTAAAGACATCAAACAAATCATTGCTGACAGTTGTCTATGTCGAAGACAGTTGTAATTGACGCTTGAGAGCAACTAAGATGGACACGAATGAGTGCTTCGTAATTCGCAAGTATTCACGGGAATATACTTGCGAAGTGGGAATTCTTCGAAACGATCACAGGCAAGCTCGAACATGATTTATTGGTCGACAGATAATGCACAAGTATTAAGACCCACGGACGATCTACAGACCTTCGGACATCATTAACGACGTCCGTCGAGAGTATGGAGTGGTCATGAGCTACCAGAAAGCCTGGAAAGCCAAATAATGTGTGTTGGAGGATTTAATGGGATCGACTGAGGAAAGCTATGCTAAATTGGCCAGGTATTGCCATAACATGGGGACAACTAATCTTGGCATGATGTTTTTTATTGAGACGGGGGGCGATAATTGTTTTAAGTATTTCTTCATGATTTTTGGACAATGTATTCGGGGTTTTCAAAATGCAATGCGACCCATAATTCTAGTTGATGGTACAACTCTAAAAGCTAAATATCAAGGCAAATTAATTATTGCTACATGTCAAGACCCCAACATTCAAATTTATCTTATTGCATTCGACATAGTTGACAGCGAGAATGATCTGTCCATGCGTTCGTTCTTTTCAAAACTGAGGGAAGTGATCGGGGAAGTCGAAAATCTTGCCTTTGTAACTGATCGGGGACAGTTTATAATAAACGATATCACTGAAATTTTTCCAGAGGCACATCACGGATATTGTGAGTATCATATATAAAGTAATTTGTAAATCAGGTGTCGGGGCAAAGGCATCGTTTTATTGTTCAGGAGAGCAGCTGAAGTTTACAATGTTGAAGAGTGTAATAAGTTCATGTTCGATATATGAAGTATATCATTACCGGCGTTGGAGTATCTGACTAACATGGGGATCAAACATTGGGTGCTGTCATACTTTCCAGGACGTCGATACAACATGATGACGTCGAATAACGCGAAGTCTTTCAATGCATTATTTAAGAAGGATCGAGAGTTACCAATTCTCACAATGATTGAGAACATTCGTAACAAGCTGCAACAGTGGTTTCATGACCGACGTGCGACATCACAGAGTTGCACTAGCGTGCTGGCCCCAGCTCAAGAGGAGAAACCCTTTAAGACGATAGAGGTTGCGAGAAAATTGAATGTGAAAGCACTAGATGAGTTCCACTTCTCCGTGCAATATGAACGTAATACGGCATATATGGTGGATTTGACTGATAACACATGCACTTGTATGAGATTTTAGTTGGAGAGTTTTCCATGTAAGCATGTAGTTGCGGTGGCCATGTATCGAGGCTTTGCGACGAGAATGTTATATTTTTTGTATTATACGACTAAGTTTTGGAGAACAGCATATGCGAAGATTATATTTTCTCTGTCGAATGAAGCCGGGTGGGAAGTTCCCGAGCACATTCTCCCGTTTCATGATTTGTTGCCGCCAGCAGTTGAACCGCGTGGTCCTGGACATCCAAGTACATCTAAAATACCATCTACCAAAGAATTTTCTCGACCGCGTAGGTGTGGCAGGTGTAGAGCCATAGGGCATACTCGACAATTTTGTACCAATCAAATTCCCCTAAATGACAATTAGATAAGTACGTTAAATGAATAATATTTATGTTTACTTTACACTGTTCAATATTTGTTTTTCATAAATGTTCAATGTTCAATATTTATTCTTGATAAATGGTATTTACAATGATTAATATGAAAAAAATTAGTTTCATTCTCAGCATATGTGTAAAATAACAAAAAATTAACTTACAGAAAAATAATTACATTTTCAATGTGAATGTTATATACATTGAACACAAATTTACAATTATTTCATAATCACAAAAAATAATTAAATTTACAATTCGAATGTTACATATATTTAATACAAATTTACGGGTCACCATTAAATTGGAACAAATCACATGCTAGCTTCTTTCTCCAGTTCTGTATCCACGATTTGTTAATTTCATCAATCTTATGTCCTATACTTAAGAATTCAGCATACTTAATGACAAATATGCCGCAGTCGCCGCTACAATTGAACAAGAATGAATCAGTTGAGTACAATGTAGCTAAAAAACTAAATTTGAAAGATGAAAACAACAAAGTTCAAACACTTACCTTATGGACTGTCGCGATATCATCGTGTTTCGAACAATCCGCAATCTATCATGTACAGTCATCCCCGCCTGTCTAGCCATCATAGGAACAATTACAACTATGGACTCCAAGTTTTGCTCCAGCTGGCCTTGTGTTAAACATGAATGATCTGGGTCATACACATATATAATCGTGTCAGCAAAAACGATTTTCAGTGCAACAGAGTGCCTATTGATGCATGCTGGAATGTACATACGTGTAGAACCCTCCCATGATTTTCCCCCGACACTCGGCGACATTCCTATGACCCACTCGAGTATATATTCTAGCACCGTGTACTCATTACACATAAGTTGGAGCGATTGATACTCTATGGTAACGACATGCAGGAACTCGGTGTTTAATATGACTCGACCATGGACGTCAAATGATTTTGGATGTCTTTGAACTCGATCTCGTAGCAAGTCCATGGCCAGGTCGATGTGCTGCATCGGAAAACACCAAAAAATTATGAGTTATTCCTTTAATAAATACAAAGTGACGTCCGATTAAAAAACACGAAATGAATAATTCACTTACATCGTCGGCGAGCCTAGCTCCCGAAGTGGTGATATCGTGGAACCACTTGTAAGCGTTCGAGATCGTCCGGTTACCTATCATGCGGCTAGCTCTGAAAAAACAGGAAAATGTTAAAATAAGCATAGACGAGTAGCGTACAGTGCCTTATTAAAATCAAACAATACTTACCCGGGGATAATTCTCTTCCACTCTATCTTGAACGCTTTCACTTGGCATTGTCCACCTCCCTGAATAAGTTCGAGTGCGTCCCATCGATGAACGTCCTTCTCTTGGCCTCAGCCGTGAAGGGAGAAACAACATAATGTGATGGCACTGTCAACCTCTTGCCGACCACCTGCTCCGTCTCATCAACAGCATGTCTCTTACTCTCAATAACGACGAGCGTCCTCTCGACCTCCGGGGCCACCTCCTCCGTCCCTCCCATCGGGACCTCCCCCTCCGTCGCCACCTCTTCCATCCCTCCCATCGGGGCCACCCCCTCCGTCGTCCCCTCTCCCATCCCCATCGGGACCACCCTTTCCCCCTCCATAGATAATCATAATGACTCTAATGTCTCATCATACCAAAAATATGGGTGACCCCTCTCCATCACCATCTCTACCACCCTCTCGATCATCTCCACCATCCCCCCATCACCTAGCGGCTAAATCTCCTCTAAGTGTCACTACCGTATCCTGAAGGTCGACATTACAAGACCGTAGCATTCCAACATCATGAGATAGATCGTCAACCCTCCCTGTCAACTCTCGTCCCATATCGTCGACCCTCCCTATCAGATAGTCAACCTTGCCTGTCAAATCGTCGACCCTCCTTGTCAACTCTCGTCCCAGATCATCGACCTTCTCTGTTAACTTTCGTCGTAGCGCACCGACCTCCTCCGCTATAAATCCAGTCAAATGAGCATACAAATAATCACTGTGTGTCGGAGATACATGGGGGACGTGTCTGGACGAGGGAAAAGGAGATACCTTCGGCGGTGGCAATGCCAGTGGCGGCGGTGATGCCCTCGGCGGAGGCGATTCCAATGGCGGTGATGATGCTCTCGACGGAGGTGATGCCAATGGTGGCGGCGATACCCTCGACGGAGGTGATCGTCGATCAGCTGGACCGCCCTCCTACATAAATAACATTAAAAATTATTCAATAAATTTATACGTCGACGATATTTAATAAATTATATTTAATTCACATACCCAATCTCGGTCCAGGCTCAGATCAGACATCTCCTCGTCTTCGGTGTGCAGAACGCCTATATCCCACACAAGATCCCGAGCCCCCTCCTCCATCGACGGCGTCAACTCAGGTATGACTTCAAGTTGACATATTGACATTTTTACTAGTTAACGATCATGTAAACAGATTTAAATTACGTATAATATAAATCACAAATGCATAATACTACCCTGAGGATCATTGAGGAGGTCCGATAACTGTTTCCCAGTGGGACATCCCTCCGTTCCCGACGATCTCCAATGATGCATCCGAGGGCATTGTGTCTCCCCTCACCTCGCGAAGCGGGCCCCCAGTGCAAGGACTGTCTCATACACCCAAATCTGCAACACATACACTTATTATGCATAAATGTAATATACTAAAACTTTAATTTTAATTATAATAAACATTTACCTGCACTGCTAAGGGCAATCCATATGTATCATATTTATGCATTGACCCCCGGGCCTCGAGTGTAATCTGGTGAAGACATGTACGGCGTCTTCATATAATTTCCGACCCTATGGATAGTTGTTGAACGCATCAATGTCGTCATCAATTTCCAAATGAAAAATGTCGATAGCAGTCTTCTTGTGATGACACCTCATCACACTCTCGAGGATGTAGACCAGCCCAAGTTTCAATCTATCTAGCATCTGGTCGCACCCTCTGATCGCGACCATCAACTCGGGTAGATGCATCGACCCATGTCCCTGGAAGTACGTTTCGTACAGCCTATTGCTTCTCTCAATGGCTGCATCGTCGTCCATAATCCTCAGTCCAGTGATCAAGCTAAACTTATATATCGAGAAACTGACGACCTTGCCCCCAGGTGGAAGTGGAGAGAATCGTCGTCGACTGGCCTCAGAAGCCGACATAGAAGTGCATCGATGATTTGTCCTGAGTATTACACCTCTCGCATCTAATACAGTGGCCACAAGAAGGACTGTCGCAGCATATCTCCGTGATGATCATCAAGCAGCTCCAACACTACAGTAAAACTCTCAAAGCTACTATTCCAAGTAGCTTTCCCTGCCATCCGTCTCAACTCCCCATCTAAATGATACTCCATCCTGTAAAAATTCAAATATTAGAACATTGAACAATAGATAATAAAGTAACGCATAATCTCAAAAAATCAAGGCAACCGAATTATAACTGCCATACAATACGCAAGATATTCACGCTAATAACAAAATAAATTCAATGCAAATTTAAAAATTAAAATAATTTAGTTATAAAGAAAATTAATCTTGTATATTACATTTGGAAAATATATTTACAAAAAAAAAATTCAAATTAAATACATTTTTAAAAAAAATAAAGAATATAAATATTATTTAAATAAATTAGAACAAAATCAAAGATTATTTCATAAAAGAAAAATAAAAGGAACAAAACAAATTGTTAATTTCGGACAATAGTATATATTCAATTATTAAATTATATAAAAAAGGCAATTATAAAAAAAAATTAACATAATTATTGTTTAATCAAATTAATATTGTAATCATTTAGAAAATATATTTACAAACAAAAAATTTCAAATTAAATACATTTTTAAAAAATTTAAAGAACATTTATATTATCTAAATAAATTTGAAAAAAAAAATCAAAGATTATTTCATAAAAACAAAAATAAAAGGAACAAAATAAATTGTTAATTTTAGATAATATTCAATTATTAAATTATATAATAAAAGACAATTATAAAAATTAAATAAATAAATAACATAATTACTATTTAATCAAATAAAAAAATTAATTAATTATAAAAATTGATAAAAAACAAATAAAAATTAAATATATATATCAGTCGGTGCAAATTGTTAACTGTCTCTACCCGACTGTTAACAGTCGGATAGACTCGACTGTCACACAGTCGTCATCTTCCCTAAGTCGAAATCGCCATTGTCGACGATAGAGAAGTTCAAAAATTACAAAAAATTCACATTTTCACCCCATCATGACCTACAATCTAACTACTCATGCATGAAGATCTAATTAAACCAAATAAACGTAAAAATAATGAATGCAAAAGCTAGAACAAAATAATAAACTGCGAGCGCAACAAAACCAACTGGAATAGCGCCCGGTGGTACGTGCAGGTCGTCGATTGAACGTTGGTGGTTTCGGCCGGTGGTTGATCGGTCAGTTTTTCAGGCAACTGTGGCGTCGATTTTTTTCAAAGGTCGGTCGGTTAGATTTCACTTTCAAACAGTCTGTATAGGGAAGAGGTAAAATCGCCCTTTTAGTGTAAAATTATATTTTAACCTAATTTTTTTATTCATTTAATGGGTCAAATGTCAATGTTAAAATTTGCTACAGTCCAAGAGTCATTTCCATGTATTTCTTCGTTAGTAACCTGTGTTTGAGTCTCATACGAGGAAAATGGTTAAATTAACAAAAGAATATTGTTAGTAATGATCAAAGTAAAGTAACTAATTAATTCTAAATAAAATTTAATTTCCTCCATAAAATTCTATTAATAATTTTGAGAAAATCTGCAACAAAATTAAAAAATTGCTAAAAAAATCAGATGCTAAGCGAAAAAAAAATGTATATTAAGTAATAACCGGTGAAATGTATTCACCAAGTGCATATTTGGTATACAATGTTGAATAAAATTAGATATTACATAAATAAATTTTTACTCTTTTCCGGGCTAATGACTAGAGTGAAGTCATAACAAGGTAATCATACTGGAACGTGCAAATCCCAATTCATTGGGGCTTTCGATACAATCAAATAGAAAGCTCCAAGGGCGACCCTTTTTTTTTTGTCATTCGAGAAAAAAAATTCATTCTCTTCATAAAAAAATAACAGCAATAGTGAAATTTATAGTAAAAGGAAAATCCTCCAAGAGTGTACCAGAATCAAATATTTCGTGTGCTTTTGGGAAAAAGAAACAGTTGAAATAGAGAACCTCACAGCCATCCAAAAATACAGCTACAAGAGAATGCTTCTTAAATAGAATAATAAGGTAATATGATATTTCTATTGGCCTCACCCTAAGATGAGAGGGAAGGTCGATTTGCCTCTAGCTCTATAATCAACCCTCCCTAATCCCTAAAAGCCCTCTTGAGGGCCTAGCCCTCTTTCTCAACTCCAGTTCCAGCGAGAGTAAGATCGGCATTGGAATTGACCAAAAAATCAGGCTAAAGCCTTTGATCTTAAGATGATAGCACCCAATTTTTCCGATTCGACAGTCCTATGATTTTTTTTAATTGTTCGTTGTCATCGAATACGGTTTTTCAACAAATAAATGGTTAATTTAACTACCGGTCCATTCAATGTGATTTCTAAGCATAAATGAAGAAAGACTCATTGAAAATGGCTGGTTGGATTGGTCCAACCAAGAAAGACATGGGATCTTTTGTCAGGCGAGGGGAGTGAATTTAACCACGTAGATACCCTCACTGCTTCCTCAAAGTGGTTTAAAAGCCAGGCTAGCAGCTTTCTCAGCCTTTCTTAAAGACCTTTTGAAAATGATTATCCAAGTCTCGTGGAGCTAAATAGCAGTGACTAGGACCCATCAAGTAGAACCCCTTTCCTAGTGACTATAAGCTAAATGCATTTAGTGAACGCCTTGAGGATACTGAGTTCAATATTTTTGATGTGTAACTCTGTTATCTCTATCTAAACGAATAAGTCTTCCGGTGGTCTCCCTCCCACCCAAAACCCCTTTAATGTCCAATATATTATTTGATCTGTTTATGAAACAAGCCATAAATAAATGAATAAATTGATGCAAACTAGTAAATGCAATAAGTTTGACCAAACTTTTCTTATTATCATAAAAATTAATTTTCAAACTTGAATTCTTTAATTCTTAAAAAGAAAAGTTGGGCCGGTTACAAGTTTGAAAAATCTGGGTGTAAAAATTACAGATTATGTACAAAGTAAAGACAAGTGTGTGGGCCCCATGTTGTATAAAAATGCCAAAAATGTGTATGGGACTCAGAACTGTGAGTTTTCTGTATGTATTCTGACAAAAATCCTTCTGTACATGTAGAAGGGTTGTACAAGTTTAATGATGCATTATTGACTTAATTCAAATAAATACATCTACCTAATAGTCTTCCTATATCATGTCTGCTAATGGATTAAATAAAACCAACAAACAGTTGAAACCTTGCCTTTTTTGACAGAGAAGAAGGAAATCATTTGGAATTTTTCGAAAATTTATTTGAAATATCACTAATCAAAGAATCTTTGAAACTTTCTATAGTTGCAATTTCATCATTTAGTTCGGGTGACATAGCATGTTAGAATCCAAATAAGACGGGATTGAAAATCAATAATAACTAATTTCATTTCTAGAAATTATAAACATGTCTTTTGATCCCATTTTATCTTTTGAGACAATAACATCTTTTACTCTCACTCTACAATCCTGTTTGGTCACAATTTTTTAAAATTTAATTTTTAACTATGCATTTTATAGAATTTACAATTTTTGTCAACTTTTGCTATATCAATTGCTCAAGAACTATTTCTTTCTTAGTTTTTTCCTCTTCCAAATGGTCTGAATAATACTAACACAGTACCCCAAAAAAAAAAAAAAAAAAAAAAAAATTTTCGGTCNNNGTACCCCAAAAAAAAAAAAAAAAAAAAGTGAACTTCTGGTCTTGTCACCGTTAATGCAAATCTGCACACGTATAAATATAAAAGCAAATTTGTGTCTTTTAAACTTTTATTATTATAATATAAATGACCTAGATATGTTTGAGCTCATTTTTTTGTTAAAATGAGTTTTAAAATAGGGAATTTTTTTGAGAATGTGTGATTAAAATTATATATTTTTTTAAAATTTACGTACAAAATATTTTATTGAGAAAATGTGTGATTGAAATTGAATTTTGAGAAAAATGAGTTTTCAGATAATGTGAGTCAAACATGGATTTAGTTTAACACTTTAAAAATAACTACTAATACTTAGAGCTTGTTTGAGAGTGATTTTGAGAATTGATTTTTTGACCGTTAGGAGAAAAGTGGGGTTCACTTATGAGAGAAAAAGTCAAATATGACAGCTGAAATAGTGAAATAAAGGTCAAAAAATTAATTTTTTTTGAAAAAAATCACTCCCAAACAGACTCTTAAATTCATTTTTCCAACTATTTTTACAAAACTATTTTTTTTCTCAGATTCATTTTTAATCACATATTCTTACAATAAAATATTTCGTACGTAATTTTTTTTTTTAAACTATACATTCTTAAAAAACCACTATTTTAAAAATCATTTTTCCAAAAAACTCTTTTTATAGGTTGTCAAATTGGGCTTAAAATCTTTTGCTCGTTTTAGCCCTTTTTGGATTGAAAAGTCAAACTCACTCTCTATTTTAAAATATTAATTTAAAAAGCCCCTTGGAACATAATCTTGAGGATCAATTCTTTAAAATACTTATTTTATGTTTAAAGAGCCTCTTAAAAATGTCCCTGTACTTAAAATCTTTTGCTCATTTTAGAATATTTTCAAGAGATTCTCTATTTTTAAAACCTTTTTTGATTTCAATTTTTTTCAAAATAGATTTCTCTCTCTTTTCTTTTCAATCATACATTTTTCAATAAAAATAATATTACACGCAAATATAAAATCTTTTCTTATTTTTTAACCACACTTTTTCCATCAATCTACTATTCGAAAATGCATTTTTCCAATTTAATGGGGCTCAAATAAGTCCTAAAGTGTATATTCTATAATTTGGTGAGTATATATAAATTTAGAGAGTTAAAGTTTTGGAGTAATCTAACAAGTTCTTTATATTTATCGCTTATATTTTATTTTAACTAGTTTTTCTCTAGATTATTTTATTATTTTTCTACATTGAAAATTGAAATACTTTGAATGCATTTAATTATAGAGAATGAAATTTGGCCCCACTTTCTAAATTAAAATCTTAATTTAAAAAGTCTATTGAAATATGATTTTAAAAATGGACATTACTAAATGCACATCAGACCTTACATAATGAGTTATTTAATGTCGCTTGTCACTCTATCAATTGTCAGTTTAAAAACACAATCAACTTTTTTCATTCAAACTTTTTCGTCCACATCATTTTTTATAATCTCTTATTTACCATTTTTATATACAAATAACATAATCCTCTAAGAATTGACTCTTTAAAATAGAAAAAATCTCATGTTTAAAATGTCTCTTCAATATGATATTAGCCCTTTTTGAAAAAATTTTACATTAATCTTACCACATTGACATAATCAATGACAGAGAGACACGTATCAATACATAATTGGATAATTTGAAAACAAAAACACAACGCTCAATTACTATCCGTCACACCGTCCTATTACCTTCATCATTGTTGTTGATCCAATCCAAGGAGCATTATTCTTTTTATACCTTGGGAAAAAGGAGAAAGAAATGGAAAAGAATAAAGAAAAATCAAAGGCCGTTTCTTCGGGATTGAAAAATTCTGTAATTGCTGACCCAAAATCAACGCCACCTAAGAACCCCATCCCCAAAGCAAAATCAGTACATTTGACCAGTGTGAAGCCTTTTTTTTTTTTTTTTCCCGACTTGTAAGAAACCTGACACCTTAAAACAAGAAACACAGCTGTAATAAACAAAATCGCACAAACAAACAGGGCTTCTGACACATTACATGGCATAACGCTCCGAACAATAATAAAGAAAGAAAGTCAACAAGGGGAAGATTGTCCTTTTGGCAGCAATTCCTGTCCTGCTACCGTTCTTGATTTTATATTTTGCTTTTTTTGATCTTTTTACACTTCGATTTTGTTTGCATATGCCGAACTAGTTTGTATAGAAATTAAGTGGGCAAGATAGTGAATTCTTGACCTGAAGAGTGGTGGATCGGTAAGTGTGGAAATTCTCGGATACCCAAGTTTCGATTTTTGTTCAAAAAATCTTGGTTCTTTAAGGAATTTAATTTTGATTGTGTTTTTCTTGGTGGGTTTTCGGTCCATGATGATCAAGATTCATTTTCTTTGATTTTACAGGTTTTGGATTTTCAATTTTAGGAAGTTTATAGTAGATGTTGAATTGGAGAGGTGGAACATCTGAATTATATGGATAATTTATGCTGTTTCCAGGTGAGGATTTGTTTTCATTATTTTTCTGCTTTGTGTTATCATTTTGCGTGTCTTAATTCGGTCATAAGAAGGCTGGTGATCCCATGAAATTGGAGATGATATTTGTAATTTGTCTATATTCTGGTTTAATTCAATTGGGGTTTATGAAAATGGAATTCTTCTATTTATTTATTTATTTTTAGATAAATTGTGAAGTATGGTTGAGTTATTTTTCTGCAAATTGGCATATTCTTTTGACAAGAAAGAATTTCATTTGATCATTTCCTCGGGTTCGGCAAAATTGTTGAGGGTTTAGCCCCTGTTTGACAACCATTAACGTGAGGGTTCCCCCCCCCCCCCCCCCCCCCCCCCCCGGGGGGGGGGGGCCCCCTCCCCCCCCGGGGGGGAAAATGAGTTTTGAAATAGTAATTTTTTAGGTTCCTCTTTTTTTTTCCTTTAGCTTGCAGGAGGACGTTCTTCAAGTGGTTCCGGCAAGGGAAGAAGCCATCAGGGGCCTGTAAAGTATGGGTTCAGTTTAGTAAAAGGAAAAGCAAATCATCCTATGGAGGATTTTCATGTTGCTAAGTTTGTACAGCTAAACGGTCGCGAACTAGGATTATTTGCTATTTATGATGGGCATTTGGGAGATACTGTGCCAGCTTACTTACAGAGGCATCTGTTTTCCAATATCTTAAAGGAGGTTTGTTTCTTTGAATGAATTATCATGGGATTGACAACTTTGTATTGTGTGTTTTATATATTGAGACTAGCACGATTTTTAAATAATCAATGTATAAATGGTATAATATCCTATATTTGATCATATGAGCTTTCAAAGTTTCTCTTTGGTTCTTTTTGTTAAAAATGTTATTTAAATAATTATTTACGAATGTTGCTCGAATCTTGGTTCATGGTACAGAATATTTTTTTTTTACCTTTAAACGGATAGGTGACATTTTAATTGGGATATCCCCAAAAGGAGAGAGTGGGAATTTGTTGTAGGGTGGAGAGAGTATTAGAATAGCTGAAAATTTTACGCATAAATTTGACCATAAGAAGTTGATATGAGTGGAACTTCAAGAATAATTATATATCACTACCGGAAAATATTCTGAGGCGCATCTATTAATTTTTAGTAACTATTAGTTTTAGCCTTGTGCATTGGACCCACATTATATGCTGGAGGGTCGTATCCATTTTTAAATGGTCGGACTCATTCTCTATGATTTATTGTCATCTTGCATTGAGTTGATTTGATAATAACCAGATTCAAATCTCTCTGTCCTTTCACCGTCTACCTTGTTTTTTCTTTCTTCTCATGTGTCACTTATCACCACCAAAGCATTGCCGAGAGTACCATCTTCTCAATTCACACTATAAAATGCCATCAGAGGCGCCACTATATCATAATTAACTTTTGCATTACTTAGAAGGATTAAGGTTTTCAAAATTCGAGTTTTAGATCAATACAAATTATCCTAACATGTTTCGGAGAAAAATTGTTCTTATGCTTAGCCAAACAAACTCTTATTGGGGATTAATCATTAAATCTTTTAAACACGTATCTAATACATGCTTGCCCTTTGTATGGATGGTCAACTCTGTTGTGCTAAAACATGAGTTTCATCTTTTGCGTACGTTTCACATAGAGTAATATGTTCTTGTTATTTCGGCGAGCTCTCTCTCTCAAAGTTGTTTGGATTATTATGGTCCTGTAACTCCTATTTGAAATGATTTTTGCTTTTGCTTTTGCTTTCACTTCTTCTAGTTTTTTGTGGAAGCTACCTTAATTTTCATTTGGAAACTAATTTTTAAAAAAGTTTCTTATTTCTGAATTGCTTTTAAAGGAAGTCATATTGACCAGTTTCCTCTAAAAGCTCTTCTAATCGGAAAAAGCACTTTCATAAAATTAGCTAAACGGGTCTAAAAATAACTTTTGAATCTTAAAAGCTCCTTTTGACTTTTCAATAGTTGTGCCAAACAGACCCGATATATATGACATGAACTTAGAAACTACTTTATCAACTTAAAGATAGTGATGCGTCTTTTGAAAGTTATATATTAGGCATTGATGGGTTTCTCCTCCGACCGATGTTATACAGGAGGACTTTTGGACCAATCCAAATAGGTCTATTGCTAAAGCCTATGAGAGAACTGATGAGGCAATTCTATCGCACAATCCTGACTTGGGACGAGGTGGATCAACTGCTGTGACGGCAATTCTCATAAATTGTCGACATCTGTGGGTAGCTAACGTTGGAGATTCACGAGCTGTCCTTTCCAGGAACGGGCAGGCTATACAATTATCCATTGATCATGAGCCGAACACAGAGCGAGGAAGCATTGAAAACAGAGGTGGATTTGTCTCAAACATGCCAGGTATTTTTAATCCTAAAAGTTTAATTTTAAGAAGCGGTATTGTACTTGTTATAACTAGCTGCTATTTATCTGGTGCATCTGGTAATTATGCTTGAATCTTTGATGCAAGTTTGATTATCGATTAGTCTTATGACTCCAATGTAGTGCTTTGGGAGAATTGTACTATTAGTTCCCAACTGATGGACCTTGTTGCAACTTCATCCCCATCCTGCGTCATCCCTATTGGATCATTTTTGCAGCATTGTTTGTCCTTACTAGGATTCTTTCATTCGACAGTTGAGAAGTTAATTTTTTGCTTAAAAGACTGTTATGCCCTTATTTCTAGTTAAAATAAATAAAATAAAATAAGACAAAATTGCAGCGGGGTTCCCTAACCTTTTCATTGTGTGAAAGGTCCCCAACCTTCGAAGGTTGTGACCACCATCCTCAACCCTTCCTGTATGTATCAGAATCAGACGGATGAAATAGGTGTAAGTGCAACCCATTGCATATCGTAACTCAGTAGTCAGATGACAACACGTTCTACTTATGTTTTATTTGACAACACATTCTACTTATAATTTTATTTGAGGCATGTGGATATGCCTCTTTATTCTTGGAGTTAAAAACTTCAATAGCTTATATTATGATCTGAACTCGAAGTCAATAAAAGCCATTTGTGCAGAAGTGTTCTTGTTAGGAGAATGTGACAATAGTTGAATCATAGTGGAAATTATAAGGACTGATTGTTATTTGGGACAATTTATGATACCTTTGTTAATATTTTTGACTTAAGATTATCACATTGTATTGTATTTCAATTTGAAATTTTTTCTATAATTCTTGAAAAATCAATGTCGTTATTTTGATATAGAGCATATCTTTTTACAGAAATATAACATAGTTTTTAATGGTTTGCTGTATTCAATTCATTAAATCTCTTCTAATGTATTTCTATACCAGGAGACGTTGCACGAGTGGATGGACAATTGGCTGTTTCTCGTGCTTTTGGAGACAAGAACCTTAAACCTCACTTGCGGTCCGATCCTGATATTACCGATGCTGATATTGACGAGGATTCTGATTTCCTGATCCTTGCTAGCGATGGTTTATGGAAGGTGACAACCCCGTCTCCATGTGTCTTTCCATTTTATTAGTTCATGACTCAACTTTTCTTTTTCCACCCTTCCATTCCTTGCGGATCCTCCAGGTAATGTCCAATCAAGAGGCAGTTGATCTTGTGACGACGATCAACGACCCACAGAAGGCAGCCAAACAGCTATCAACGGAAGCTTTGAATCGAGAAAGTAAAGACGACATATCCGTCATTGTCGTCCGATTTAAGGGGTAAAATGTCACTTTGATCCTTGCATGAGTTGCAATTTGTTAGTGTACAGAATCTGCAGATCGTCTTCCTTTTTAATATTTTGTTACTACTGTTGTGTGGTTTATTATAAGCTCGATTTCTTCCACATGTAGATTTTTACCAGTATTTCTCTGTAATTTGTAAAAGATTTCAATGACCCATTGTCATTTCTTTTAAACCATGATTCCTTGTAATATTAAAAATAGGGAGAATTTCAACGATTTAATTGAAGAAGAACTTCAAGCTGTGTCTATGGAGGCCGTTGAACATGCAGCATAGTTTTGGTATGCACTCGTAAGTTTAGTTTCAAGTAGTCTGGATAGCTCGATATTCTTGCAGCTCGGAATTATAAATTGTATATATATCTTTCATTTGCTAGCAAAAGGTGACGTGTCATTGTGTCAAAAATTTATTGGGGAAATGGCAAGTGGGAAATTAGAATCGAGTTTTTTAACCTTTCATGGAGTGTGAAAATCGCTCGCAACCTTCAAAATTGAGATTTTGATTCCCCAACTTATTTATCTATGAGATTGACTTCCCAAATAGGAATGGCCAAAGGATAGGTTCAAGCAGAGGGCTCCATTTCGTGTCCTTGCCCCTTTCTTTGACCCATCGCGGACATCCCCTCAGGGAGCTTAATTCAGCTTCAATTTAGATACAAATTTATAGATGATTTATAAAATTAGTCAAAAGTTAAATATTAATTTTAATTACACGTAATATTCAATACTCATTATTATCCACACATTTTGTGGAACTTTTTGTTCTTATTATTTTACTATTTCACTTTATTAATCATTTATAAATTTGTCAAATCGAGGATTATTAATAATAGATATTAAATATAAATAAAATACTTAAATAACAATAAGAAAGGTGTGATCAATTTAGATTTTAATTGATTTCATTAAAATTTAGGCATCCTAAATTCAATTTTTAATAGGTTTTTCATTAAAATCTAAATATTGTCGTAACTAGTGAATTTATAAGGATTTTACTAGTTAGAATGATTTTAGAGAAAATTACCAAAAAAACC